>NW_022111361.1:4395729-4419856 GCF_000313985.2 Echinops telfairi | reverse complement strand
TATGGATTGTGATAAGAGTTTATGAGCCCCTAATAAAATGATTTAAAAAAAAAAAGAATTGCAGTCTCAGAAAAGAAAAACTATGAAAAAGTTTTACTCTGAAACGCATGGGGTCATCAGGGGTTGATATGGATGCAAAGGCAACTGACGGGTGATGGTGGTGGCTTTGGGAGGTATCTAAAATAAAATAAAGGAACTCGGTGAATTGGATCCCTTTAAAAAAAAAAAAAGAGTGAAAGGGTAGAGTCTAACCTGTCAATTGGGTCACCCATAATGATCCCTCCTTGTGGGCATGACTTTCTCATGAGGATTTTGGGAACTTCCTCTCTTTCTCTGGGGAGCTAGGACACATGATCTCTCTGCTTCTCCTTCCTGTTGACAAGCCACATGGCGCCACGCTGATGGCCAGAGCCCTGGAGATGCTTCCACCGCCACTAGATCCACAAAACTTTCCATCCACTGGCCAGTGATCTTCCTGCATTCGGCATCATTGCATGTGCTGCGTGAGTCTGAAGAGGAATTTATGGACTAGTATCCAACATATGGGCTAATATTGGACTTAAGGACTTGATCTGGCCTGAGCTGGGATGGTTTCTTAATATTCAATTACAATATACAATTGCTCTTTAATATAAAGCTCTGTTTTACACACGAGTGTCTCTAGATTTGTTTCTCTAGTCTACTCAGACTAACACATCATCCTTGCCTTTAAAGAGCATCGTGGGTACACTGCTTCCAAGATATATTTGTTTGATCTTTGGTCAGTCCATGTTACTTTCAATATCATTTGCCAGCACCATAATTCAAATGCATGGAGCCTTCTTTAGTCTTCTTTTACCAATCCAATTTCCACATGCATATGAGGCAATTGAAAATGCCATGGCTTAGGTCAGGCATACCTTAGTCCTCAAAGAGCATCTTTCCTTTTCAACACTTTAAAGAGATCTTGTGCAGCAGTTTTACCCAATGCAATGCACCTTTGATCTCTTGACTGCTGCTTCCACGAACATTGATTGTGGATCCAAGCAAGATGAAACCCTTGAAAATTTCAGTCTGGTCTCCCTTTATCAGGATATTGCCTTCTGGTTTAATTATGAAGATTTTGGTCTTCTTCACACTAAGTTGTAATCATACTGAAGTCTGTACTGCTTGCTCCTCATCAGCAAGTGCTTCAAGTCCTCTTTACTTTCAGGCAACAAGGTTGTATCACCTGTATATTACAGGTTGTCAATAAGCCTTCCTCCAGTCCTAATGCCACATTCTTTTACATATATTCCAGCTTCTTTGATCTGTATTTGCACTGCATTGATCTGTATCTGCATTCAATTGCATGCAGATTGAATAAGTAAGGTGAAAGGATGCAATCCTGATGCACACTTCTCCTATTTTTAAACCATGCAGTATTCCCTTGTTCTGGTCACACAACTGCCTTTTCACCGACATACAGGTTCCACATGAGCACAATGTCGTATCGTAAGACTCCATTCTTCTTCAAGGCTATCAGAAACTGTTATGGTCCACATGGTCAAATGCCTGAGCACAGACAATAAGATATAAGTATTTCTGTTATTTGCTGTTGGCAATGATAACCCTAGTGCCTTGTCCTCTTCTGAATCCAGCCTGGATCTGTGATAGCTCTGTCAATGGACCACTGCAACTGTTGTTAGAAGACCCTTGGCAAAAGCTTACTTGCATGTGATATCAATGATACTGTTCTAGAACTTGTGCATTCTCTTGGGTCACCTGTCTGTATCTCTTCCAGCCAGTTGGTCAAGTAGTTGCCTTCCAAATTTCCTACCATAGAGGAGTGAGTGTTTCCAGTGCTTCATCAGCTTCTTGAAACATTTCAATCGATATTCCATCAAATCCTCGAGCCTTCTTTTGAGCTAATGCTTTCAGTGCTGCTTGAATGTCTTCCTTTAGTATCACTGGTTCTTACTCACATGCTACCTCTTGAAAGGGTTGAACATTGACTAGTCCTTTCTGGTACTGTGACCCTGTGCATCCTTTACACCTTCTTTTGTTGCTTCCTGGACCATTCAATATTGTGCCCGTAAAATCTTTCAGTATTGCAACTCAAGGCTTGAATTTTTCCTTCAGTTATTTTAGCTTAAGATCTGCTGCATTTGTTCTAGCTTTTGGGTTTCTTAACTCTAGGTCTTTGATTATTTCATTATAATATTTGATTTCTTGATTTCCCCTTTGAAACTTCCTAATTAGCTCTTTGACTTCATCCTTTCTTTCATGTGCCTTAGCTACTCTATGATTAAGAGCAAGTTACAGAATCTCTTCTGACAGATCCTCCTGGTCTTTTCTTTTGTGGTAGTTACATAATCTGGTGTCAACATGAGACTATTATGAGTGAGGGGGTGGAATTTAGCCTGTCAATCAGATGCGCAGCTTGATGACCTCATTGGGAGACTCGAAGGAGATACACAGCTCACTGGAAGCCAGATGCACTCACTCCCTGCAAGACATTCCTGTTGACAAGCCGACTGGAGACACACTGATGGAACCAGAGCCCTGGAGCTGTAGGAGTCACATGGAGACCCACACCAGCACTGAGATGCTTCTACCGCCACTGGATCCACAAGATGTTCCACCCACTAGCCTGTGATCTTCCTGCATTCAGCATTATTGCATGGCTGCCTGAGTCTAAAGAGGAATTTATGGACTCATATTGGACATATGGGCTAATATTGGACTTATGGACTTGATCTGGACTGGGCTGGGATGTTTTCTTAATATACAACTACTCTTTTATATAAAACTCTTCCTTATACACACGTGAATGCCTATGACTCTGTTTCTCTAGTCCACCCAGACCAACACATCTTTCTTTCCTGTCTCCTAAATTTCCTTTTGCTTTGTTCGTGTTTGACGTTCTCGAATCCCTCCTCTGATCATCAGGTTGCTCTCTGCAGAGCCACTTCTGCAGACCCTGGCCTGTATCCACTGGCAAATGTGTTTGCCTCCAGCAGATTGTAAATTTCTGAGACACCTATGCAGGTTTTTACTAAGCCATTGGAGTGTGGTAAGTAGGGGGCTCTTTTTCAATCCATCCTTTGCTCCTTGTTTTCTCTCCCTCACTCCTGCGTCATAGGTGCTTTCCAAATCTGTTATTCTGCTTCTGCTGATGGAAATCCTTAGGTGGTACAGACAGTTAACAAGATTTACTGTGAATTGAAAACCCTGGTGAAATGTGTCCACCCAGTGGAACTTGGGAAGGACAGCCTGGAGATAGATGTGCTTCTAAAAAAAAATACCCAGTCATTGAAAACTCAATATACACTTGAAAGCGATCAGGAGTGCTACTTATCCAGCCTAGACAAGCCACCCCCAACCCTCCCCAATACAAGAGCATTCCTTTTCACTCTTCAACTTCATTTTTCATTAAGGTTGAGTATATATATATATATTTTTTTTTCTTTCTTTTCTTCCCATTTTAAGTAAACTACCTTCTGTGGAGTTAGATAGTGTTAGTTATAAATAGATAAAATTTAAGATCTTATTGAGAGACTTGGAATAATATTTTCATGTATTCTTTCTGGAGCCATGAAGGGACTACGTCCAAACCCACTGCCATTGAAGGGACTCTGCTTCCGAGCAACCTCATCCAGGGTTTCTGAGGCTATACATCTTTATGGGAGCCTCGTGTTTCTTCCAAGGAACATGTGCTATATGATAATGTAAAACTAGGGCCAATAATATTATAAACACTGCCTTAAGGGTATCTGAAAGCAATATGTCCTATTTATTAAGTGCTTAATCTGTGCCATATACTTTGTCATAAGTATGTATTAACAAACATTTCTCCCTCAAGTTGTTCTTCCAACAACCTCATGAGAAGCATGTTAACTTTCTTGCTTTGAAGATATAGAAGCCAGGGCTCCAGGAGCATTTAGTAGCTGGTCTCTGGGAGGGGTGGGACTCCTAGTCCCTCTCTTGTAAAGACATGTCAGTGACCCCAAGGCCCCTCCAGTCTGCATTGCTGCTGTCTGAGTCAGATAGGTGCCTTCCATTCTTACCTTTCTGCATGACCAATTTAAAAAGATCGGGCTCATTCAGAATTCAAGGGAAACATGATGATTCAGTCTTCAAACTCCAAATGTCGCTAATTTCAGATGACAACCCACTGCCTAGACTGGGAACCCATATCACCGCACACTAGCTAAGTGGCTCGTTCCTACACAGGCCTTATTGACAGTCTCGCCAATTCTATTTCGGAAACACACATTGGTTGTTAGACATAAAATACAATCTTGAAATGATAACAACTGAGCTTTTAAAAGAAACGCAACAGAAAGCTAATAGGCTCATTTATTTTAGGAAACGGGTCCATGGATATGTTTATTCGTAGACTGTAACGACACTCCTCACGGAATCCTAGAATAGACGATACGAACAAATGCTCACAGATAAATTAGTCAATGAAAATATCATCTGTTGTGCTAAATGTGTACTATGATGCATGGTTCAATTTTAAATAAAGAGAGAAAAAACCCACGCCAAACCCATAGCTCCTCTTCCTCCCTCTTCAAAGAACAAGCAAATTGGGTGGGCTGTGCCCCAGGGCTCACACACCTCCTCTCTATGGGTGCTCCCTGTCTCGATGGTCCCACCAAGTCACACTGCTTTCAGCATCACCTCTTTGCCACTTCCACGTTGATCTAGCCAGACTGGACCTCTCTTCTGAACTTCAGACATATAACCTGCGGCCTACATACCAGCCTAAACTGATGTCTAATAGGCACTGCCAACATGTATCCAAACCTAAGGCGATGCTGTTGTCTTGAAACCCATCCTGCTCACCGTCTTCCCCAACTCCCCTTTTTTCCGAATTAAACAGGTCAAAAACCCTTGGAGTCTTTCTCACGCCATGTTCATTCATCACTGAACACGATGAGTCTTACCAAGTGGTCCTAGCATCTCACCATCTCAAACCATGGATACCACCGTGCTCATCTTACACGAGGAAATGATCATCGCCACTGACCTAGTTGCCTCATGCTGCTGTGACTTAGATACCCCAAGTGGGTGGCCCAAAAGAACTGAACCAGAAATGACCTCAGACCCTTGTTCGAGATGTTGCAAGTGCTCTCCTGGCCACCAACCTGGGGTCGAGGCACGTCTTCCTTTTCTAAGGTTTTAATTTTAAAACACCTTCTCTTGAAGACATCAGCGGGGTAGTTCTTCGATGCTGTTGACTTGGTCCTGACTTACAGCGACCCTCTGTACAACAGCCTGGACCCCTGCCCAGTCCTGGGCCAGCCTCATCGTGGTCCTTTTGATTCAGCCCATTGCTGCAGCCCCTTGGCAACCCATGTGCTCAAGCGTCTTCCTCCCTCTGGGGTTTTTGCTGCCCCTCCGCTTCACCAAGCCTGATGCTCTTCTCCAGCGACTGGTCTCTCTTAACAACGTGACCAAAGTCCACGAGACAAAGCACTGCCACCCTTGCCTTTAAGGAACATTCTGGTTGTGCATCTCTCAAGACAGACGTGTTTATTCTTTGGACAGCCTCCATCAGCACTCTAATTCCAGTCATCGATTCTCCCTCAGTCTTTCTTCAAGGCCCAACTTTCACATGCACATGAAATTATTAAACATACAATGAGTTGGTTCAGGCACAACTTAGGCCTCAAAGCAACACCCTTGCTTTTCAACACTTTAAAGAGGCCTTCTGCTCTGCATTATCGAAATAAAAATATGAAGCAGGGGACAGGTAGAGATTACATAAGGGAAAACTATTTAAAAATCAAGAAATAACACACAATTCTACTGGCAAACACTGATAAGGTGCTATGTTGTCATATATGTACCACATAAGCCCGGCACTTGCTATGGATTGAACTGTGCCCCCACCGAAACATGTGCTGTAAACCCTAACCTTTATGCTTGGCGTACTAATGCTACTTGGGAATGGATTGTATTTTTCATGTTAATGAGTCAAGGTTAGGATGGGTATATTTTGAGTTATTCTCTTTTTAAGGTAAAAAAGATTAAACAGACGAGCACAGAATGAGATGGAATAGAAGAGATGCCAAGACATAGAGAGACAGCCAAGAAACCGGGAAGTAGAAACTGATGAGAGAAGAAACTCCCTGCAGAGCAAGAGGCTTGTCCATCTTTGGGATTTCTGCCATCCAAGTCTTCCCCATGGAATCAATTCCCAATCCTAGTCACCTTAGGGAACAGGGTAGGATTCCCCTGGTGGCTTTCCCAGACTGTAACTCTGTAGGAAGAAGAAATCCTTGAAGTTGATGGCAGTGAGAAATTTTAGGGTAGAATTGCCCTGGTGGCTTTCCCAGACTGTAAAGAGTTACAGTAGGAAGAAGAAGAAGAAGTTAGAAGTTACTGTAGGAAGAAGAAATCCTTCAAAGTCGATGGCAGCGAGATTTTCTCAAACCGAAAACCCAGAGAGAGACTCATCCCGTGGAGTCAATTCCGATTGAGAGTGATGCGAAACCATAGCATAGAACTGTTCTTTGTGGGTTTCCAGAATGGAAATCTCTGGGGAGTAGAAAGCCTCATCTTGGATGGCTACGAATTCCTGTAGGCCAACGTCTAACTCACTATTACCACCAGAGCTCTATAAGCAGCATTCAAAACTAACTAACTAACTAACCAACCAACCAACCAACCAACCAACCGCCTGCGAGTCGATTTCGACTTATGACGACCCTACAGGACCTGGTAGAATTGCCCCTCTGTGGGTTTCCGACACTGTAACTCTTTACTGGAGTACAAAACCTCATCTTTCTCCCGGGGAGCCACTGGCTGGTGTTTTCGAACCGCTGACCTTGTGGTTAGTAGCCCAACGCGTTCGCCACTAAAACAGCCCTCTTCCAACCACATCGCAAGGAGGATTGATTCATTTACGTAATGCTCACAACCACCCTTTCCTTTGGTCTTGTTTTTCCACAAGGAACGCGGTGTCTTAGGGATCCTCATCGCTATTTTCCCAGCGAGGGAGACGAAGCTCCGAGAAGGTAAAGTAAGTGGCCCGCCTGGTAAAGCGACGCCGATTCAAAGCCCGCAGCCTGCGTGGCAGGTGCACCCGGGAAATTAACGTCGCGTCTCGGGCTCCGGGCTCCGGGCTCCGGGGGCGAGGCCAGCCCCGGGGGCGGGGCGGTGGGCGGCACCCGGCGGGGAGGAGGCGGGGCCGGGAAGCGCTGGGCGGAGCCTCCGGCGGCGCTCGCTCGCTCTCTGGCTCGCCGCGGGCGGGCGCGTCACCTGGGGTTATAGTGGAGAAGTTCAATGGTGGCCTGGAGACTGTCGATGATCTTGCGGCACTCTTCGGTCTCGGGCGCAAAGTCCTGCTTGTTCACCTCGGCCGTGGAGCTCCCCATCGGGCCGTGAGCCTCCTGCTGCGCAGCGGCTCGCTGCTAGGAGTAAGCGTCCCGAACCCAGCGTCCGTTACCATGGCGATTCCAGCGAAGCGCGGGAATCCATAGAAGGAGGTTGCAGCCGGCGGGGAGCTGGACCCCGGCGCGCGCTCGGCTGCAGCGGCTTGGCCAGAAGGAGGAGTTCGGCACAACCTTGAGCTTCCCCTGGATGCACCTTCCCTTGGGCAGACCCTCCCCCTAGACTGCAGCGCCCCTCCAGGAAGTTGTACCTATCAGTAACCCGGCAGCGTTTGCAAACCGCCCTTGTGTTCTCCTCGCCTAAGGCTCAGCTCTGGTGGCCTTAGTGGGCTGGTCAGCAGTTTGAAACCACCAGCCCTCCCTAAGAGAAAGAGGAGACTTTTTCAATTCCCATGAGAAGTTAGTCTGGGGCACCCATAGCCGTCGTTCTATGCCCTTTAAAGTCATGATGAGACGGAACTGAACTGACTCGGTCGCAGGGAGGCTTTCTTTTGGGGATTCCTTTGAGAAGACTCTTGAGCTCGGCTTTCCTTGGGGACCCACGCACTTGGGGGCCATTATGAATTTAATTGTGCCGCCCCCCCCATGTGTTGTTAATCCTAACCCTTTATACCTGTGAATGCAGTGCCGTTTGAGACAAGGGCTTTGTAGTAAGGTGTGTTTCAAACCCATCACCTTTGAGACAGAAGAGTCGATTTGGCACCGGGAAGAGCCCTAAGGAAGGGAAGCTACTTGCCTCACGATGATCGCCCAGGAACTAAAGGGCACAAGCTGTGAAGAGAGAACGGCATTCCACAAGCAGCAGAGACAGAATGTCTTCCTCACTAGAACGGACACCTTGAATTCTGACTTCGAGCGCTCTTAAGGGGAGAGTGGAGCCCTGGGGCAGCGCTAGGGACTTACTGGACTGCTAACCGAAGGGCCAGCACTGGGAAACCCTAGCTGCTCCAAGGGAGAAAGACAGGCTTTCTACTCCTATAAAGAGTCACAGTCTCAGAAACCCACTGGGACCGTTGGAGCCCGCCCCACAGGTTCACTGTAGGTTGGAATCGAATGATGAGTGAGTTTCTTTGCTTGATTTTTGGAAATGGAGAAAATAATTTTTTGTTCTTGAAGGCACTTGTGGTTATTCCTATAACAGCGGCACTAGATAACAGGCAAGAGGCTTGGGTTTCCACTCTGTTTGGTATAGTAACACCTAGGCTCAGTGCTTAACTGCCTTTCTGTGCTAAAGGTTATCCTCAGGGAGGATGAAAATCAACTCATTTCATAATGAGACCAAGGCGCTCTCTCACAGCAATGCTACAATAAAAGGAGGACCTGCTGAACTGACACCTGCCCCTTTGTCACATACATCAGTGGTCCTGGAGGGGCAGATTCTCTGTCGAGATGAAACATTGAAACATTCCCATTTAGGAGCCTGTGTCGTTCAAGTACTTTGCCTTAGGCTGCTAATATCTCAAAGGCTAGCAATTTCAACCCACTCCCTGTAGTTCTGCTTCCCTGAAGATGATGCCCAAGACAACCCGGTGACACAGTTTTACTCCAGAACATAAGGGGACTCAACTGGACAACAGCTAACAACGACATTTCTGATTAGATGAAAGTCAGAAATAATGCGCTCATGGGTTGAGCTATTCCTTGGAATGTGGAATTCATTTTCTCTAATTTCATTTCTAGAGAAATGACTAATTAATGTTGCAACCACTCCTCATTCTTTGTTTGAAATGGAGTATCATTCCTTGACAATTTGATTGGAAACACAATACACACCCGCCTCACTTCTTGATCAGCTTAGGTTCCAAAGGCCATGTACTGATTAGAAATCAGCATCACACAAACAATGCAGGACCATCACAAAGTGGATGATGACCTCTCTCTTGCCACTGAATCCATGCTGACTCCTGATCCTATAGGGCAGAGTGGAATGGTCCCGGTGCGTTTCTACGGTGCGTTTCTAAGGTGGTCAATCTTTGCAGGGACAGAAAGTTTCCTCTTTTGCCCGAGCTTCCTGTTGGGTTCTGCTGGCCTTGAATCCACTATGCTAGCACATTGCCCACAGTGGAGGACTACTTCATTACATAACTGTCAAGTTTCCTCATTGCAGAGCTGCCAAACCACTGAGAATCGTGGCCTCGTCAAGTTAACCAACCTTGTCCACCACTGCCAGCTTACTCTAGTCTTGCACCTTGTAGTGCATGACTGACAGACAGATGTTCTGTCTTTTTTTTATAACTATTGTCATAAAAGAGAAATGTGAGATAATGAAATACTTGATAAGTGAGAAGGAGGTGTTTCGTTTGTGTTTGCTTGGTCTTAGTATTATGTAAACAATCTCTGTTCCCATAGTGTCTCCAGGAAAATAATTTGTTTTCCTCTCATAATAATTATGATTTATAGAGGCTAATTTGTATATTGGAATCTCTAAATAGGAAAAAAAATAACCTCTGCAGGATTGTCACTAGATTTGTAGACAAGGTTAAAGACCACTGTGGTAGTTACAGAATCTGGTATCAAGTTGTACTATGAAGAGTGAAGGGGTGGAGGTTGGCCTCTCAATTCAGGTCATAGCTTGATAACCTCATTTGCAAGTGCAATGAAGATAAAGAGCTCACTGGGCGCCAGACCCAGACCCACTCTCTCTCTCTGCTTCTCTCCCTGTGAAACATTCCTGTTGACAAACCACATGGAGCTCACTGATGGTGCCAGATCCCTGGAACTGGAGGAACCACATGGAGACCCCCGCCAGCGCTGAGATGCTTCCACTGCCACTGGATCCACAAGACTTTTCCCCCATGGGCCTGTGATCTTCCTGCATTTGGCATCATTGCATGTGTTGTGTGAGTCTGAAGTGGAATTGATAAGTTGGCATAGGATATATGGGCTAATATCAGACTTGTTCTGGACTGGGCTGGGATATATTTTTAATATACAATTACTTTTTATACAAAGCTCTTTCTTATGCACAGATGAGTGTCTCTGGATTTGTTTCTCTAGTCTACCCAGACGAACATAAGCACCAAATACAACCTACACCAACGAAAACTCTCAGGACAGTTTCCTGTCTTGGGAGAGGTGAAGAGAGAGAGAAGAAAAATTATTTTTTCTCTATTAGATTTTAGTTTCCTCCAAAATCTGATTCATAACCTTGGGAAATTTTTATCATATAATCCAAAAGCATTTTAAGAAGATGAATGTCACCTATCTACAACATATTTTAAGTGATTATTTTATTATAACGCACATAAAGAATTTACATAAAGAGTAAACTGTGGGATTTAAATTTAAAATCTTATTTGTTTACAGCCAGACTGCGGTAGTGGAAGAATGCGACAGGCCTTCAGCTATTTTGCTAATGCAATTACAAATGAGTATTTTGAAACTGAGGAGGGAAGTTTCACAGTGAGCATGAGTCATTGGTCAGCTCTCCGTAGCCTTGTTGACTGATATGCACCCCATTGTTACACCATCCCCACGAAAACATGTAAGGAACAGAGTATCTTTGTTTGAACCTATGCTGTAGCATATCATGGAGTTTCAGATTTCAGTATCTAGGCGACCAAGCATGATCATGATTGTTTTTGAAACTTACTCGCTCCGTCCAATACTTCTCTCTTGGTCCGTTGCCTGTATTTTGTCTCTAAGGTGTTCTGGCTTATGAAATTGTTTACTTCAGACCCTCTCCTCTCCTATAGTAACTGGAGCCGTCACTGACAGTACACTTGTGATATTACACCAGGCCTCCCTTATCAGATGATGAATTCATGGGTGCTTTTCAGTGGAAAGTTCATGAGCATTGAAGTTTAAAAAAGAAAAGAAAAACAATGCTGTCTCTAAAATGTACTCCCCTTATTAAATTGGGCAGGTATTTGGCAGCTCTGAGCTTCGGGTCCCTCGCCAGTGAAAAGGGAGCAGTGATGCTTTCTCAGAGGGTGGCTGCATCCATACAGCAGGGGAGCATGTGGCACAGTCCAGCGACCCCACAGCGAAGCTCCCACCCATCAGGCCTTCAAGGGGAGCGGGCTCTGCCTGCAGAGAAATCACCACCAGGCATCGAGCTTTTCAAGTCCGTCATTTTTAAAAGTTGATTATTTAATAAGTGAAAATGATTTTTTTTTTACTGCAACTTAATAGCACGTAGAACACAATTTTCAAAACGCGGGGCTGCTTCTCTGGTACACACGTTTATAATGTGTACTTCTATGAGGATAATCACACATCAATTACTAAAAACGATCATATCTCAGATGAAATGGCAGGAGGATTTGGTTAAGAGTCAAGCGCTGGCTCTCAGCATAGTAATTTACATATCCCATTTGGATATCATCAGCGCTACAGACTAATAAAAGCCAAGAGGTTTCAGTTGGGGTTGGTAATTTAAATTCTTTCTGGATAGTCATCATACGTGAAGTGCTTATTTCTCTTTTATCACCAGCGGTAATCTATGATTATGTGGGGTGGGCTCTGTTATGTAAACTTGTTTTATGTCATGCTTCATCCATAACCGAAGTTCTCAAATAAGGGGTTGGGGAAGGAAATAGCACGGCTCTGAGCCAGGGCAATAGTATGTGGCTACAATGCAATATCCCTGAATCTTTCCTGGAACACCCCTGGGACTAGATGACTTTAACGTCTTAGATTTTGCTGCCATGAAAAAACATGTCCACTCTTGTCAAACAGAAACAAAAATGATATCACTAAGTGTTTGTCACTTAGTGGAAGTTGAAAACCAATTTTAGAATCACACTGGGCCATTTGACCTTAAATGGGATTTCCAGCCTTACTGCCAAACATCCCGGCGTCCAGTAGAAGCAGTTTTTCTGTTTGGAGAGAAAGGAATCTTTCTCCCTTGGAGCAGCTGGTGGCTCGGAGTTGGCACCCCAGCACACCGTAACCCCTCACAAAGAAATTGGGCAACCATTATATGGATCCTGAAAGAATGGCAGAAAATAGCTAGAACAGAACCTCAGATTCTTAACAATGGCAGCCATACTGGACCAGGTGAGACTGGAGGACTCCTTGAAATTGTTGCCCTGAAACCACTCTTAAACCCAAACTAGCCCCACCTTCATCTTTTAGCTAAACAACAAAACAAAGACTATCACCTATGAGTACAATGCTATAGGATACCAGAAGGTTAAAAAATTACTTTTAAACAAACACAAGAAGATAGGGATGCAGGGACACTAGATGGATACAAACAAAACAACCAGAGCAGAAATAGTCATATCCATACACAGTGAAAAATGTGACCAACGTTACCGAAGAGTTTGCGTAGAGATGGTTGCATGAAAGCCTAAATTGCTGTGTAAACCTTCACTGGAAACACAATAAGATATTTCAAAAACAAAATCGACAAACCACCCAAAAGAGATTTGGGGAAAACGAAGATATGATGGTAGAGTTTCGCTACATGCAGGCATTAGCCTACCTGAAGGAAGATTTATAAACACATTGCTGAAGGAAATTTGCTCAAGTCCAGTCAGGTGATCAGAGTGTAACTTCATGACCAGAATACAACCTTGGGGAGCTGTAACACACATGTTAAAAAAAAAAGCCTTCTGCCAGCATAGTGACCTTCTAGGGGGGGTTCCTAGACTTGTTAGATCTTTATGGGAGCAGACAGCCTCATCTTTCTCCCAAGGAGGGGATGACTGGGTTTGAATCACTGACCTTGCAATTAGCAGCTCAATGCATAACCCATTCTGCCACCAGGGCTCCTCCAACTCCCAATAGTTATGTAGAAAGAAATGATTTAGAGTGAGTAGAAGTAGAGTGAGGAGAGTAACAAAGGACAACGAAGATATTTCATCGAATCTAAGGTTTCATCCATTGCTAATTGCATCATTCTTTCATGTGCCACTTAGAGAGGGAACCCAAAAACTTTCCATTATAATTACACCTGATTTACCATTAATTGCATTGAGCAGCGGTTTTTAATCCTCTTGGAATCCAGGTCTCTTGGTTTCAGGCTATGCTGCGATGACCCACCCAAGCCATTACCCTGAGGAGAGCTTCTTTTGAGCCTCGACCCTGGTGGAAACTGGTACCCTAAAGTTGCCTTTACGCCAAGCAAAGGCCTCGTAAGCAGCTTAGTCAAGTGGCTCTCCAGCTTCCTAATGCCGCGACGCTGTCATACAGGTCCCCTTGTTGAGGTGCCCTCCCCAGCCATCAAATTATTTTTGTTGCTATTTCATCACTATAATTTAGCAACTGTTATGACGAGCGATCCCCAAAGGGGTAGCGACCCACAGGTTGAGAACTGCTGGTCAAGACCATTTTATCTTAGGCATTGTGCCCTTTTGAAGAATTAGCCTTGTGCGAGTCAGTTTCCAGAAACTCTGGGGTCAGGCTGGAACCTGGGTAACTTTTTATATAACTACTGCTCTGGCCCTGTTTCCATGGCAATGTTGATAACAGGGTCTATAAGACCCTTTGAATGTTCCTTCATACCTGGAACACTTGGGCTCTCTAGGGCAGTGGTTCTCAACCTGTGGGTCGTGACCCCTTTGGGGGGGTCGAATGACCCTTTCACAGGGGTCGCCTGATTCATCACAGTAGCAATATGACAGTGATGAAGTAGACACGAAAATAATGTTATGGTTGGGGGCGGGCACCTCAACATGAGGAACTGTATGAAAGGGTCGCAGCACTGAGAAGGTTGAGAACCACTGCATCTCGTGAGATGTGTTGCCCAACTATCACATTTCATGTTAAATAAATTATTGATTGAATAGGATTTTTATTTGAAAAGCATGATACAATACAATTTCAAAGATGTGAATCTTTGAATCGATGAAATGGGGTGGATAATAAAATGTATCTGACAGAGATCCTTTCTGTAGCCTCCATTACATCAGACCATAAAAGGAATTAATTTCTTGGGAAGCCAACCATCCATCAAAATTTTCCCTCACTTGGATAAAGTAGTCACAAAGAACCATCTGATTCTTGTGTATGTGTGTGTGTTTACCAGAATTACAAGGCAGCCTGCCAATTAGGAATTCTGTTTCTCAGATATATGAATTCCCAAGAAGGGGTTGATTTAGCTAGCAAACTTGTGATTTGGGCCCATGTGAATAGTCCCCCATAGCCTGATCTTAATGAACTGATAAAACACAGTGTTTAGACCTGCTTAAGCAAGGACCAGCTTCCAAGCCTGGCATCCCATGGAATCCAGGTTTTGTATGGGTATCCAATTCTCCTTTCTCCTGAACACCGCTTTCGCTCGGGGAGTAGACACCCTTCATGGTCTTTCATTTCTGAACTCTTGTCTCAGAAATGTGGAACAAAGTCTAATTTATCCATTCTGGGAGCACTTCTGTAAAGAATGTTACAAAAAGAACACACTGTAGAGGGAGCCCAGGTTAGGTTTTGTTAGGGATCCGCCTGTTCATTGACTGGGAGACATTTCAGGGATTTCTATGTGGTGTTTTATGGATGTCACTTGAGTGAGCTGAAGAAGGCATGGTCCGGGCCCGGTCCTTGGCTCACATCAGGAAGCCCACACTTCTGCAAAAAACTACTCCAAGTGCCGTTCTGCACCGTGTGTTCACTGGGAAGCCACCTACGCTAATTAATCCACGGAATATCAGGAACGAGTTTTCACTGGTGAGCAGCAATGACCTGTTAGCTCACATAATATGTGTCCTGGGGTCTTTTTGTTTCATTTTGCTTTTAACTTTTTGTGTAGCCTTCAGATGAATGTAGTCCTAGTTGGCATAGTCTTCTCTGTTCTTTTTTCCTGAATTGTTTGTTCCCAGAATTTGGTAACGGTTGCTTTATTTATTTTAATTCGGAGCACTAGGTTTTCAGAAGGCCACACTTTACAAGGAGAGCCCTGCCCATTTTTCTATCTATATCCCCATGTATTTCTATATTAGTATCTGTTTATCTGTACATCTATGTTACTATCTATGTATCCATGTGTGCTACTATCTTTTTTCTCATATGTGCCCATGCATGTCTGTGTGTGTGCATCTATGTAGATCTATGTGTACATCGCTTTCTGTCCCTTCTTCCTCCCCCTCCCCCTCACCCCTCCCTCTCCATCATCTTTGAATCTTTTGGTGTGAAAACCATTTTTCTTGATTTTTTTCTGTTCTCATAGTGGTCTCAGACAGAATTCATTGGGATGACTGACATTACAGAGCATAGTGTCTTCCAAAATCATCCGTGTCCTGAGCTGTTCGGTAGTTTCATCATTGTTCTTTAGGGATGCATACTATCCCCATGTATGTAAGTACCACCGTTTACTTAGCCATTCTTCCACAGAGGGGCTTTTTCATCGTTTTCCATATTTTTTTCTGATTGCACTGCAGTAAACATGAGCATGCATATATCTGTTCGTGTTTTTTAAAAATGTATTTATTCACGGTGTATCCCAAATAGAGAGATTGCTGGGTCATATGGTATTTCTTTTTGTATTTATTTAACGAAGCACCATCCTACTTTCCATGTTGGCTGTACAATCTTGCAATCCCACAAGCAGTGGTACATGCATTCTAATTTCTCCACATCCTCTCTAGCATTGGTTATTTCCTGTGCTTTTGAAATTTGATAACAGTGTTAGTGTAAGGTGGTAGCTCATCTTGTTTTAAGTTGCATTTCTCTTATAGCTAGTGATCAAGAACATCTCTTCCTGTGAGTGACGGCTGCTTGGAGATCACCCTTGATGAATTGTCTATGCATGTCTTCTTCCCATTGTTTAATTGGGTTCTTGATGTTTTTTCTGATTGAGATGTCGCAATTTTGAGAAAGATGTTAGAGATTAGCATTTTATCCAATATAACATTGCCGATTTTTGTTACCCTGATCTGTGGGCTTTCTTCTTACTCATTTGATGCACGCAAAAATAATATTTTTAGGAAGACCTGGCCATCCACTTAGTTTTCTGTGGGTGTTTTGCATTATGTTTGGTGGTTTATTTATATCTTGTATTAAAGTCCCTGCCATCGAGTTGATGCAGCGACCCTGTGGGACAGGGTAGAATGGCCCTGTATGTTTCTGAGAGTTACTGTTTAAGGTAGTGGAAACCTCATCTTTTGCTGTTGGAGCGGCCAATGGTTTCAAACTGCTGACCTTTTGGATTGCAACACAACAGAGAGGAGTCTCTCTTCCAACTGTATCAAGGCTGTGATGTGATCCAGGAGGCTGCACTCCACTGTGGGAAAGGGAAGCGCAGGAAGAGAATGGATGCAACCACGTTCTCTGTGCTCATCATGTGGAGGCAGGCTGTCAGGTCTGTGAGCTAGAGGTGACTCCCAGTCACATTCTCCCCACTGAAAACCATCCCCACACTATCCTAACGGTGCTGTGTTAAAGGTGCCTCTTACAAGCACCTGGCTGCTCACTCTGCACCAAAGACTACGGATCTTTGAATAAACAAGTTCTGTTGTTCTCCCCACTCAAAGCGCCATGGATTCCCCTCTGCCTACCCGCAATACTGGTCTTGGGTTACTACCCCAATGAGCTCAGGGATACTGAGGGGCAAGACACTGCCTACCTTATTATGTATGTAATTGATGGGATTTGCACGCCCCACGACTACATAATCCCGTTGGAAAATACATTTGCTCTCTTTCTTGTTCCTGACTTCTGGAAAGCTGAGGACCCTGCATGCTTGGTCTGTCTATTTATTTCCCCTCAATTGCCCACCGCTCCTCAGGAACACTCTCCATCATGAGGCTGAATCTCACACGCCACCATTCCTGCTGCCTGCTCACAGAGGTGATTACATTATGCTAGATTCCATCATGGAGTTGATTACGTTGTGTTACATCACATTGTGGGTGATTACTGCCAAGTGACTGATAACTCTGGCATAGTCAAGTTGACACAAAACCCAACTATTACATCTGAGCTTCACGGCTACAAGGAATGGTTCACTCTGGGAAGAAGCAGACGTTTCAGATGGGAGAAATGTTAATGCTCTGCTGGCCCACCCTTTATGAAGGAGAAGGAAGTCCCCTTCACTAACTTATTCATGAGGAGAGGGGAGGGATTCCAATGTTACATTTTCCATCACAAAACTCTTGGTTTAGAGTCAAGCCGCCAAATGAAGAGATGAGTTCAATAGACCATGAATAGGCCAAACAGGGGCTACTCTTTGTAGCAGTTCCTTATCACCCATAACAGCAACCATAGTAGAAGGACTGCCAATATTAACGGACGACAATGCAGCCAACATTTCCTGGATGCTTGCTATGGGCCAGGAACTTTTGTAAGCACTTTTTACACTACTCATCCAGTCTATCACCCTCAATTGAACAATGAAGAAATGAAGGTGGCAAGGTTGTACAGCTTGAAAGAAATAAAACCGGGCTCTGAACGCAGATTGTGCAGCTCCAGAGCCCTGATGAATCACGGCGCTCCATTGCCCTACCAAACTGTCAGGAGGAACAAATTACCTCGGTTCTCACAATGTTAGCTTTGGCAGGGGCCTCAGAGGGATCTCTAAAGCTGTCAAGAACATATAAGCAATTTAATTACGAATGAATGTTACTGCAGTCACCAAATACCTTAGCTGTGTCTAATCCAGGTTCAGTTATCAGGGAAATTCACCTTGGTGCAATGTTTACAAGAACAAGGCAGAAGCATCCATGGATGCTACAGAGATCAGACCTAAACTCTGTTGGCTTTTCCCCAAGGAAAGCTTCTTACCCTCTTACTCAGGTCCCTATCATTACGTGCAAGCCTAACAATTCTGACATCTGCTTTCTTGCTCTTCAGGGGAAAGAGGTGGCAGTGGGATTTCCTAAAGATCTGTAGTCCTGGAAACCCTCGAGGCGGTTCTATTCTGTCCCAGAGGTTTGCTGTGAGCTGGAGACCCTGATGGAGGAATTTTAGATCCACAAAAATGAAACCAAACCCGTGGTCATCAATTCAATTCCAACCTGTAGAAACGAGCTGCCCTTGAGTTGACCCTGCCTCACAAGGACCCTGTAGGAGAGAGTAGAACTGGCCCTTGGGGGGGTTTCTGAGGCTAAACTCTTATGGAAGTAGAAAGCCTAATTTTTCTGAGATGATAAATGTTTAGGGAGCAGACTCAACAACAGCTCAACTGACTGCCATCGAGCTGGCTCCCACTCATAGAGGCCCTATAGGACAGGACAGAACTGCCCCTGTGCAATTCCAAAACTAGGAGTAATTTTATGGGAGTAGAAAGCCTCCTCTTTCCCCTGCAGAAGAGCTAGTGGTTTTCAGCTGTTGACCTTGTGGTTTCCAGCACAATGCATAACCCCTATGCCACCAGAGCTCTGCGGAGAGCAGACAGCTTCATCTTTTCCCCCACTGACCAGCAGCAGGTGGATTTGAACCACCAACCTCGGGATTAACAGCCCAGTGTCTAACCCACACTGCCACCAGTCAAAATGGGGAGATGGGCTGTTACAGGTAGTTCTTATCATGGCAACAATGCGGGGCCATAGCTGGCATGAAGGCACTGAGGGATGGCTAAAATACAAAGCACCAATCTGAATAACGTGGGAGGTTTTTCGGTCATTGTGAGGAGCAATTAATCTGATGCTGTCAGGGGTCCCAGCATATCACTGCAGAACAACTAAAGCTCATACACGACTCAATCAAAATGTGCCTATGTTTAGTAGATGCATTTAAAAGGCAAGCGTATGTATAAATTAAATAAGTAAGACTATGGTCTAAACTTGAAACCTTTAACTGTCCCCACTTGACTCATTTTCAGGAGAGAAAGTGAGGGCTTTGACCAGCTGAGATGATACTGCACCCCTTACAAAGCAAGTTGGGCATTTCTTTGGTGATTTGGAAGAGATCGCTTTATGCTGTTTGGGCCCCGGAGTTTTCAAAGCTGAATTGACTCTAATGGTGAGATCTAAGTCAATTTGCTCAAGGGCTTATTGGTAATTAGCCCATAAGTAGGATAAAGTTTCTTTATCCTTAGGCCCATCACAGTACTCATACGACAGTAAGTTAAAAATGGATTGCTCCCAGACGTCCAATGCATACGGATCTGTGGGTTTATTCCAAACAAATGGTGTTTAAGTGTGACTTTGAGGTGAGTGGAGGGCTGCAGACAGGTTCTCTCAGTGATACGTTTGTCTTTGTCTCTTTAGGATGTGTGTTAGTCTGGGTAGACTAGAGAAACCAATTCACAGATACTCATATGTATATAAAAAAGAGCTTTAAATACAAGAACAATTGAATATTGAGAAAATATCCCAGCCCAGTCCAGATCAAGTCCATATGTCCAATATTAGCCCATATGTCTGATACCAATCTATAAAGTCCTCTTAAGACTCACAAAACACACGCAATGAGGTCAAATGCAAGATGATCATAGGTCAGTGGGTGGGAAAAGTCTTGTGGATCCAGTGGCGGTACAAGCATGTCAGTGCTGGCAGGGGTCTCCACGTGGCTCCTTCAGCTCCCAGGGCTCTGGCTGACATCAGCCTGTCTCCATGTGGCTTGTCAACAGGAATGTCTCGATGGGAGAGAATGTATCTGGCCTCCAATGAGCTACCTATCTCCTTAGCATCTTCAAATTAGGTCATCAAATCGTGACCTGGTTGACAGGCCAGACTCCGCCCCTTTACTCTTAAGTCTCAAATTGACAACAGATTATGTAACTCCCATAGGATACCTTCAAAAAGAAGGCCACTTTTTGTGCCATTCGTGTGTGTGGAGGGGGAGAGGGGCGGTTATTTTGAGGACAAGGGTAATATAAAAATTTTAACATATCCTCATATGGATATCTACCTAAATCACTAGCCTTTGTCACAAGTTTACAGGAATGCTGCCCCACATCAAACGGCAGTTTTCCTATGGATCAAGTGTATTAAGGAAGGTCAGTAAGGCCCCAGTGACGAGCCAGGAAAAGAAGGCCATCAACCTTGACATAGGAAGAAACTGGTTGAAGGTCAGAAACTGGTGGGAGAAGACCATAGACTTGCCACTGATACTACGGCTACTGAAATCCAGCATTTTAGACCTCGGCAAGCTATCTTTTGCCCGAATTGTGGATCTTTCCATCATTCTCTTAATCAAGCTCGAAGCTAATAAGATGCTTTTATGGAAGGAATTGTAACCAGGAGCAGGTTTATCAGTTTGAAGCAGAAAGAAAGGTCCAATCAAAACAGTAGCTTCTGAAGGTATCTGCTGGGCCAGTTAAATTCAAAGCACAGAGGTCAGCTCTGAAGGTTAGTGTGTGTGTGTGTGTGTGTGTGTGTGTGTGTGTGTGTGTGTGTGTGTACCAAAGGGATAATCTGGTCAGATTTTCCTGAAAGACACTGGAGGATAAGGGAAGTTTATTAGGAAGAAGTTTTAAGGAAAGGGAAAAATACATTGGTAAGAAAATTTGGAGAGGATTTTTTTTTTTGAATCATGAAATAGCACCTGCTCCTTCTTCAAGGTTAGTAAGTGCTTTCCTATGAGAATTTACTCGGGGAAATCTGACTCCATTTTCCTCACAACCCAGATTCTGCCCTTTCAGATTTCTTTTTATTCCCTACACTCCAAGAACACTTTAGAGCAGCGGTTCTCAACCTGTGGGTCATGACCCCTTTGGGGGTCAATTGACCCTTTCACAGGGGTTGCCCGATTCATAACAGTAGCAAAATGACAGTGATGAAGTAGCAACGAAAATAGTTGTATGGTGGTGGCAGTGGTGGGGGTCACTGCCACATGAGGAACTGTATTAAAGGGTCACAGCATGAGGAAGATTGAGAACCACTGCTTTAGAAGTACACCCTTTGCGTCCTTCAGGGATGCTAAAACTGCTGTTTGGATTCTTGATGTCCATCAAGGAGGGCAGAGTTCCTTGAGGAAGAGTTAGAGAGAGAAACAACTGGGGGAATATGTTGGGAAAGGATAGCTTATATATGTGTGTGTGTAGACACACACACACACACACACACATATATTTAGAATTTGAAAGCTATTTTTAAATTTCTTATTGAAAGATCATTTTATTGGGGGCTACATTTTGATTTTTTTTTGTTTGAGCACGGTTTCTACGATTTTGTAGCAGTACTTCTAACGTACTCTCCTATTAGTCAGGGTAGGCTAAATTATGCTATAGTAACAATCACTCAAGCACATCTACTACAAGTCCCACAGACCCTGGAGCTCTGCTCCAGACCACTGCTCAGGCCACCAGGGAATGGAAATGGAGCGCCCTGGGAGTTGGAGAAGTAAAGGCAGCTTTGTTAGAATGGCAGGCCCTCTCACACAGAAAGTCCCGGGAGTCCCTGAGCTTACAAATATCCACTGACGGACAACTGGTGGTTGCCCTGTGATAGCACGTACATTTGCCCTCAGATTGAAATGACTGCACAGTCCCCCAAACCTCCTTCCATGGAGCCGAGCGTGAGTCAGAAAGACCCCATGGCACATGGTAAAATGGTGAGGTTTCTCAAGTGGGTAATACTTCACTTCTTGGCTTCCCCCCATGAAATAATTCACCACCAAGCCTGTTTTGTAATCCAAGTGGGTTTTTATAAAGGATAGGACAAGTGTCAGGTGTTACAGTCTCAAAGGGAACCTCCCGTTATCCCAAGAAGTGTGCCAAGCCGCGTAGAAGTTCACAACTGGGCACAGACAACCACGTGAAAAGCGCACCCCAAGGTGCGGAGCAGGGACCAGAGAGCAAGAAGCGAGAGAGAGCGTGGGCCGGAGCAGGCAGGTGCGCCCCCACGCTCTGACCTGCCTCTGTCCAGGAGCAGGATGGAGGAGAGTAACCCTTCCCATCGCCAGATATTTCAAGCCTCTGGCTGGGGAGGCGTGGTTGATGGTTTGGGTGGACCCCATTGGCTGGGTTGAGCCCACATGGGTGATGTCCTGAGGCAGGACCTAGTTTGGACAGCTCAGGTGTGCCGCCACCTGACTGGGGACTTGAATTTGAGCATGCTCAGTTTGGGGTTCTTCATAGGGTCTAATGGCCGCCTGATTTCCTTCCACCCTCCTGAAGGGGGGCTGTGCAGGCATGGGAGGGACAACCCCCCTTGTCCCTGAATCTAGCTACCACACAGAACTGTCCCACGGCATTTCCTCTGTGGGTACAGACAGCCTCATCTTTCTCCCGTGCAGCCATTGAAAAGGCCCTGCGGCTTTTTAGACTACATTCAGTTTTCCTCCGTGAGAACTGAAGATCCAAACTATGATAGCAGGATTCATACCCAGTACTAAGGCTTAATATTAAGCCCATGAATCTGTTCTGAGTCACCTACAAATTCCACTTGACTTAAAGGCATAGTTAGGGACGAATCATGTTCGTAACTCCAGGAACTGCCTGTCCAGCATTAAGTAAGGCGCCGGAAGGAAGGCAGTAGGGAGGCCTGGCCTTCTGGAACTGTGGTAGTTACATCATTTAATGTCAATTTGAAGATACATAAATGTGTAGAGCTCGTGTTCAACCTGTCAATCAGGTCACGGCCTGATGGTGCCTCCTTGTGGGCGTGGCCTTCTCATAAGGAGAACTCTGGGGCCCTCCCTCTTTCTGCCTCCACCTTCCGGCTGGCTGACCTTGGTTGCCCCCAGAGTCCTGGGGATGTGTCCATCACTGCCATTGGATCCATGAGACTTTGCACCTACCTGTCCGTGATATTTCTGCATTCTTCATTAATGCATGAGGCTGCGTGAGTCTGAAGGGGGACTTATGGATGACTATCAGACTTATGGACGAGCTGGACTGAGTTGGGATGTTTTCTTGATATACTACCATTTCTTACACATACGTGAGTGTCTCTGGATTTGTTTCTCTGGTCAACTCAGCCTAACAGAGGAACCTTACACACCAATTGTGAAGAAAAATTCCCACATGCAAGAAATACAGGCTCATACAATACAGTATGAGTTCCCAGGTAATTCCCAGGTTAACCATCAGGCTCCCTTCAGTGACTCCATGTAACTGCATTCTGACATCAGTCAAATACCTCCTCCCCTCAGCCTGTACCATCACCTTTTATTCTCAGCGTCTTTCTATAAGCATACGGCAGTGTTTTGAATGGTAAATCTAAAAAGCTGAGCAAGTGAGAGTCAACCTCGGAGCAGGACGCAACATTGGGTGGGGGGACATATGACTCACGTGTGGCTCGACTCATCATATAACTCGACTCTGCTGGTACAATAGGCCCAAGGTGACACATTGGCCTGCTCACTGCAAGGTCAGCAGTTGGAAACCACCAGCTGCTCGGAGGGAGAAAGATGAGGCTGCCTCCTCCCGTCTCATCAAGCATTACAATCTCAGAAACCCATGGGGCAGTTCTATTCTGCCCTGTAGGGTTGCTTTGAGTCAGAATCTACTCAACGGCAGTGAGTTGACTGGTTAGTCAAGTACTGATTTGGGTAGCAAAGAGGCTAAATTATGAAAAAAATGAATTGCTGGACAAAAGAGATAGACCTCTGAAAAGGGGGTGGGGTGGGGGTGACCCAGTGAGTGTTTGCAGGAGAAGCTGCGGCAGAGCCAGGGCTTGAAGCCGGGTAGGAAGGAAAGTGAGAGGGGCGAGGGAGTCAGCGCTGGAGACAACTTGGGCCACGGTGGGAGCTGTGCCGGGTTCCCGGACAGTGCTTATGCCCTGTGGTGGCATGCCAGGCTGTGTTCTTCGGAGCCGTGTGTGCTGCTTTGTAGCCACTGGATTGTGATCATCTTGGGGAGAGGGCCTTCCTTGTCTTTGTGGAAGTGGAGCAGACCTTGTCCTGGGCTCATAAAGGGGGCTCACAGCTGTTTGTCAAATGAAGATGGTTAAGCAGTGTACTCCAAAGAAGGAGGCATTCCCGTGGGGTTTACAATA
>NW_022111361.1:4374952-4395620 GCF_000313985.2 Echinops telfairi | reverse complement strand
ATATAATTTGTTGTTGTTGTTGTTATTGGATTTTAAATGGAAAACTGCATGCCAAATGTCCTATTTTCCAAGGTGAGCATTATAGATTCAGACTCGCATCACCATCTTAGTACCACATGCACAGGACTCAGGGAACCACAGGACGGGGCTTCTTTGTTGCTTTCTGTTAGATGATTTCCTGGGAGAATGTTTGAGGGAAGGTTTTACTATATTGCCAAACCAGAAAGGATTCCCTCATTCAGCTCATTTCTCTTTGAATAATTCATTGCCAAAGTTCCTTTTACCTGCAACGTGCCTGGACCAGTGTTTCTCATTGTGTCCGAATGAACTTTAATCCCACTCCTCCCTACCAGGAAGTTGATAGTCCCTCACTCACTACTGTACGTTGATCCCTGTTAATACAGCTGCAGAGTGCAGACTTGATACAGTCAGTTGCTTTTGTTTCTTGTTTTCATTGTCTTCTAAGGCTGCTGAGCTCAGTTACTTAGCTCCAGGGATTCCCACGTCCACAGTCCTGGGTTTGGCTTGTGAGTTCTCGCTCCCCTTGACCACAGACTGCCTCTCTGACCCCTTGTTCCCACCCCCATGGTACGGCTGACATACTGGTCTGGCGATGAGACAAAGTGAGTGATTGAATACCCTCTCAAAGAACCTGACTTTTTGAGCAAGCAAGGGTCATTCGCTTTTCATGCATTAGGAGGACAATGGCCAGCAAAGTAGAAAAGGCTCCGTTTTCCTGCCTTCTCAGAAGAGGATGAAAATAATGTGGATAAGGATGAAGTCTCTGTACCACCACACAGAACGAGACACGAAATTACGGATGTCCTATGATTCCTGCCACATGAGATGACCCGAAATTATAATAGCCAAGGAATGGAAGGGAAAACAGAAAATTAGAAAGGAAGTGGGATTATGAATGACTTTCTGATTTCCTCTAAACTTCCTTTTCCCGTTGTGGTTGTAAATAAGCCAGCTGTTGGAAACTCCTCTGGGCTTTTGGGATTAGTCTTTCCCTTTATGTTCAAATAAAATGACTTAACATCCATCCCAGCATTTTTGTCTGTTTGTTTCATTCTCAGCGTAGCTATGTTTGTTCATTTCCTCACTTGCCTGTGGCCAAAGTCCAGTCTCAGGGTAGCTTCTCTCTAGGCACAATACCAGCCTCCTCTCTTTCCATTGAGTCTTGGTTACCTTGCAACTATAGGGTCGCTGTGTAATGGAGTAAGTCAGACGGTAGCAGGTACCGACTAACTAGATTTCCCAGGAGTCACTCGTCTGCTGCTTCAAAGAATGGAGGTTAGCCCTTGGGAAGAAAGTCCTGGAAACCTACTTTTCCTAAAAGGCACAACCATGGAAAACCTTGTGGAGCACAGTCTTACACGGACACCCAGCAGCTCGCCTAGAGCTGCTGTCAGCTGTCGGCTCCTGGAAGCTGGTCCGGCTGGCAATCATGATCTTGCTGACCGTTTCGGGAAGAAGGGGGGGGGTGGCAACAGCTTGGCGTGGAAACAACCTGAGATGGAGATGACAAGGATGCCTTTGCAAGTCCTGGTGGCACAGGGGTTACATGTTGGGCTGCTAACCACAAGGTCAGCAGTTTGAAGCCCTGGGTGCTCCTCGGGAGAAAGAGGAGGCTTTCTACTCCCACAAAGAGCTACGGTCTTGGAACCCCCCAGGGGCAGTTCTACTCCATCCTGTAGGGTCACTATGAGTCAGTATCCACTCAATAGCACAAGTTCCTTTCTCTCTCTCTCTCTCTCTCTCTCTCTCTCTCTCTCTCTCTCTCCTAGTCAAGGAATGCCAAGGATCACAGCAGGTACCAGGAGCTAGGAAGAGGCCAGGAAAAAAAAAATCTTCATCCCCAGAATCCTTCAGAGAGAATGTGGGCACGATGATTTTGCACTTCCAGCCTCCTGCAAGCCGCCATGACACGATAAAGCCCTGTGGTGTTCTGCCTCCCCCTCGGTCCTAGGAAATGAATGCAGGCAGCAGCTGTGCAGAAAAGCATAGCTGGGTATGTCCCGGCTCTATCTCCCCGGGGTGTGCCTCTCAATCGGTCACTGTGACTCCGCACCATTGGACTGCGGAGGCCAAAGAACAGAACGTCAGTGAGAGACCGAAATGACCATTGTGTGGCGCGCTGCCTGGTGCGGGCCTGCAGGGAGAGGAGGTGAAACCCCTGACGCATCATAAAGCCTGAAAGCTTTCCGTTGTACTGAGCCTATTTGTCAATAGCGAGAGGGAGTCTTATACAAAGGGACCAGAACTGCTGTTTCCCAATAAGAATGTTTCTCTGGAAATAGTTCCCTTGGAAAACCACCTTTCCCTCCTGCTGCCGACACTGAGCTCGGGTCTGGCCTGGCACTGCCAAACTGCAGGAGCTGGGCAAGTCTTCCATCTGCTCTCTCCGAAAGCAGCGTGTTGTACAACACGAGGGAAACTCCAGCGGGTTCTTTAAGTATTGCGTATTGTTTCAGGAAGATAGCTCTGCTGGGTTTAACACCAATGCCCCCCCCCCCGCCCCTATCCCCCCATTCTTCCTGTCCCTCTCTGCTCACATAGAACAAGTGAGAAGAGAGCCAGCATCCGTCCCATGGTGGGTGACACTGAGAGCATGTGCCTGGGTACTTGGGTCAGATTTTAGTCCAATGTTCTCCCTCAAAAATGCTGGCTTAGTTTCTTGGGTCTGCCGTACGACTGGGTGCCTCACTGAGTGGCTGGTGCCCCTCCCTTCTTCCTTGAACATTCCATATCTCACTTCCACATGGGCTAGTCTTCTTTCCATGAGTCTTGGGGGGGGGGCGGCACATCCCTATGCATGGGATGAAGCCTACACCCCATCTAAGGTGTCTCCCCACTCATCCCCCCTCCCCCCCCAAGGACAAAGCCATACTTCTACCTTGGCACTTTGCACATCCAGCCTGAGACTACCATTCTCAGAGTGCCTGCTGACAAGGCTGGTCGTGGATGACCTCAGGAAACCTGCACTGAAGGGGGGTTTAGGACTCGCTTGCTGAGATGGCTATGGAAGCAGTGCCCAGTATCTCGAATACCAGCAGTCACCTCTGGCTGGTTTCAGCAGAGCTCCCAGACCAACAAACCAGAAAGCAAAGCCGAGAGATACACTTCCAAAGATAAATCAGTGAATACCGTATAGCTCACAACCAAATACTCTCCTCTGTTCAAGTACTGTCCCTCTAGGAGCATGGAAAAGTGGGTCCATGGGGTAGTTATATAATCTGGTGTCAATTTGAGACTTCAGAGTGGAGGGATGGAGTCTAGCCTATCAATCAGGTCGCAGCTTGATGACCTCATTTGGAGGTGCTAGGAAATAAATAGCTCACTGGAGGTGGGACACATGCTCACTCCCTGGGAGTCACAGCAGCTGACAAGAAACATGGAGCTACGCAGGGCCCTGACCTAGGGGAGCCACGTGGAGACCCTTGCCAGCACTGAGATGCTTCCACTGGTATACTAGATCCACAAGACTTCCCACCCACTGGCCTGTGATCTTCCTGTATTCGGCATCATTGCATGTGTTGCGTGAGTCTGCAGAGGATTTCATAGATTGGTATTGGACATATGGGCTAATATCGGACTTATGGACTGGGCTGGGATGTTTACTCAATATTCAATTGCTCTTGTAGATAAAAGCTCTTTCTTATACACATATGAGTGTCTAATAAGTTGTTTCTCTAGTCTACCCAGACTGACCCAGTCCCCTACATCGGAAGGCACTTGGAATGCACACGGACTGCCCTGATGGGAGCAGTGGCGAAGATGGCACAGGACTGGGAAATGTTTGTGTTTTTCTTTCTATTGCACACGAGGTCGCCGCGTGTCAAAGCTGGCTCAATGGCTGCTAAGAACAATTGCTACTAACTCACACTCTAACTGACCGGAGTACTGAAACTGCTTGGAGATGTCCCAAATGTCGACTCTCTTCTCAAACCCACACCTCATGGCCAGGGAGGCAACTCTGACTCATCACCACTCCCATAGGGTGTCTGAGGCTACACATCTTTATTGGAAACGCCAGCCCCAGAGCAGCTGGTGGATTTGAGTTGCTGCCCTTTCAGCTAGCAGACCAGTGCTTAACTAACAGTGCCGCCCGTGCCCCTCAGCTTCTTTTGAGGAGTCTGGAATGTTGGTCCACGCTAGGCAATATGTGAGGAGCTTTGGTGGCATGGTGGTTACATGGTGAGCTGGTAACGCAAGGTTTGCAGTTCAAAACCACCAGCCCCTCTGCAGGAGAAAGATGGGACTTTCTACACCCTGAAGAGTTACAGAGTCTGAAACCCACGGGGGCAGTTCTTCCCTGTCCTTGAGGGTCACTATCAGTGGGCATTGTCTCAATGGCGGTGAGGTTGGTTTTTGAGGCAACAGCTGCCTAAGTAACTACCTCCAGTGAGAGCCCTGGCCACTGGGTCTCTAAGGAGCTTTCCTGGTGGACAACACGTGTTCTCCCAACTTGTTCCTGGAGGGATTCAACGTGCCCTGTAACTCTCGAGTGCGACGGGGTTCTGGAAGCGTGCTCCTGGTTTCCCCAAGCCGCTCCCCTTGGCTGACTTGGCTTTGCGTTCCTCCACTACGAGGCACCATAAATGTGAATGCCGACTGGGTGGGTCTCGGGAGTCCTCTTGGTGAATCATTGAACTGGGCACCACTGCCACATGCCTGCCACAATGGGCTCAAACATCACCATGGTGAGGATGGCTTCGCCCGGCACTGTTCTGCTCTGTTGGACACAGGTCACTCTGAGCTGGAATCCGCTGACGGGCACATAACAACATCCCAATCTGTAGATGGTACCCTCTGACTTGCTCTGAACCTTCCTTGTACGACCTCCCTGGCTCCAGGATCCCCACTCTCCCATGCATAAAGGCTCCTCTTGTGGATTTACTTGTGTCCCGCCCCAAAAGGCTTGTTATAAACTCTAATGCCTACACCTGTGGTTGAAGATCCCCACAAGGTCAGTGGCTCAAATCCATCAGCTGATCCTGGGGAGAGAGATGAGGCTATTTACTCCCCAAAGATTCACAGTCTCAGAAAGCTGACAGAGCAGGCCTACTGAGCCTTAGAAGGTGGCTGTGAGTCAGAATTGACCGATGGGCAGCGGGTTTGGTGTAGATACCAATGGTTGATTATAATGCCATATATATCATGGGTCTTCATATGTTAACCAGGCGGCATTAGCACAGAGTGAATCTTTTTTTAAAAAGCTCTTAAAAAATTGTAAAGATTTGGGAGGGAGGGGGAGGGAAAAAGAGGAAAATGAGCTGATTCCGGGAACCCAAGAGGAAAGCGAATTTTGGGAATGATGAGGGCAACAAATGTATAGGTGTGCTTTACACAATTGAGCTGTGTATTGTGATGAATTGTATGAGCCCCAATAAAATGATTAAATAAGAAAAAAAATTTTTAAAGATGTGTGTGTACACAGGGGGCTTCAGCAAGTTTGTGGACAAATGGAATTAAAAGGTAATGGAATATTTCCATTAAAAAAATTGTAAAGAGCAGATTAAGCAAGCGAGCACAAATGCAGGGGAAGATACTGCCAGATCCCCTAAGAATAGAAGCTGCAGGAAGCCAGGCCTGTCCTTGAGGGTGGACTCAAAGAGAGAGAGAGAGAGAGAGCCTTCCCCTCTAGCTGGTGCTGTGAATTCAGATTCTAGACTCTTAAACTGGGAGGAAGTATGTGCTTGGTAAGGTCACTTACAGGAGGTGTTTTTGCTATTCCCCCACTTGATACCTAAAACACTACCTTTTCTTCAAAGACTGCATTGAGTCCTCCAAGCTGGGCCAGCCTTGGAGGATGCTCCGGGTTCCAAACACCTTTTTTATTGGGTATTCCAATTGACAAGCAAGCTGAAGGACTGCTTTTGTTTGAGAGTTCTCAGTCTGACTGTTAAGTCCTGCAGGGACCAGAGGGCACTTGGCTTCTTTGGCTGGCTGTGAAGAGCCCTCTATTCATACTAACTGCCTGGGGGCCACGGAAGGTCCGGAGTGACCTCGGACACCTTTTGACCAATTCAGTATCCCGCTCTCCGACCACTTCTCTCATTCCACCACCTCCAGCATGGGTGTTCACCCCCTCCTTCCTCCTCTGTGGCCACAAGCACACCCAGTAGTTTCGCTCACCTGCCACTTTACAGCCTGACTTTTCACTTCCCTCTCTCACCAGCTTATTCCCCCTGAGTGATGTTTTCAAATATTTGTGTCCGGTTGGTGATATAGAGCTGGCTAAACCCCAACCTCATGTTTCAGTTTGCTTCCGGGCCCCTGGGGAGATCACGCCACAAGGCTTCCTGATTTCACCATGGATCGTGACGACCAACCTCAGATGGGTTCTGTACCAGCCAGCCTCCGGGCAGTAGAGGGATGGCACACTCATACCGGGTCATTAAGGAGGCTTTCATGAAGGGGAGGTTTCCAAAGGTATAAGCGAGGTTAAGGCAAACCAATAAGCCATGGTAAATTACCCATGGCCAATAATCATGTGTGTCAGGATTAGATCCTCTCACCATGCCTATTCAATCTGTATGCCGAGCCAATAATCAGAGGAGCTGGACTCTGCGAAGAAGAATACAGCATCAGGATTGGAGGAAGGCTTATTAACAGCCCGCGGGATGTAGACGACACGACCTGGCTTGCTGAAAGTGAGGAGGACTTGAAGCCCTTGCTGACGAAGATCAAAGACGGCAGTCTGCAGTATGGACTAGAACTCAATGTAAAGAAGCCCCAGATCCTCGCAACTGGACCGGTAGGTAACATCATGGTCAGTGGAGAAAAGTTTGAAGTTGCCCAGGATTTCATCTTGTTTGGATGCGCAGTCAACGCTCATGGAAATAGCAGTCAAGGAGTAAAACGACACACTCGATGGAGTCGAGCTGCTGCCCAAGACCTCTTTACAGTGGTGGATGGCAAGGATGTATGCTGAGGGCTAAGGTGTGCCCGACCCAAGCCAGAGTCTGTCCAACAGCTGCACATACATGTGAAAGTCGAACATGGAATAAGAAAGACTGAAGAAGAATCAATGCATTTGCATTATGGTGCTGGTGAAGAATATTGAAAGTACCATGGATTGCCAAAAGAATAAACATATCTGTCTTGGAAGAAGTACAGCCGAAGTGCCCCTTAGAAGCAAGGATGCGAGACTTTGTCCCACGTACTATTGACATGCTCTCTGGAGAGACCAGTCCCAGGTGAAGGATGGCGTGCTTGGTAAAGTAGAGGGGCAGCAAAAAAGAGGAAGAGCCCCCAGATGTATTGGCACAGTGGCTGAACAAACATTTAAGGGCAACGATGAGGATGGAGCAGGACTGGGGAGTGTCCGTTCTGTGGTACAGGGGGCACGCTGAGCGGGAGCTGACTGGATGGCACCTAACAACCACAACCGTGGACAACCTGTCCGATCTTCAGATGCGTAGGGACCAGGAGAAGGAGAGAGTCTCGGCATCCAGCACGAGCAAGAGCTAGAGGACAGGGCTGGTGGCCCAGAGTGGTGGACTTCAGCAGCAGAAGGTAAAAGATCAAAATCGAGTCAATGTTGATTCACAGGGACCCTAAAGGACAGGGTAGAACTATCCTCTGTAAGTTTCAGAGACTGTAACTCTTTACAGAATGGAAAGTCCCATCTTTCTCCCTCGGAGCAGCGGGTGGTTTCAAACTGCTGACCCTGCAGTCAGCCGTCCAATGTGTAACCACTACGGCATCAGGGCACAAAATCCGGACCTGCAGGGAAAGAGCTGGAAAAGAACTACCCATGCTCTCTTCCCAAGTTCCACTGTTCTCCCGGTGCCCCCAGTGGACTGAATCCATTAGAAGCCTGGCTGAGCCCATGCACAAAAGTCAACTCCTGGGACCTGGTTGGAGAGTTAGTGTGGGGACCAGGGACTATCAAACAGAGGCCCTCACCACTGACCAGTAGTCTTACTCGGTTTTACTTCCTCTCCCACTTTCTAAAACAGCTCTTTCAAGCTTATTTCTTGCTCCTTAAACTCCTGACATCTCCACTGTTTGATTGCCACCCCAGGAGCTCACCTCTTATGCAATAGAATAGAACTCTCAGAGAGGAAAACCCCTTCAAATTCCCATCTCCCCAAACCCAAACCCAAACCCACGGGCTGCATTGGAAGTAACTTTGACCGTGACTAATGGGTGTGCAAACAAGCGTGATTTAAACAGGCTATGGGTTTTCTTTCTCTTTTGTGCAGAAGTTGGCAGTGCAGGGTTGGTGGGGTGGTTCTGCTCCGCAGTCTTCGAGGCCTGGGTCCTTCTGTCTTGCCATTAGTCTACGTGTGGTCTCCTCACTGCCTAGGCACCTGCTCCTGCTCCAGCCATGGCATCCACATTCCAGCCAGCAGGAACGAGGAAGAGAGGCAATCGTGACGATGACCCAGAGCTACTGTATGTCCAAGACCTCTCAGAGCATCTGCCACTCACTCTCCCTCCTGCCTCCTCACATCCCTGATCTATGTTCACAGGGGACTCACCAGAGCCTTCATTCACATGTAGTTCCCCTTTATGTTTCATGACTGATCGAACTTAAAGATGTGTCAAAAAGAGGATCGAATCGTAGGTTGTGTTTTAACCATTCAAATGCAGATGTTGCATTTTAATCTACTATAATTGTCTCTACAATGCTCTATGTCTGACGACCAGACTATTAACTATGGCCAGAGGGAGATCACCAAAGTTTAATCTAGGTGTAGATCCTGCAAATGAATTTTGGGCACGCAGTGCCATCCACAGCCTTCTGCAAGCTGCGAGTTCACAATTTAAGCTCTGATATCATGCCCTCTTCCAGACTTGGATTACACTATGTACAGTCCTTGGATCACTCAAGCTGGTGTGCTTCTTCCACGTGGATGTAGCGGATGCCTCTTAGATGGCTGTTTATTTGAAGACACGACTTTAAGATCCCAGATACTATTCTTTCTGATAGCCAGGCATCATCTAGTTTCTTCTCCACATTTTGCCGTAACATCCATGTCTTCAGTGATCTCTTCATGAGGGTGCCTATCAAGCAGGACCAAGTCATAAGAACTAATTGTTCCTAGACTGGGGGTAAAATTAAGTGCACACCCCAATCCATTGATGTACTTTTGATGACTCTTTTCTTTGGAAACCCACATTGCCTGGCTTCTTCTGATGTTTTTTATGCTACTCCTGATCTGCGGGCTCCCCGGCCACCCCCCCACCCCCCTTAACTCTCCGACTGCTTCTTTGTCTTGTTTGCTTGTTGTCTTCATTCATTCCTTACCCTTACACTTCATTCCTCTTCTCTTGATACATTAGAATATCTCCTTATCTCAGTGATTCTCAATTGTAAGTTAAGGGCATTAGCATTTTGCATGACCCTATTGTGTGTATGTTGTGGGGGGGGTGTGTGTGTGTCTATAAAGGCATCCCTTTTCTAATTATAAGGAGCCCTGGTGTCATAGTGGTTATGTGTTGGGCTGATAATCCCAAGGTCTGCAGTTCAAAACCACCAGCAGCTCCATAGGAGAAAGACTAGGCTTTCTACTCTTGTAGAGTTAGTCTCAAAAAATCACAGGGGCAGTTCTACCCTGCTCTACAGAGTTGCTGTGAGTCAGCACTGACCCAATGGCAGTGAGTTAAGTTTGGAGTTTTGGTTTCTAACTACACATCTGTGTGAAGCCAGAGTTTCTCCACATAATTCAACCAAAACAACATATCCCAAGAGGCTGAACGCCCGAGCAGGCGTGGCGATCTAGCACTAGCCCATGAAGTCAGACTAAGTCTGACATTAAACAGATTTATATAAATATAAAGCACTGTGACTCTCTTCTCACAAAACAACTATAGTTGTTTTAAATTGAAATAAGTTATTCATGTCAACATTCAATGGGTACTATTATTATTACTTTGTAAATACAGCCATGCATTATTTAATATCCAGGATACATTCTGGGAAACAGGACACTATGTGATTTGGATGTTGTGCTAACAATTTATAGTCAGGACTTATTTTTCTTTAAGCAGATTTAACATGCTTCATCTTCTCTCAGTGATCAGCAACATACTGAGAAGGAGTCACCTTCCTGTTTGGTGCTCATCTACACCATTAGCAATTTCTCCGTATCTGATTGGGGTCCTGTGGTAGTTACATAATCTGGTGTCAATGTGAGGATTAAGAATGTAGGGGCGGAGTCTAGCCTATCAATCAGGATATAGCCAACGAGGCCTCTGTGTGTGCATGGCCTTCTCCTGAGTATTCTGGGAACTCCTGTATTTTCTCCTTGGACGTAGGAGACACTCTCTGTCTCTCTCTCTTTTGGCTCACTCCCTGGGAGACATCCCTGTGGAGAAGACACATGGAGAGAGGCTGATGGAGCCAGACCTCTGAAGCAAGACAAGCCACATGGAGACCCCTGCCAGCACTGAGATGCTTAGAGTGCCACTGGATCCACAAGACTTCCCACCCATTGGCCTGTGATCTTCCTGGCGTCATAGCATGTGTTTCCTGAGTCTGAAGAGGACTTTATAGATTGGTATGGGACATATGGGCTAATATCGGACTTATGGACTTGATCGGGAATGGGCTGGGATGTTTTCTTAATGTACAATTACTTTCTATATAAAGCTCACTCTTATACACATATGAGTGTCTATGAATTTGTTTCTGTAGTCTACCTGGACTAATACAGGTCTCTCTTTAGGGTCAATGCGGGTCAGAATGGACCCGATGGTGTTGAGTCTTTTTGTGTGAGTGATTACCTAGTGCTACATGGCTTCATCTTGAGCAAGAGAGTGCTCTAATTTTCCACCTTGGTGATGTTTACTCACCTCTTGGCTCACTTCCAGATGGATCATTCTCCTTTGCCTCTTGCTGCTGCTGTCTCTAGCACTGGTTTTACTACAGGTGGAAACCAGGCTGCACTTCACGGTAATATTTTTGAAAGAAAATCAAACAGCTAATGTCACAACACTCAAAAACGCAGGCAACATGAGATTGAATGCTGCTGCTTGAGGTCGTTTATACCAACACACTAGAGAGAAAGTACATTTTGGGCATCCATAAACCAGAAACATAGGCATGCAGTATGTCTACCCCTACATACATATGTATACATATAGATAATAGGTTATATTAGGGTAAGTCAAAAGGTGTTGCTACTAGCGATCCAGTGAAAGCTACAAGACATATGCACAGGCTTATTTCAAGCAGATGTGTTTAAATAGGTCTCTGTGATCACTGGATGGCTGTAGACAAGATCTCCCAGTCATGCACGTAGTCTCCTTAGGGTGTCTTTTAAAAAAGGCTCAACCCAAACAGTGACTTTCAAGGGGTTCTGAAGGCCCAGTTAAATTCAAAGCAGAGAGCTTAGCCCAGGCAACTTCTCTTGGGATCCCAAAGGGGTACTCTTGACAGATATTTTTCAAAGGGCATAGGAAGATCTTGGAGCCTTATTTGGAAGAAACATTAAAAAAAAACAATTTAAATGCACGAGTGAAACCAAAGACCAGGAGAACTGCACCAGGGACTCTTCTTGCCCCACGACCACACATCTGCTCCTCCCTCAAGGGCACTGTGTGAGTCTGGGTCGACTAGAGAAACAAATCCACAGAAACTCCTATGTATATGAGACAGCTTTATAGAAACAGTAAGTGCACATTAAGAAAACATCCCAACACAGTGCTGCCCAAGCCCACAAGTCCAACATTAGCCCACAGGTCCAACACCAATCTACAAAGTCCTCCTTGGCAATGGTCTTGGCAACACCAATCTACAAAGTTCCCTTGGCAATGGTCTTAATTATAATAATCTCACAAAACACAAGCAACGATGCTGACTGCAGGAGGAAAGCCAAATCAGTGAGCATGTAAGTATCTCAGCACTGGCAGGGGTCTCCATACGGCTGCTCCAGCACCCAGGGCTGCATCAGGGTAGGTCCATGTGGCTTCTCCTCAGGGATGTCTCCCAGGAAGTGAGCTTTAGCAGCTGAGGCAAAGAACTGGCTAAGGTAGCCACACACTGGTCTGACCATCAGAGAACAAGAGACCAAAGAACCAGAAAGGCGAGGCTCAGAAAGCCACTTAGCTCGCTGCTCTTCAATTAATCCCACATGTGTTTATCAGCCAGGTTGGCACAATAAACCTTAACTATCACACTGCCTTCAGAAGTGTGTAGACCTTGATAGAATAGAGGTCAAGAAACAATCGCTTCACACCCTGACATTTTGGGTTAATCAAGCTTTCTGGGATTTTTGTAGCAATCCTTTTCGACAAACCCTCTTCTGTGTGCTGTGCCACAATTGTTTCGTAGACAAGAGATCTGGGGTGCCAGTCTGTGGCATGTCGGGAATCTGCTGTGTGCCCCTGGGGATTTCTGAACTCGGTTGTAGACTCTGTTATAAGAGTGGCTGCAGCACAGGGCTCAAACGTGGGAGCAATTGTGAGGCTGGCACAGGACTGGTGGTGTTTCATTCTGTTGTGCCCATGTCAAAACGGACTCACTGGCACTCAACGATGGCGACATGATAACCTTGTGAGGGCACAGGCATCTACGTGGTTGAACTTGTCCAAACGAAGGGCTTGGGGGCACAAGACTGTATCTAAGTATGTTTTTTTCAGGCCTTATTTCTAATGCAGGGTACGGGGGTAGGTAAAACCCACATAAACGAAAGCCAGTTGGACTCTGGAAGCATCTTTTAGGAGTGCCAAGGGGACCTGAAACTTGAAGCTTGAGAAGTTCAGCTATCGATGACCTCATCCCCTGCTGCCGGCAGCAATTACCTCTGACTCACGCCGCCTTCTGAGTCTAGACACGTAGAACGACCCACCTCTGTTGCAAGGACCCAGCAGCACCCCAAGCTTCACGTGTGCAAACCGATGGCCTTCGCTTTAGCGTCTGGTCCTCTCCCAGCCCTGCAAGTGGAAATCGAGAGGTCACCTGGCTGCTTCTCTCCCCCACCCCTGCCGTTTCTCAACCCAAAGTCCTCTTTCTTTGGCTTCTGAAATAGGCTGAGGTTGCCCGTTTCTCTTCATCTCTACCTACTGATGTCCACGCTAATGACTCACGTCCGCTGCCGCCTCTCCTACCCACCTGCCATTTGGCTAATGGTGAAAAGTCCTGACTGCAGTTTACGCAGCCCCGTCAAGGCAGCCTCCCCTGTCCCACCTTCCACTCCCCTTTCCCTCTCTGCACCTCAGTCCCACACAGATCACGCAGTAAGCAAGGGGAGCATGGGTTTACTTGTGCTTATGTGCTCATCGGTAGTGAAAATGTTTACCTTTTTAGAAAAAAATTTTTTAGCCACATCAAATATTCTGCTTCTGCATAGGATTGTCATTGGTCTTTCTCTCCGAACCCCGCAAGACCTTACTACACAATCGAAGCTTCTTTTCAAATGTACAGCAAGTCTGTGCTGACATCGCTTTGGGGATAATCTGCTACCACCCACCCCACCTCACCCGCCACCTCTGCTTCTTCTGTTTTCTCCTCTAAACCATGCTCCTTCTACCACAGGCCGTTTGTACATGCTGCATCCGGACTGGGACCCTTCTCTACTCCATCACATCTCTAGCTAGTCTCCCCCAGAAGTTCTTTCTTGTGCTTCACTCACCACGTCAAATGTTCCCTTGGCAGTGGTCTTAATAATATGTAAGGCCGTTTTAATTCTCTATTCATTTGCATAGCTACATGGATTAATAAAATGTTCTCTCCCACTATTATGCCAGCTCCAAAAGGGCAGGGCTTATCGGGGGTTTGTGTTCACCTTTGTATCCCCAGCACCTTGCGTAGCACCCGGCCGATAGCAAACATTCCATAACCGTTTGTGGAAGGAAGGAGTAATGATTGTTAGCCTTTACTGAAAGCATGTATTTTACTGAAAGGCAGTGTGCTTGTGTAGTATATTCATACCAGGCATCGCTGCGTGTGCTCTGTGTGTACCATTCTCACTGAATTCTCACAACTGCCTTATGAAAGCTAGATGATGCGTAGCCCCACTACACTAGCCCCAGCACAGTGGTTGCCTGATTGCCCAAGGGTGAAGGGATCGTCCATCTTGTAGCTGGAAGAGTTGCACACAGTCTGCCAGTCTGCATCCAGTGCCCATGCTGGTCACCTGTAGGCCATCCTATTTTAAATAGATGATTCAGCAAACCAAGGGGCATAGTCACTGAATTATTTCCTCAAGAAAAGAACACATTGTTCATCTACTATCTGCAAGGCATCTCTTCTGGCAGATGGGATAAAGGGGAGACGCACAATTTCCTTCTCTCAAGCTTATAGGCTTGTGCGTGCGTGCATGCGTGTGTGTGTGTGTGTGTGTGTGTGTGTCCATGTGAAGGAGGTCAAGTCACTAATACACAAACGAATGTGCCGAGTGATGATAAGTGCCGAGAAGAAGGAGGAAGCAGGAGAGGAAGGCTACTCTATGAAAGGGAACTTCCAACAGCCCAAGTATAAGTCAAACAGGAGAGGAGTAGTTGGCTCAAGAAGTGTCTTCCCATTAGTAGTGGATTCAATTCAAAGAACACGAGGAGATAAAATTCAATAACAAGCCCTTCTTGATGGGACCCTGAGACTAAACAGTTATTAAAAGCCCAGGACTGGACAAGATACATCATAGCCACAGCTGGGCTAAATCCCGGGGTAATTTTAGTCATTCAGCCCTGCAGTATAATTAGGCAGTGGGAGAATTATACCAAGTCAGTGGTAGGATTATGTCCTTCCACGTGGGAGGTCAGGGCTCCGTTCCTGGCTTGTGCCCTTCCTGTACAGTCATCACAAGCATGCCTGGTGGTAGTCAGTAGAGACTTGGAGGTTGCTGTGAGGCTGAGCAGATTTCAGCGGAGTTCCAAGAGTAAGATCACGTTGGAAGAAAAGTCTGGTGACCTACTCCAACCTTCAGCAATGAAAATCCTGTGGATCACAATAAGCTGACCGACAACTGACCGTGGGGCTGGCGTAGGACCTGGAAGTGTGTGTAAGCCTGGGTCAACTAGAGAAAAAAAAATTATAGACACTCCTATGTGTATAAGAAAGAGCTTTATATACAAGAGCAATTGAATATTGAGAAAACATCCCAGCCCAGTCCAGATCAAGTCCCTAAGTCTGATATTAGCCCCTATGTCCGATACCAATCAATAAAGTCCTCTTCAGACTCACCAAACACATGCAATGACACAGAATGGAGGAAGATCACAGGCCAGTGGGTGGGAAGTCTTGTGGATCCAGTGGCAGTGGAAGCATCTCAGCGCTGGCATGAGTTTCCCCATGGCTCCCCCAGCTCAGGGCACTAGCATAGTTCCATGCATCTTGTCAGCTGCAATGTCTCCTAGGGCGTGAGTCTGCGTCCTGCTTCCAGCAAGCTATTTCTCTCCTTAGCGCCTCTAAATGAGGTCATCAGGCTGCGACCTGATTGACAGGCTAAGCCCCACCCCTTCGGTCTTAAGCCTCTCAAATCGACAACAAATTATATAACTACCTCAAAGTGTTTTGTTACACAGTGGTTGCATGAGGTCTCCAGGAGTCAAGGGCCTACTGCATGGCAGCTAATGACAAAAAGAAGCCCAAAGGCTCTGACCCTGGTCTCTTGGGCTAGTTTTGCCCGGTGCCCTCTGCAACTGCTTCCTTGGTAGGTTCCCCAAGACCCTATAAGATGCAACAGAATATGGGGAATAGAGTACTCACCACCACCATCAAAGTGGCACCCACCAGCCCTTAAAAAAAACACGTTAAGAAGGGAACATCAGCGCCTGCAATCCCCAGCCCAGCCCATGGGCTTGCTAAGCTGTGACTTTCTGACGGGAAAGGTGGTGTGTTGAGCGTCTGATGCCTGGGCCGCTTGGTGGCGCTCTGCCCGAGGAGTCAGGCATTTCACTCAGGGGTTCTTCCAATGATGCCCAGGTGGCAGGTTAGGCACTTAAACCACCTGGCTCGGTGTTGTATAAGAGGAAAGTTTGGGGAACATGATACACAAGCGGAACTTTTGTTACTAAATCTTCGTGAGAAAACAGACCGAGAGAGATCCACAAAACCACGTTTTGGTGAGAACAATTAGGTATTTGATTCTTAAAGCAGAGTAGTTCTCTTTTAAGAACTCTCTCTCACACACACACACACACACAGAGCCAAGAGGATCTTGAGTGACCTCTAGTCTCATTAGCATTTCTAAATAAGAGTAAAATCCCCTCACTGGTGCTTTGGTTCTATTCAGTACAGTCACTTCTCTCCATGCCTCTCTGTTTTTCTGTTCTTTCTTTCTCCTTTTAGAATTCATTCAGTAACAGTACACGGACCAGCAAAGCCACATCCAGGCGAGCTGGTGAACTGAGACACTCTGAGGTTTTGGAAAACAAAAGAGCTGACCATTTCCTTTGTACCAGGGGAGAGGAAGTAGAGTTTGACTAGGATGCTAATCTTTATTAAGAAACCCATGTAGACAGAATGATTTCCTGACTAGGGAGGTAAATTAACTCTTCAATCTTTTCCGTATTGATCTGCCCAAAGGCCATGAAGTTACAGGTTATATTTCAGGGGGGAGGGGGAATGGATGCAGAGATAAATGCTTATTAAACTAACGTTTGTTTAACAGCGCGCCAATAAGATCTGCAATCTCTGATTCTCCGAGATGTGTCTTCATCTATCTGTATCCCCGTGTTGCCACCACCAACCGTCCCACCTTCCCTGCCACGAAGTCAATTCTGATTCACAGTGACCCTGTGGGAAAAAGGAGGATTGCTCCTATGGGTTTCTGAGACTTTTAAGTGTTTGTAAGAACATACAGCCTCACCTTTCCCCCTCACTGTGGTGGGTGAGTTAGAACTGTTGACCTTGTGCTTAGAAGCTCAGTGAGTAGTAGTCCACTATGCCACTACAATGCAGTGGATTATTGATGTGGATCTTTTAGCCACAGCCTGTGTTCCTCCCACCAAATGAACTTTGTTTTCCCCTTGTTGTTGTTGTTCGGTGTTAAGGAGTTGGCCGTGACCTATAGTTCCTTTATGACAACAGAACGGAACCCTACTTAGCCCTGCACCACCCTCACAGTTGTCCCTGGGCTTGAGCCCACGGTGTCAATCCATCCCTCCTTGCGGGCCTTCCTCTTCTTCATGGCCCCCTAATTTACCAAACATGATGTCCTTCTCCAGGGACTGGCCTTGCCTGACAGCATGTCTAAAGTCTGTAAGATGAAGTCTCACTATCCATTCCTCTTAGGAGCATCCTGGTTGTACTTGTCCCAAAACTGCCCATGGTCCTGTTTTAGCCATCCATGGCACTGTTAATATTCTTCTACAGCACCACAATTCAAATACATCGATTCCTCTGAGGACCTTTCCTGACAGGTCCAGGTAAAAAGGTGGGGCAAAATACTGATTGGCTTATGATTCACTTGTGAGTGAGTGTTCTTCATGATTGAGAGAAGAGTCGGTAGTAGAACATGCTTTTTGGGCCCCGAGAGCCTCCTTGATCAAGCAGATCATGTGGACATCAGAGGACTAGCAACAACAGAACCTGGAGTCAGAACATGAGACGGAGTGATGGGCCTCCCAGCCCACAGAGCAAGTAACGATGAAAACTTGTGGACAGGAGGCTGACTTGTGGAGTGGGGTCCCTCTGGACACTTAATTGGGGTGACAGGGTTTGTTGACTATGGAGCTAAAGCTGAGTGCCTTATAGTGGAGTGGCTTGCCCTTCTGGTATATACAGGCAGTCCTACAAGCACTTTGAAATTATTATTATTTAGCAAGGCAGAGGCCAGGCTAAGAGGGTAAGGGCCAGAGAGAAGCCTGCCTGTGGGCACAGCACAGAAGAAATTGTCTGGACTGAAAAACTGTATCCTCAGAATTTTTCATTTGTATTGTGTGTTAGTCCAGGAAACCAGAGAAACAAATTCATAAAGACGCATAGGTGTATAAGAAAGAACTTTATATGAAGAGTAATTGTACATTAAGAAAACATACCAGCCCAGTCCAGATCAAGTCCATAAGTCCAATATTAGCCCATATGTTCAATACCAATCTATAAATACCTCTTCAGATGCATACAACACATGCAATGATGCCGAGTGCAGAAAGATCACAGACCAGTGGGTGGAAAATCTTGGGGATCAGTGGCAGTGGAAGTATTTCAGTGCTGGCAGGGGTCACCATGTGGCTCCTCCGGCTCAGGGCACTAGCATAGTTCCATGCATCTTGTCAGCTGCAATGCCTCCCAGGGAATGAGCTGAGAGAGTGTCTCCCGCCTCCAAGGAGGAAGACTGGAGGTCCCAGAATCCTCAGGAGAAGGCCATGCCTACACAGAGGCCTCATTGGCTATGACCTGATTGACAGGCTAGACTCCCCCACCTTTACTCTTAATCCTCTCAAATTGACAATGATAAAACCACCACACATTATAACCTACTAATTTTCCTAATGAACCCCATAATTGCGAGCACGGTCTGTGAGCTTTGTGTCGCCCCGACAATGAGTTCTAGAAGCTAGCAGAAGAGCAGAGTCAGAGAAAGCCGCGAGGGCTGTGGAGGACAGAGTCAATGAAAACAGAACCAGACTCACTGTCATCAGGCTCATTCTGGTTCACAGACCTGTCCCTGTGGGGTTCTAGAAAACCCATCTCTCTCCCGGGAGTGGCTGGTGGGTTTTCACTGCTGCTCTGTGGTTAGCAGCCCAATACATAACCCATGACACACTATGGAATCCTTCCTCCCTGTGCATAAGAGGATAATTCAGTTCCTTGATAAACTCCTAGACGTTGCTATTGAAATTGCTGAAGGTTAGTTCTTGGATTCTCTGGCTTGATTTGCAGAGAAGTAATAGGTCAACCCTCATTAGGTGGGTGTGTGCCTGAGGAGATGTGGAAGGACACCAAGAGCATCATCCTCATAGAAAGCAAAAGGTCATTTAAAAGACAGGAAAGAAAGAAGCGATCAAAGTGGATGTCAGAAGAGACTCTGTTAATCAGAGAAGAGGCAAGGCAAATGGAATAAATGAGGAATTCAAAGTGCTGAATTAATCATTTCAAAGGACAGTTTGAGAAGACAAAGTTAGCATTAGCTAAACACAAGGATCTAGGAATTAATAGAATTCCAAATGGAATGCTCCCTCCAGCCTATGAAGTACTGGAAGCATTTACTGGTCCAGGCCAGTGTATTTGGAAGACAGCTTCTTAGCCAAATGATTGGAAGAGAGCCATATTTTTACCCATTCCAAATAAAGAATGCCCAACAGAATGCTCAGATTATTGAACAATATTGCTATCGCATGCAATCAAAATTTTGCTGATGGTCCTCCAACAGCGGTGGCAGCAGTACATCGATAGGGAGCTGCCAGAGGCAGAATTGAGGAGAGGATGCAGAACAAGGGATATCATTGCAGATGTCAGAAAGATCTTGGCTGATAGCAGAGAATACCAGAAAGATGTTTACGTGTGCTTTATTGACTCTGCCAAGGCAGTTGAATGTGTGGATTACAACCAACTATGGATAACTTTGAGAAGAATGGGAATTCCAGAACACTTCATTGTGCTCCTGTAGAAATTATACATGGATCAAGAAGCAATTGTGGAAACAGAACAAAGGGACAGTGCATGGTTTAAAAGCAGGAAAGGTGTGCATCCTGGCTGTATCCTTTCACCATATTTATTCAATCTGTATGCTGAGCAAATAATCAGGTTTATGTGAAGAAGTACGCGCCATCAAGATGGGAGGAAGGCTTATTAACAACTGGCTATATGCAGACGACACAATCTTGCTTACTGAATGCAAGGAGGACTTGAAGCACTTGCTGATGCAGATCAATGATTTCAGCCTTGAGTTTGGATGACCACTCAATGTAAAGAAGCCCCAAATCCTCACACTGGACCACTAGGTAACATTGTGATAAATGGAGAACAGGTTGAAGTTATCCAGAATTTTGTCTTGCTTGGATCCACAAGCAATGCTCATGGGAGCAGCAAAGGATTAAAAGCTGCGGTACAGTAGGTAAATCTTCAGCACGAGATCCCTTTAAAATGCTGTAAAGCAAGGAAATTACGTTGAGAACTAAGGTGCGCCTGACCCAAGCCTTAGTATTTTCTCTTCTTTTAGGCTTAGTATTTTCAAATGCCTCATATATATGTGAATGTTGGACACTGAATAAGGAAGACTGAAGAAGAGTCTATGCATTTGAATTGTGATGCTGGAGGAGAATATTGAAAATACATGGACTGCCAAAAAGGACAAACCGATCTCTCTGGGAAGAAGTACAGTCAGAGTGTTCCACAAAGGCATGTTATGTTATTAGGCAGGACCTGTCCCTGCAGAAGGGCATCCTGTGTGGTAAAAGCGAGGAGTGAAGAAGGGGAAGACCCTCAAGGAGAGGGATTGACACAGTGGCTGAAGCAGGGGGCTCAAGCACAGGAGCGATGGGGAGGATGGAGCAGGACTGGGTGGTGTTTTGTTCTGTTGTGCATGGGGTTGCTATGGGTTGGGGCTGACTGGATGGTACCTAACAACAACAACAACAACAAATGTAATAGCTCAAGGACTTAGAAGTCCAGACAGAATATAAAAGAGTTCCCCTCCAAATTGCACAGTCTACTGACTCCATTCATTGTCTCTTCAATTCCCTGGTTCGTTCTCAGACTGGGAGCAAGAAGGCTATGGGCATTCTAGGCCTCAGTCGCAGCAATGCTCAAAGGTGTGTGTGTGGC
>NW_022111361.1:4319650-4374852 GCF_000313985.2 Echinops telfairi | reverse complement strand
GTGTGAGGAAAGGGAGGTGGGGAGGCAGCCAGAGTTATATGCAGTTATTTTTCCCAGAAGACCATGAACAGACAACCCACAAATGTGGGGGTAATATTTCCAAATTATATATCTGATAAAAGTCTAGCATACTTAATATATAACAAACTCTCAAACACAACAATAAAAAGACAAATGATGAAGGATGGGCAAAGGATTTGTGCGCTCATTTCTCCAAAGAAGAACGATAAGTTGCCAATAAGCACATGCAAGGAGGCTCAGCATCATTCATCATGAAGAAAATGAGATCGAAACCACGGTGAGTGGTGCTTCACACAACCTAGGACGGTTTTCTAAAAAAGCAGTAACAACCACTACAAAGAAACACACAAACCCCATTCACCAACACATGTTGGTGAAGATGAAAAGAAAACGGAGTGCTCCTACGCTGTCCGTACGATATAAAATAGTGCAGCCATGGGGGAAAATGGTTCAATGGATCCTGAGAAAGCTAACAGACATACATATGACCCAATACTTCCACTCGGGCATATACTAAAATAAATGGAAAACAGTGATTAAAACAAACATACACACCCGTGTTAGTCCAGGTTGACCAGAGAAACACATTCACAGACTCGCATATGTGTATAAGAAAGAGCTTTATATAAAGAATAATTGTATATTAAGAAAACATCTCAGCCCAGATCAAGCCCATAAGTCCAATATTAGCCCATATGTTTGATACCAATCTATAAATTCCTCTTCAGACACATGCAACACATGCAATGATGCGGAATGCAGAAAGATCACAGGCCAGTGTGTGGAAAGTCTTGTGGATCCAGTGGTGCAAGCATCTCAGCGTTGGCGTGGGTCTCCACATGGCTCCTCCAGCTCCAGGGCTCTGGCTCCATCAGTTTAGCTCCATGTGTCTTGTCAACAGGAATGTCTCACAGAGAGAGTGTGTGTCTGGCCTCCAGTGAGCTATGTATCTCTGTTGTGCTTCCAAATGAGGTCATCAAGCAGCCACCTGATTGACAGGCAGACTCTACCCCTTCACAAGTTGATTGATTACGTAACTGCCACGACACACCTGTGTTAATTTCCATGTTATTCCCAATAATTAAGAGGTAGAGACAACCAATGTGGAGACACAACCCAAGTGCCCACAAACAGTTGTGTGGAAAAGTGTGGTGTATGCAATCCAAGGAATATTTGTTTTAGCATACATTAGCATGATTCTTCTTCTTTTTGCTTCCCCTCCCACTAAATTGTAATCTCCTTGAAAGCAAGGGATTCTATGTATTCCCAGCTTCAACTATTACTGGATCCATGACTTAAATGAAGCTTGGGAATATTTCCTATTCTGGCAGATGGTTTATATTCCTACCAGCAGTTCATTAGTTGAATGAAGTCACGTTTCCTGGTATATGCACTTTAACGCTATAGTCCCCAAAGGGATAATACATTGGAGCATTGACAGCTTTGTGTTAGTTTCTTTTGGATCCATGGAACTAGCCTGGGCTTCCTACAAGTAGAGAAGGTTAAAGAAGGATTTGTCGATTAGACTGTTCAGTTTTGGGTCAGCTCATGTGATAAGCTCATGGTATATTAGCTTAAAGGCTTAAAAAAATTTTTAAGCTTTTGGTATGTTTAAAACAGGAATATCTAATGATTAATAAATACAATTTTCAGCCTAGTTATTACCTCACATACTCAGCAAAGGCACATGCAAAAGTCTTAACAACAAATATATGAAATTGAAAAAATTATTCTATAAAAATACATCGAGCTCAGAAGCAACAAAGCCCACATGGAAGAAGCACACCAGCCTATGCAACCACGAGGTGTCGAAGGGATCAGGTGTAAGGCATCATCAGAACAAAAAATCTTACCATAGTGAATGATGGGGGGAGTGCGGAGTGGAGATCCAAAGCCCATTAATAGGCCACTGGAGATCCCCTTGCAGAGGGGTCTCGGGGAGGAGATGGGCCAGTCAGGGTGCGATGTAACAATGATGAGAAATACAACTTTCCTCTAGTTCCTAAAGGTTTCCTCCCCGCTCCCACTACCATGACTCGAATTCTATCCTGCAAGACTGGCTAGACCAGAGGAGGTACACTGGTGCAGATAGGAACTGAAAATACAGGGAATCCAGGACGGATGAGCCCTATAGGACCAGTGGTGTGAGTGGCAAAACAGGGAGGGTAAAGGGAGAATGGGTAGGAAAGAGGGAACCGATTACATGGAACTGTGTGACCTCCTCCCTGGGGGACAGACAACCGAAAAGTGGATGAAGGGAGATGTCGGACAGGGCAAGATAGGACAAAATACCCATTTATAAACTATCAAGGGCTCATGAGGGAGGGGGGAGTGGGGAGGGAGGGGAAAAATGAGGACCTAATGTCGGGGGTTTAAATGGAGAGAAAATGTTTTGAGAAACGATGTACAAATGTGCTTTACCCAATTGATGTGTGTATGGATTGGGATAACAGTTGTATGAGCCCCTAATAAAATGTTAAAAAAAAAAAAATAATAATAATAAAAATAAAAAACACAAAAAAAATACACACACAAATTGGATGTTCGCTTCAGTATTTTTTATAGTAGTGAAAAACCGAAACCCCAGTTGTTTTAACAATGGAATTGGTTTATTAGCTTATTCACATTTTTGCCATAAAATAAATATATAAGCAATAAAATGATTTTGCAAGCCATAACATTGACATATAATTAAATCAAACGAAGCTGCAAAGCAATGTGTGTATTTATTCCAGTTTTGGAAAAAAATGGGGGGGGGGGTGTAAAAATGACCGAAGGATGTCCACGCAAGCTTCCAAATTTAGCAATGATAATTTCTAGGATTATGGGAGATTTTTCCTGGGCAATTTTAAAATAAAATATTTTATGTTTATATTTATTACGTACTACTTTTTAGTATAAATAGAATAATAATCTCTGCATTTTGTGGGAAAAGAAACAGTAAACACAACAGATAGCACTTTATATTATCAAACAAGATTCTAAGTACACATATAAAAACAAAAACCTTTTCCCTGCCATATAGCGTCCAATCACACTCAGCGTGATGCTACAAGACAGGGTAGCACTGCCCTGGGGTTTCCAAGATAGTGCTTCATTACGCAACTAGAAAGCCTCATCTTTCTCCCTTGGGGTGGTTGGTGGGTTTGAACCACTGGCCTTGGGGTTAGCAGCCCAACGTGCAATCCACTATACCACCGGCGGTGTTTGTTTTATATAGATTAGTTTTAAATTCTCAGAACAACCCTATGTGTTAAGGATTATGATTGTTCCCATTTTACTGACAAGGAAACAGAGGCATGTGTTTATGAAAATAGATGGTGAACAAAAAAAAGAAAATAGATGGCGAAACTAGGATTCAAGTCTAGGGAACTTGGCACCAGAGTCGGAGCTCTGGTTTTTATAATTCTTGAAAGAAAGATGAGGAAGTGTGAAACTTCAGTTTCAAGACATGTAAATGACGTAGCATAGAAAATATGCATTTGGTCTCGACACTTAAACCAGTCCCTGGATGTAGATGAAGTGATGCTGGAGCAGTTACAGCTAAGGGACCTTGAAAAGCATTCAGAGGGGTTTCTCATCTGAACGCAATTTCAGTACTTTGCTTTGGACAAACAAAGACCACTGTGTTAGGCTGTGTTGTCCAGAGAGGGAAATCCAGTGACACACATCTCTGTATTAAGAAGAGCTTTATATCAACAAGTAATTGCATATCAAGAAGGCTTCCCTTCCAATCCCAGTCCATAAATACGATGCTAGTTCACAAGTCCCTCTTCGGACTCACACAGCCATAGATGTAGGCTGCTGACGCTGACAAGGGAAGCAGAAAGCCTGATGACCACAGGCTGATGGGTGCAGAGTCACATGGATCAAAGATCGGTGGAAATACGAGGGGGTATCCGGATCCCCCCCCCAAAAAACAAAAAAAAACAACAAGAAAAAAACTCCGCTGGGTGGAGTTCTTGGAATATGCTTTTTTCACGCTTAGCCAAGCAACGCGCTCTTGAGTTAGTGCACCCAGTGGTGTCTCCTGGGAAGGTTCTCTCTGGTTACAGTGAATGTTTTTGTAAAAGAAGTTTCACTAAAAACCTTATTTTTTGTGATGGCCAATTTAAGAGAACCATGTGTGGCTGAGGAACGTTTCCTGCTCAGGAAAATGACGCAGAAACTGTTGTGATGGTACACAGAGCTCACAAGGACAGCGCTACGGGAAAAACTAGTGGATGAGTGGCCTTCTCCTTTCAAAACAGGTGAAATGTCGATTAATGACAAACCTCATTCTGGACGTTCACCAACTTCGACAAAATTCATGCACTTATGCTCAAAGACGGACGATGGAGCATTGAAGCGATAAGGAAGTTATCAGGGCGGTCTTAGGGCTCAGTGCAGTGAAGTTTAACAGATTTGGGAGGAAGAAGGGTCACTGCACAAGGAGTGCCGCAGGTTCTGCCTGAGCAGGAAAAAGAACTTTGAGTGGAAACATGCTGTGCTTTCAAAGAACAGCTCTGCAGTGACCCAGACCTTTTCCCCAAGGTCATTACTGGTGACAAGACACGGTGCTATTCTGAGGAACCCCAAAGCAAACATCAACCAAGCCAGTGGAAGATGCCATTGTCACCTCACCCCCCAAAATCCCATCAAGTGAAACCAAAGATGAAGATCATGCGCATTTGCTTTTTTTGTTTTGTTTGGGCGTGAGGGGGATGGTGCACTTGGAGTTTGTTCTACCAGGTCAGACTGTTCATCAAGCTTTCTATTGAGAGGTTCTGAAAAGATGGTCTAACAGTGGGCGACATAAAAAGGCCTGATTTGTGGCAGAAGGGGGACCGGTTTTGCCACCATGACAATGCACCTGCTCACACAGCCATCTCAGTGCACCAGTTTGGGGCCCAAACCAGTATGCCTCTCTTGCGCCATGCACCTTCCTCACCTTACCTCACTCCATGCAACGTCTCTTTGTTTATGCGAATGAAAGGGGACATGAAAGGACAGCAATTTGATGACTAGAAGAGGTGAAGAAAAAAACCGAGGGAGGTGCTGTCAGCCATGCAAACAGATGAGTTTGAAAAATGTTTCCAAGAATGGAATAGCAGATCTGACCAATGTAGTCAGTGTCATGGAGAGTACTTTGAAGGTGATAGGGTTGTTTTGTAAAAAAAAATTAAATACATAGCTTTGAAAAAAATCCGGGTTTTTTGGTACCCCGCCTATAGCCGGGAATTGACAGCTCTCAATTTTGCACAGCCCACATTGAGCTGCCCCTGGAGGCGGGCCGAGTCCTAACAGGCAGGAAGCAAAGTGGTCGAGAGAGAAGCAGTTCTCAGTTCCTAACACTTACACCAAAGGCCATGTGTTATTGTGTAGATATTGGGCCGTTAATATCAAGGTTAGACGTTCAAACCCACCCAGCCCTCTGAGGAAGAAAGATGAGGCTATGCGCTACCATAAACAGTCACAGTTTTGGAAACCCACAGGGGCAGTTGTGCCATGCCTCACAGGGGCACCATGAGCTAGAACTGACTCGGTGGCAGAGTTTGGTTTGGGGTTTGAACTTGTCATTTCCGGCCTGGTAGTCTGTTTCACAGATACCCTGTTTCCCCGAAAGTAAGACATCCCTTCAAAATAAGACCTACTTACAGTTTTGCCTCTTGCTGAAATATAAGGCACCCCCGAAAATAAGGCCCCAGAAGCAACTGTAACTCTGGACTCTGGACCATAGCGCCGGGCACCGCCTCGCAACTCACTGTTGGCCGCAGCGCAGCCAAAGCAAACAGGAAGTGTGAGCTCTCTTTTAATAAAACAATAAACAATAAATGTGTACCATATTCTTCTTCATGGAAAAATAAGATATCCCCTGAAAATAAGACCTAGTGCATCTTTGGGAGCAAAAATTAATATGACACTGTCTTATTTTCTGGGAAACAGGGTAGCATCTCATGCTATTGTCTCTATACATGAGGGAGGCAGAGAAGTTGTTCCTTCTCACAGCTGAGGAAACAGCCCCAGAAAAGGTACATCAGAAGAGGTCTCTGATTTCTAAAAGGAAAAAAAAACCCAGGTAATTTTTCTCCCAAATTAAGGAATTAAGGTAAGCCAAGTGACTACTCACGGTAGACAATTTAGAAAATATCGAAGAATACTAAAATGAAGTATTTTAAAGCAGCATCTCAGTTGGTAGTTAGAGACATCAGGCTTTGTTGTAAGGCGGAAAAGCAAATTATAGCGGGTTGTACAACGGCAGGAAAAGAGACCTTCAGAGCCCTTTGGCTCAATGACGGAACTCCAGCAGCACCCATGGTTGCACCTCTCCTCTCCCAGCCAAAAGGCGGCGATTGGGCAGTGGTCATATGTAGCCTTCACGCTTAGGTTAGGTAGCCAGAACGGGGACTGAGGAGGGTCGTCCCCCAGATGCCTGCATAGGGCCGCAACAAAGGGGTTGGAAAGACATCAGGCACATTCATTAGACACCTATGGAGAGGTCCAAACTGAGCATGCTCGACACAAGCGCCTGAGGCCCAGGTAGGAGGCCCACCTGCGTGCCGACCAGGCCCACCCGTGTGACATCACACAGGTGGGCCTAAACTCTGCTGCTAAGGTCGGCCAATACCTTCAACCATGCCTCCCCAGACAGAGGAGAGCAAAGCAGCCAGGGCCAGGGCCTTGGCCTCAGACTCCCCTCTGACTTCTCATTCATTCGTCTCGTTAGGGTGCACTGGGGCGCGCGTGTGCACACACTGCCAGGGCCCTGGAGCCGATCTCCCACCCAGGCCCCTCTCTCCTGGCGCTCCTTTGGGATTTCCTGCTCTCGGCCCCTGGGATTTCCTGAGAATACCTGAAACTTCCCCTTTTCTCAGAAAACGTGCTTCTGCCGCGAGAATTCTTCCAGTGTTGTGAAGCAAGGACCGAGATATAAACCACCCCAGCACCCTAGCATTTATAAGTTAGGGGTTTTGTCTTTCTTTACTTAGAATGACATTCAATAGCAAATAAAACTGGCCACAAGTCAAGGGAGGGACTAGGGTAAGGTGACCAGATTTAAAGTGGGACACCATTGACTGGGGGGTGGGGGGGGGAGGTCTTGATAAAAAATTTGGTCTGTATGGATCAAATAGGCCGTTCCCTAGCCCTTCTTTGTGATGTCCGTTTTACACTGGGCCTGACAAACGTCGCCGCTGCTCGCCGTACTTCTCCCTGAACATTTGCTTTGCTTTTTGCTTCCTGGGGACTCTGGTGGCTTTACTGTTCCCCAAGTCCATTCAGCAAGATGTAGCCGTTTGCAATTCCCACTTTTACACGCCCTGTTTCAACTGCACCCAGAGACTCCCATTGTCTCCCAGGCTCACTGTCAAAGTGTCCCATTCTGGGCCAATTTGCTGTGGCCAGGGGCAAGGTCACATGGCACAATCAGGACTTCAGGGACACACCCTGTGGGTGGACAGGCAGACAGCTCCCAGAGAAAGTTGCTGCAGGCTGCACAGCGTTGTCTGGATTGGCTCTTCAGACATTTCCAGCACTGACTGGGGGACTAGTGCTTTCCATGCACAATCATTTGAATGCAGCATGCGCTCCTGAGGGTATGACCTTGAACGCCACTGTTCTCTCTTCTCACACTGACAATTTCCTGAAGCTGATGGGATGTATTTCATCAGCCTAAGATGACTGAAGAGGGAGGAGGCCAGGTAGGCAGTGTACCATAGTCCCTCTACACCCTGGGACTTGGGAATGAGGACTATTTTTCAGTGGGGTTGCTTTTATAGGAACTGTATGGCCCTGGTAATAAGGTCAAAGCACTGTTGTGGCAATTCACTTGTCTGGCAAAGTTATGGGACCTGATACATTACTTTGACTGATGAAAATGTTGGCCTGGGAATTCATGAATTTAGGCCAATTGCCAGTAATTATCAATGTGGTAATAATTTCTTTTCTCAGAAGTAAGACCAAACTTGTCCCAAGGAGTTGGAGCTTGACATATTATCCAAAGGCCAACTCTTCTAAGATGCTTGCTTGTCTGCTCCATTTTTCCTCCATTCCTCCCTTGAATACCGTATAGACTTGAGTATAAGCTGACTCAAACATCAGCCGAGGCACCTAATTTTACCACAAAAACTGCATTTAAAACTGTGCTGAAAATCTCTGCTAATACACGAGTATATACGGTGTATTACCTCTCATTTCTGGGTCCTGTGAATCACCGCAGTGTGCCATAGAATCCTGAAAATCTGAGGCTATGTCTCACATGGTGGTAGGTGATGTTCAGTCCCAAGTGTGAAGGTCAGGCAGGGGTAACCAGACACTGGGGCCAGAGGACACACTCCCCTCCTGGCTCTTCCCAGTGATGAGCTCACACCCCTTGCATCTCACTGGACTCGTTCTATGTGTAGCAGGTTGGCATTGAAGGGAGTCTTGCTCACAATTCCCCACTGGTGAATCCTATTGGTATCTTCCCCCACATTCTTACCAGATCCATGCAGGGAAAGGTTATTTGGTGGGAGTTAAAACAGCAACAACAACAACAACACCCAAACTCAACTGCCATCAAATTGATGCAGATTTATACCAACCCTGTAGGACAAGCTAGAATTGGCCCTATGAATTTCCAAGACTCTTCACAGCAGTAGAAAGGCTTTCTCCTTCAAATGTAATCATCTATTCTCCACCCCTGGACTGTGACTCATTGATGTACATATTCCCTGGGGCCTCTGGCAGTATGCTTCCAGCGGGCATTGGTCTCCTACTAAGCTTCATCAGCCAGGTTTTCCCCCATAACAATCCAGGAGCAGTTTTCTTTCCCCTCTCAGATATACCATATAATCCCTTCAATACATTATGAGAAACAGTAATCAAGACAAACACTAAACAATGAGTGCAGTCTGATTCACATCCTCTACTAAGGCCTGATCTTAATCTTATCCTATTTCTGGTTGCTAGCAGATAATGCCTTTCCAAATGAGACTATAATCACAGGCATATGAAGTCCAGAATTACATCACATAAGAGATCATGGCTGGAAAGGTCATGTTAAGTGAGTACAACTAATCAAAAACCATATGTGTATGGTGAGGTTAGAGGTTTAATTTCACCCAAAGGCACCTTGGAAAAATGTCCTGGTCATCTACTTCTAAAAGACATAACAACAACAACAACAACAAAAAAAAAAAAAACAGCAAAAAACTACAGCCTTTGAAAACCCTATGTGACATGGCTCTGTTTTGAAGTTGTCATGAGTCAGACTCAACTCGAGGACAATTGGCTTCATGCCTTGGTTTCTCCAGAAGGCTTTAGTGGGCTGTCTGGTCTAGAATTGGTGGTGCCAGAGGACTGTGAGAACACAGAAAAAGTCTTCAAAACCATCAGACCAGTGGGAGTGGGGTGGGAGGAGGAAGAACACGGGGTCAAGGTGTCATGAGGTCATGAGGTCAAGGTGAATGCCAAGGATTTGGTAGATGGGAAAGGGTAGATGGGAAGAGGATGCAGAACTTGACTGGTTGCTTACGGCTTTTTGTTGTTGTCTGTGGTGGTTACGTAATCTGTGTCAATTTGAGAGGATTAAAGTGAAGGGGTGGGATTTAGCCTGTCAACCAGGTGACAGCTTGATGACTTCATTTGGAGGTGCTAAGGAGATACCGGTAAATAGCTCACTTGAGGTGGGGCACAGGCTCACTCCCTGGGAGACACTGCAGTTGACAAGACACATGGAGAAAAGAAAAAAATAGACACATGGAGCTACGCTAGAGCCCTGGAGCTGGAGGAGCTCCATGGAGACCCTTGTCAGCACCGAGATGCTTCCACTGCCACTGGATCCACAAGACTTTCCACCCACTGGCCTGTGATATTCCTGCATTCGGCGTCATTGCATGTGTTTCATGAGTCAAAGAGGACTTTATAGATTGGTATCAGACTTATGGACTTGATCTGGACTGGCTGGGATGTTTTCTCAGTATTCAATTGCTCTTATACATAAAGCTCTTTCTAATACACATATGAGTGTCTATGAATTTGTTTCTGTAGTCTACCTGGACTAAAACATTGCCCTTTAGCAAATGTCTCATAACTCTGACCTGTCTCCTGACCCAGGCAGCCCGGACAAGACTGAGAGGGCATGACTCATGACTATGTGACCCTCTGTATTGTCCCCAGGAGGCTGAGCACCATCAAGGACACACACAGGGCGGCCCCTCAGAGAGCCTGTCCCCTCCCAGGGCTAGACAGAGACCAGTGGAGGAAAAGCACTTTCCAAGACATTCTGCCTGAGTGCACGATTATCTACATCCTTTATTGATGATCAGAAAGCTTGATCTATTTGTGGACTTGAAAGTGGATTGGGGGCTGTCACAGCCCTCAGGAACCTTTTGCAAATCGGAGTGGTCAGAACGTTAGCCTCCATGTGATGAGATAGGGTTGAAGGTGGGGACTGAAAAGGATGCATGGAGTTCATGACCATGGCGACTATATTTCCTACAACGCCTGGCGATCCAGATGGAAAGTTCCCGAAACTCTCCTGTGTGTGAGAGGGAGCCCTTAAACATGCTTGGTATGAAAATGACAAAGGTCAGCCCTGTGGGCTGGTAAGGATTTCGTCCTCCTGGGACAAAATTTCATTTCTTGAAATGAAATTCTCCTGGGAGGTCCTCTGCCCTCCACAAGCAAATCTCACTCTTGGTAAGACAAGAACCTGAATTCCAGTAACGGCGAAGAATTCCAGTGGCACGATAGCTGCCGCCATCGAAACTGGTTCCTTTGCCTCGCTTCATTTTTGCTTCAAGCAGTCCAGGCCATCCATTTTACTTGCAATTTAATTTAATTGATTTCTGTTCACTCTGTCATACCTTTCTTCTCCCAATCAATGAACAATCCAGAAAGCATTGATGGAGGCATTCCTTTACATAAGGCAGTGTTCTAGGAAATGGTGGTGAATACAATATCAAGTAAAGCATAGTTCCTAATTTCAAGTGGAGTGAGATCCTGAGACACAGACTGACACATCACCCATTGCTCTTGAGTCGATTCCAGCTCCTGGCCACCCGTGTGGGTCAGCGGGCGCTGTCCCATAGGGTTTCTTGACTGGATCTTTACAGAAGCAGTTTGCCAGGCCTTTCTTCTGCGGCACCACTTAGGTGGGTTCAGACAGCGAACCTTAAGGTCAGGGATAGGGAAACATTTTTTATTCCGCAAAGGCTATTGGGATATTTATAACATTATTCACAGGCTATACAAAATTGTCGACATAAAAATCAGCCTGCCATCATTGGTCAAACACTTAATTAGCTCACCCTTAATGCGATGGCTAGAACTGCTTCTCTTTTGTGAGGCGTGCGATGTTAACTGGTGTCGTTGATTTCTTGGGCCAGGGTTTCCCCACTCCTGCTTTAGGTGAATAGCCAAGTACAGACGGTTTATGTCACTTGGGGACCCAGGTTGCCACACAAGTCAATTGCCCATTAAACCTGGATGCTGTCGTTACAACGAATGGCCAAAGAAGAAGAGATGAGGGGGACCCACATGCTAGTGGGAAAATATGTTTGCTGTGCGTTGTTGTTGATTCAGTGACGCTCTATGGCCCCTGGGGCAAAGTGAGGTTCCGTTCATGAGCCTCTTCCCTTCTCAAAAAATGTGGATTCAAAACCCAGATGTGTACAAGAGCCGACCTTTCTGAATGTATCTCTGTGCAAAGTGTTCTCCCTCACACCAAATCAGGTCTATTTCATCTTCTGAAAAAATCATTTTACTGGGGACTCTTGCAGCTTTGATCACAATCCATCCATCCATCCATTGTGTCAAGCACAGATCTATTTCACCTTATGCAATACTTATTAGACACAAATGTGTTCATTGCACACGCCCTGCTAGTTTTCCTTTAAGAACTAAGCACCGCGTCGTAATAGCTGGCTTTCTCTGCGGGCCATAAAACACAGAGGGACACTCCCCTGCCATTGTGCTGACAGCTGTTTCATCGCTCTGTGCAGGAATGCATTGCACACTCCTTGAAGTATTTTAAAAGCTTCCAACCCACCTCCAGCTTTTCAGTCCCTATATGACAGCGGTTCTCAACCTGAGGGTCGCGACCCCTTTGGTGGTTGAACGACCCTTTCATCACAATAGCAAAATGACAGTGATGAAGTAGCAATGAAAATAATTTTATGGTTGAGGGAGTCCCACCATCTGAGGAACTGTACGAAGAGGGTCGAGGCATTAGGAAGGTTGAGAACCACTGTTATGTGAAAAACCAAAAGTATTTGAATATTGCCTTCCACCATAAAATAGCTCAGAAGAAAGTTCCTACCCTGCAAGCCACGGAAACCACAAAACTCACCCAGCATGCACTGAACTTTATGTGCAATGAGCTCCTTACACACCGCTGCTTGTTTCAGGTGTCCAGCCTGCTCTGCTTACGCAGGCTCTCAAGACCCGACAAGTCATCGGGTGACTCAGGCAACTGCTGAAGAGCAGTGACATGTTCTGTCCAACCCGGGCTTCTGAAGGGTGCACTGGGTGTCGCCCTTTATGAGCCAGCAGGATCCCTCTCTCGCCAAGCACGCAGCGAAGAATGCAGTCAACAAAGCCAAAACAGGCCCGTACCATTCCAGAAGAATTCCCCAAACTAAATATCAAAGATGCAAGTTCTGACCAAGCTGGCAAATGGCAGAAGCACCCACAGAGGATTGTCACAGAGCCAGGTGGTCCAAAGCCGGATGGATTTGATCGCGTTTCATCAATTACTTACACTTGATAAAAATCAGAGCATTCAAGCAGTTTCACAATGTGACAATTGGGATAATGGAATCAATGACAAGGATAATCCCCTTACATAAACTTTACGCACTATTGAAGTCATGAAAAACATTTTAGCCTGTGGCCAAGTCGTCCGGAAATGGAAACCCGAGAGGCTTCCTATAACCGTGCCTCAATGTTTATTAATTGTACCATTATTGGACAAGGCTATAACATAACATTTTGTTTTTTAAATTTCAACAGTACTTACTTGCTTGGATTTTTAAAGGTTTGCATTTAAAAGGAGTCACAATTCTTGAAGGGAAGTTATTCCAGTGAGAGGAAGGGAGAGTCCTAGACAACAATGAGCATGACAGGGAGCTCACGCGTGTGGACATGCAGGCACTGCGTGCACAGCATTGGGTCGGGGGTTTGCCAAGCGGCCCTGCTTTGAAGCACCTCCCTATGCTCACTCCATGTTTACTTAGAAAACTTAAAAAGCTGTAGAATGGAAAGAATTATACACTGAACACCTACCCAGTCTTTGCAAGAATTCACTTTTTAATATTTTGATCTATCTAGCTATCTATCTATCCATCTAACACACTTACCACCACCACCACCACCCCCACCGAATGCTTCTAACTCGTTTTATTCATTGGAAATTTTTTTTCTTTTTTTTTTGCATACTCTCTCTTTTTTAAAAAAAAAATCACTTTATTGGGGGCTTGTACAACTCTTATCACAATCCATCCATCCATCCATTGTATCAAGCACATTTGTACATTTGTTGCCATCATTCTCAAAACATTTTATTTCTACTTGAGCCCTTGGTCTTAGCTCCTCATTTCTTCCCTTCCCTCCCCACCCTCCCTCCCTCATGGACCCTTGATAATTTATAAATTATTATCATTTTCTCATATCTTACACTGTCCTATGTCTCCCTTCACCCACTTTTCTGTTGTCCGTCCCCCAAGGAGGGGCTTATATGTAGATCCTTGTGATTGGTTCCTCCTTTCTCCCTCCACCTTCCCCTTCCGCTCCTGGTATTACTACTCTCATTATTGGTCCTGAAGGGTTTATCTGTCCTGGATTCACTGTGTTTCCAAGTCTTATCTGTACCAGTGTACATGCTCTGGTCTAGCTAGATTTGTAAGGCAGAATTGGGATCATGATAGTGGGGAGCGGGGGTGTCATTTAGAAACTAGAGGAAAGTTGTATGTTTCCTCATTGCTACTCTGCACCCTGACTGGCTTGTCTCCTCCCCGAGACCCTTCTGTAAGGGGATGTGCAGTTGCCTACAGATGGGCTTTGGGTCCCCACTCCATACTCCCCGTCATTCATAGTGATTGATTAGAGTTTTAATTGCATGTTTTGCCCACAAGCAATTCCTATCAATACGCAGCAGGTATATACATACACTTACATGACAACACAGGAGGTGGGAGTGAATTGTCTAAGGACAGTAACTCAAGCTCCCTGCCCTGGAGTTCACCCCTCCAAGGACCTCTTTCTTAGAACCAATTACAATGATCACATTTAAGAAAATAGACATTATTTACACAATAGCATCTGATAGGTTTATTTAAAGGTCTTTAATTATTCCAAAAAAAAAAAACCCTTATAACTTGCTTGTTTGTTTCTAATCTGGCTTCCAGTAAAGCAGTGGTTCTCAACCTTCCTAATGTCACGGCCCTTTCATACAGTTCCTCATGTGGTGGTGACACTCCCCTCCACCTCAACCATCAAATCATTTTCGTTGCTACTTCATCACTGTCATTTTGCTACTGTTATGAATTGGGTGACCTTGTGAAAGGGTCGTTCAACCCCCCAAAGGGTCGTGACCCACAGGTTGAGAATCGCTGCAATAAAGGTTTATGCCTTGCATCTGGCTATTATGTCTTTAGTTCTGAACTGAAAACCATTTTCCTACATGAAACGTTTTATATGTATGACAGCAACTTTCCCCCAAGGCTCTTGGACAACATCCTACAATTATGATTTCTTGAGTTGTTTTTTTCATTATTGTCTTCAGGTTCCTAGAGGTTGGCCAAGAAACTGACATGGCTGTCAACGCAATTTAAAAAATAAAATGAATTTTCTAAAATTGGTATTCTAGCTTTCCCCAAATTCTGACCACAGAAAGGATGGTTCTAGCAGCAAATTCAATATATGTTTTGTTTTTGCAAAGACGCAGGATGCATCTTGCGGATTTTTGTGTTTAAGGCTCCCTAGCTGGTTTCCAAGAAGCCCGGGTGGGGGGACAGGTTACACATTGGGTTGCCAACTGGAAAATCAGCCACTGGATGCCCCTCGCTGCTCTAGAGGAGGAAGATGAGGCCTTCTGCTCCCAAGCCGATCTACAGCTGTGGAAACCCACAGGGTGGGTCTACTCTGCCCCATGTGTTTGCTATGGGTCAGACTCGACTCGGCGACATTGAGTTTGGATTTCGGTTTAACCTGTTGCCATCAAGTTAGTTCCAACTCAGCAATCCTACAGGACACAGCAGATCGGTCTCCTAGGATTTCCAGGGCTGTACTCTTTATGGAAATGATAGCAATGGGTTTGCTTTTGTTCTTAGTGTAGCCCTCCTCTAGAGATCAAAGTTGATTGAGATTGTAAATGTTTCTTTCAGATCAGGATCTCACCATTTGCAACACATTAGCCCACTCACACAAACAAAAAAATCCTAAAACCAGGAGACAAAAAGAAACGTCAAAAGAACATTGAATACATTCATTGATACTCAAATCGACCAAAGTTCTTTCTACCTGGGGATTGAACGGCTCTCCTGCTTGCCGTGGTCTTTGCGCGGCTGGCACCCACTACATGACGGTGACTTTGTCGGGGTTTGCACTGTGGTTTTCCAAGGGCTTCTTGGTGAATTATTCCATTGTCAAGAGGTTTCCGTGTTTAAATTAATTTTTTTCTATAAGCTCAAAGAAATCTTGAGCCATAGAGAGAGTGCTAGAAATCCTTCTATTGCTCAAAGGCTGAGCCGCCCTTCAGCTGGAAGTCTCAGGCTAGGACTCCAGCTCCCCGCTGTGGGCAGAATAAGCACCCCCTCTTTAGCCTTTCCTTGTGGGTCTGCTGTCCCAAACCTTCCATTGTTTTTATGACTTTCCTTTCAACTCTGTCCAAGTGTTCTGCCTCCTTTCAGATGCAAAGCCCAGAATTAAGTATATATTCAAAAGGATATGACTAGTACCAAATGCAGGGGACTGTTACGGTTAGGTATCTTGGGGGAGGGACATACCTCAGTCCTTGGCTCCACACGAGAAAGAATTCAACCCGAAGCCCGGTTTGTGACCCCAGTGAGTTTTATGAAAGTGAGGAGCAGTTTCAAGTTGTACAGTAAACAGAAGACAAGTCAGACAGCGGCCGCGGCACCGTGTGGACCGCAGCCCGGCTGTGCTACCTGGTGTAGCAGCCGCTGGGAAAGAGCGAGCCCAGAGCAAAACCTCGACCCTTTTCAGGGGCCTCGTTGGGAGGCGTGGTTGGCAATACTCGTCGACCCCATTGGCTGAATCAAATTCACCTGACTTAGATGGGCCAATCCAGGTGTAAGGCCCACCTATGCGTACCAACACTTCCGGGTCAGAAGCTCGACCTTCTGAGCATGTGTGATGGACGCCCAGTCCCTATGCCAGCTCCCTAACATTTCTGCACAGTTCTCACATGTGGTGCTGTAAGCTTTGCTGATGTTGCTAATACTGTTGGGAGCCACGCATAGTGGACCCCTAGAGACAGAAGGAAATCGTGCCCGGCCGCACCATCCTTATAATTGTTGTGGGAAACAGATTTCTCCTAAGTTGTCTCTGCTTGCTACACATGGTGAATGACTAAACACTTGGAGGTCAACGGAAGTAGGTCAGGGTTATTCTCCCTAAGGGTTATCAGTCATCCAGAGCAAGCAGACACCACTGTTTATCCCACAACAAGTAGGGCCCACTCCCTTCTCATAAGGATAGTAGTACAGTGAACCCTCGCCACTTCGCGCTTCGACTTTCACGGCTTCACTCTATCGCGGTTTTTGCGTAACAGCGCATGCTCTGTCATTACTGCCACTGATTGGCTCATGCTGTACACGCTTCTGTCTGCATCGCTACGTATCGGAGCTACGTATCAGATGCATTTTTGCTTTTGTACAGTGTACTGTAATTGTTTGCGATTTTTAAGAAATTTTATCTAAGCCCTATGATGGCTCCTAAATGAGCTGCTTCTTCTAAGCCTTCTGACAATAAAAATAAGCGCCAGAGGAAGATGCTCACCATCCAGGAAAAGGTAAAACTTTTGGATATGATCAAAGATGGCAAGAAAATCGTGGAGGTTGCACGCCATTGATTACAGTATTTGTAAGAACTATGTATAATAATACTGTATGTGAAATATGTAATACTGTAAACTAGATGCCATAAATAATATAATAAATAATAAATGATAATTGTAACGTCCAAAATGTTTTACTGTATTTTCCCTTTTTCGTTTAATAAATTGGGTAATGCGAGTGTAATGGTGATTAAAGGGTGTTTTTTCATGTCCTCTATGCTCTAACTACGAAAATATTTGATTTACAAATAAGGAATCCTACTTCGCGGAATTTCATTTATCACGGTAGCATCTAGAACCGATTAACCGCGATAAACGAGGGTTCACTGTATATTGTTTCCCTGAAGGAGAACCCATGGAGGTCAAGCAAGCCCACCCAAGGGTGACCAAGGTTAGGCTGCCATCATGACTCTAGGGTCTGCCCATCTTGTCACATGTATACCTCTAGTCCCTCCCCTTCCTATGTGCACACCCCTAGCTCATCCCCTTCCTGTCATGCTTATGCCCATTGTATATCCCCTTCCTGTGATGTGTATGCCTATTGTACCGCCCCTTCTTGTGACATGTGGTTACCTGTAATCACACACCCCTAAGTAGTTATAAGACTTGGTTAGCAATAAATGGCTCTCTGGCTCTCTCTACGTGGACCACCAAGCAGGGCTGAGGTGAGCATGCTATCCTGAAATGTGTCTGACTCCATTATTTCAATCTCTCTTCTATCCCTCATGTTCTCCATGACTTTACTATAATCTTTACTTATTATCGCCATACAATTGTGCCTACGGGACTCGTGATGATTTGTTGGGGGCTCTTTCCGCCCACAAATTGTCATCATGCTTGAATTCGTGGTGCAGCCGCAGTGTCAATCCACCTTGTTGACAGTCTTTTTCAGGGACCCTCTACCTCACCAAGCATGAGGTCCTTCTTTAGGGACTGGAGCTGCCTGAGCACACACACAGGCAGTAACAGAGACCAAAGTTTGGCCATCCTCATTTCCAAGGAGCATTCTGCTAGTACTTCTCACGAGACAGTCTGGTTCCTTGTGGAAGCCCATGACACAGTCAGTGTTCTTCACTGTAATTCGAAGGATCCATGTTTCTCCCATCTTCCGGATTCACTCTCTGGAGTCCACAGGCTCTGGAGGAGATTGAAATGCCACAACCGGGAGCAGGCATCTGGCTCAAAGTCCTCACAGTGACATCTCTGCTCTCGACTCCTCTAAAGAGGGCTGTGCAGCACAGCTGCCCACTGCAATGAGCTCTGTGGTTCTTGACCGCTGTTCCCATGGGCCTCGATGATGGAGGCAAATAAAATGAGGTCGTTGACAACTTCAGTCTTTTCTTCCCTCATCATGATGCTGCTTATAGGTTCCATTGTGAGGAGGTTTGTCTTCTTCTTTTTTTAAAAAAAATCATTTTATTTGGGGCTTGTACAACTCTTATCACAATCCATACATGCATCCATTGTGTCAAGCACATTTGTACATTTGTGCCCATCATCGTTCTCAAAACATTTGGGGGTTTGCCTTCTCTATGTCAAGGGGTCAATTAGTTGGAAAGCTCGAAGCTTTGGTCTTCACCCATTGGCCCCTCAGGTCCTCCTCTTCCTCTTCAGCGTGCAAAGTTGTGTCATTTGCACATCCTAGTCTGCCTCCTCTATTAAAGATGTGCTTATAGTTTGTCAACGTTGCCTTGTCTTTCAAACACAATGGAGATTTTAAGCAGCCGTCCTGAGTATTGCATGGCGATGCTGTAAAACTTATTTTCCCCCTTGACTGTGGTTCCCTTTCCAGGAACAAAAGGCCTCCAAACCCATCTATCCCACCGACTCTCCTTTTAGCCCAAAAGCTACTCAAATACCGCACAATCCAGTCTTATCAAGAAGTGGAAGAATGATTCCTATTTGAACCACAAGGCATTCATGCCTTATGTTGTAATTATTGTACAATCACAGGCCCAAAGTCTGCATTACTGCTTGCTCCACAGTTCAGCAAACAGCCCACAACCATATTGAGGAAGCTACACATGTAATAAATCATGCTGATTATGACCTGATAACCAAGTCATCATCCAGAAAACAGTGGAATTTGCAATCATCTGCAAGTGTATATTCACAGTGGAAGTTTTTGCAATGTTTCTATGCATTCCACTGCAATCTTCTCAATGGGTACTGATGACTAACTTTTTTGGTAAAACTCTCAACACCCCCCCCCCCAAATACTAACAAACAAACAAAATCTCACCAAAGTTACCCCCATCAAGTCTATTCCAATTCATAGCCACTGCACAGGACAGGGCAGAACTGCCCTTGTGGGTGTTCTCAGACGGGAATTCATCTTTCTTCCACCAAGCAGCTGGTGCGTTCACATGGATGACCTTGAGGTTAACAGCCCATCATGAAATCCAGGACACCACCAGGGCTCTAGCTCCATGGCAGGCTCCCACCCACAGACTCCAGGACCGATAAACCCCTCAGCTACAGTAATGGGAGTAGGGGGACGGTAAGGGGAGACGGGGAAGAAACAGAGAACCGATGACAATGATTGCTGTATAACCACCCCCTCACCCAAAACCCAGCGGGATAAACAACAGACATGTGGGTGAAGGAAGATAGTGCACGGTGTAAGATATGAAAAAAATAATACTTTATAATTTATCAGGGGTCCATGAAGGTGGGAGGGATGGGAAGGTTGGGGGAGGAAGAGTGGGGAAAGGAGCTAATATCAAGGGCTCAAGCAGAAAGAAAATGTTTTGAAAATGATGATGGCAACATTTGTACAAGTGTGTTTGATATAAATTGATGTATGGATTGTTATAAGGGCAATAAAGTGATCTATTAAGTTTAACAAAAATAGCACCAAGAGCTGCCTTTTATTCAGGGACTGTGCATAAGGAAGTGTGCTGTGTACTTAGTGGACATTTTATCTTTTCACTGGAATACATTTTGTGATGGACAGGTTATTATATCTTCAATTTATTAAGACTCAGTGTCACATAGTTTGTTCATGGCAGAACACTGGCTTGTTAGGGGTTAATGTGTGTCTTCCAAAAACTGATGGTCCAGTCCTGCCCCTAGTTGCCTGTGAAGGTGACTTTGGCTGAAAATTGGGTCTCTACACATGTACGTAGTTAGTTAAGATGAAGCCCTATTGCAGTATGGTAGAGTCTAACCCTATGTGCCTGGTATTCTTATAAGAAGAGAAGAGTCACAGAGGCAGAGCATCTTGTGAGGACAGGGCAGAGATTGGAGAGAAGCCAAGGAAGGTCAAATATTTCAGGGAAACTAGGAGACAGGCATGGAGCAAACTCCCTAAAGAAAGAACCAACCCTGCTGCCCCTTGGTTTCAGGCTTCTGGCCCCAGGAATGCGTGAGAATAACTCTGTGTTCTTTTATGTCACCCACTTTATGACCCCTATCATGGCTGCTTGTGGTGGTTACATAATCTTCTGTCAATTTGAGGATTAAGAGTGAAGGGGTGAAGTCTAATCTGTCAATCATTGTTTAGCCAATGAGGCCTCTGTGTGGGCCTGGCCGTCTTCTGAGGATTCCTCCTTGGAGGCAGGAGACACTCTCTCTCAGGCTCACTCCCTGGGGGACACAGCAGCTGACAAGACACATGGAACTACCCTAGAGCCCTGACCTGGAGGAGCCACATGGAGACCCCTGACAGTGCTGAGATGCTTACAATGCCACTGGATCCACCAGACTTCCCACCCACTGGCCTGTGATGTTCCTGCATTTGGCATCATTGCATGTGTTGTGTGAGTCTGAAGAGGACTTTATAGATTAGTATCAGACACATGGGTTAATATCGGACTTATGGGCTTGATCTGAACTGGACTGGGATGTTTCCTTAATGTACAATTACTCTTTATATAAAGCTCTTTTTTATACACATATGAGTTTGTTTCTCTAGTCTACCCGGACTAACACACTGACCTTGAGAGCTAACACGGGACCCGCACCCAGGTATTTCTGACTCCTTAGAACCACCATGCTCTGCTGACTTCTAAGTGTGACCTTTCAGTAACCAAACTGTTAGTAACCAAACTGTTTAGTAACCAAACTGTTACTAGCAGATTCAACGCTCCCATCATTGCAAATTGAAATCTAGAAAATGTGGATTTATCTACTTGTAAAATTCCAACAAAAGATCAGCATTGTGAGATCAGTTTCTTGGCCCCCGAAGAACCCTTTCTAAATCCTTGTTCTGTGGCACTTAGCATGGAAAGAATTATTTGTGGTGACATGCCGTGAGGAGACATACCCGGCTCACAGCTCTTCTTTCTCCTCGGCATGCATCTGGCAGCCTCTCCTATGTGTAGTTGCGGTCATAGGACTAAAGTTCTACTGGTTGCATGTGGTCTAACTTACTATCTGTTCTTGCAACTGCCCCTGCATGGACCTCTAAGTGCTTCTCTTTTCTGGCTGCCTGGGATGGTCACACCCCCAGTGACCTGGCATTCAATTGTGGAACTATCACCATCAGCCCAGGTCATCAAATGATGGTGTGAAGACAAATGCTCCCAGAGCCTCCTCCCCAAACCGGAAAACTTATGTGTCAGCATAAAAGAAAGGAAGTGTCTCCAATCACTGTATTTAGCTTCTATTTTTACCATTAGACCCGCTCTAATTTATGCATGGAATCCCGGTGTGGTGGTGACATGATGGGCTGCTAACCACATGGTCAGCAGTTTGAAATCACCCGATCCTCCTTCTCCTCTGGAGAAAGCTGGGTCTTCCTACTTTCATAAAGAGTTACAGTCTGGGAAACTCACAGGGGCAGTTTGACCCTGCCCTATAGAATTGCTTTGAATCAGGATAAACTCAATGGTAGTAAGGTTTTTTTTTTTTTTTTTTTTTAATTCATGCACAGTTAAACTCTAAAGCAGTTAAGGTTGGTGGTCCGAATCCATTCAGACCTTGAAATCTTGTAGCCTTAGAAGAAACACTTGGTGATTGACAGCCTGCCTGTGCTAGTTTGGGTTGATTAGAGAAACAAATTCATAGACACTCATTTGTGCTTAAAAAAGAGCTTTCTAAACAAGAGCAATTGAATATTGATAAAACATCCCAGCCCAGTCCAGATTAAGTCCATAAGTCCAATATTAGTTCATATGTCCAATACCAATTTATAAAGTCCTCTTCAGACTCATGAAACACATGCAATGATGCCAAATTCAGGAAGATCACAGGCCAGTGGGTGGGAAGTCTTGTGGATCCAGTGGTGGTGGAAGCATCTCAGTGCTGGTGTGAGTCTCCACATGGCTCCTGCAGCTCCAGGGCTCTAGCATAGCTCCATGTAACTTCTCAACAGGAATGTCTCACAGGGAGTCAGTGTGAGCTATTTATTTCCTTAACACCTACAAATGAGGTCATCAAGCTGCCACCTGATTGACAGTCTAAACTCCACCCCTTCACTCTAAGTCTCAAATTGACAACATATTATATAACTACCACACTGACCCAAAAAATCAGTCATTAAAAATCCTAAGGAGAGGGAACTGACTACAAGGATCAGTATGTGACCTCCTCCCTTGGGGACGAACAACAGAAAAGTGGGTGAAGGGAGATCTTGGACAGGGCAGGATATGACAAAATAAACAATTTATAAACTATCAAGGGTTCATGAGGGAGGTTGGGGGTGGGGGGAAGGACCTGATGCCGGGGACTTAAGTGGAGAGCAAATGTTTTGAGAATGATGAGGACAATGAATGTACAAATGTGCTTTACACAATTGATGTATGTATGGATTGTGATGAGTCGTATGAACCCCTAATAAAATGATTAAAAATAAATAAATAAAATATAAAAATCCTAAGGAAGGACACACAAAGGGTCATCATGAGTCTGGACCATGAGTGCAGCAGCTTTAAAAAAACCCTCATGCACATGATAATATGCTACGATGTTGATTTTCAATGCACATGATAAGAGGGGGTACCAAAAAAATCCGGAATTTTTTTTCAAAGCTATGTATTTAAATTTGTTTTATCACCTTCAGAGTACTTACTCTCCATTACACTTAATACATTTGTCAAATCTGCGATTCCATTTTTGGACAGGTTTTGTTTTTTTGTTTTTTTCAAAGTCATCTGTTTGGTTGACATCACCTCCCTCGCTCCCCACCCCCACCTCTTCTACATTGTCAAATGTCTGTCCTTTCATGTTCCTCTTCATTCCCAGAAACAAAACAAAAAAAATTGCACAGAGCGAGGTCATGTGAGTAAGGTGCATGGGGCAAGAGAGGCATGCTGGGTTCTTTTTCCCCCAAAAACTGGTGCACTGAGATGGTTGCATGAGCAGGTGCTCATGTCTGCCACAAATCAAGTCTTTTATGTCACACACTGTTAAGCAATCTTTTCAAAACCACTTGATAAAAAGCTTGATTAGCAGTCTGACCGGATGGAGCCAACTTCAAATCCACTATTCCCCTTACACCAGAAATCCAATGAGCACCGTCCTGATCTTTGCTTTCACTTGGTGAGCTTTTTCGGGGGTGAGGTGACAATGATGTCTCCCACTGGCTTCGATGATGTCTGCTTTTGGGGTCGTAAGACTAGCACCATGTCTCGTCACCGGTAATTACGTTGGGAAGAAAAGTCTGGGTCTCTTCGGAGCTGTTCCTTCAAAGCACAGCATGTTTCCACTTGACGCTCTTTTTCCTGGTCAGTCAGAACCCGAGGCACACATTTCACAGTGACTCTTTTCATTCCCAAATCTTTCATTAAAATCCCCTGAACCAAGCTCCAAGATAGTCCAGATAACTTCCCCATCTTTTCAACGTTCCATCGTCAGTCTTCGAGCACAAGTGCATGGATTTTGTGGACATTTTCTTCCATTCAGGAAGTTGATGGAGGTCCAGAACGAGGTCTGTCACTGATCAACATCTCACCTGTTTTGAAATGAGAAAACCACTCGTACACGTGAGTTTTTCCCCTAGTACTGTCCTTCTAAGCTGTGTTCAACATCACAAGAGTTTCTGCGGCATTTTTCCTGAGTAGGAAACAAAATTTCACAGCTGCACGCCATTCTTTTAAATCAGCCATCACAAAAAATGAGGTTCTCTCAAACCTGCTTTTGTGAAAAAATTCACTGTGACCAGAGAAATCCGATGCCACTGGGTACATTAACTCAGAGCAAGCTGCTTGCTGGATGCTTGCCTAGTGGGGAAAATGCACACGGTGAAAGCTCCACTCAGGGGAGCCTTTTTCTGTTTGGGGGAAGGTACCCCCTCTGTAGTAAGGTGACTATAGTAAGTTATAAAGCAATATTTACCATATGATTACCATTTTCGTTTATGTCAGTAATAATATCTGGAGGAATGAACAGGACTTTCAGAAAACACCCAAAGTAGGTGGCTCTGGAGAGAATTTCAGGGAGAACTTTAGTTTCTCAATAAAAGTAAACATGTCAGCGTAAGTATGTTTCCTTCATAAGGAGGACAAAAGCCACCTTGGAAAAATGTTGCCTTTGGCTTCATTTTACAGGATCCAGATGCCCCCTTTCTGGAAAGCTGTCTGTAAGGTAGTTGAGAGGCGCCAGAGACCAAATCAGTCAAATTAGAGCAAACAGGCTTTATTGGGGAGAAAAACCCAGCCTGGGCGAAGTCCCACTGTCCACAGTGTCTGGGCTGAGGGAGTCACACTCCAGACTACAGGCGTGGTGTTTATATAGCTGGGGAACATGTGACTGAGCTACCTTGAGTCCATATACGGTAAAGTAGTCAGGGATTGGGAGATACAGGTATGTCTGGGTTTCTGGAATGTAAGGTGTCTTCCTGGTTCCAGGTATATTTGTGCTGGATGCAGAGCGGTGGGCTGAGAACAAAGCGAGCACTGAGCCAAATGGGCTGTAAACAAAATGGGCCATGAATAAAAGAAAGAAAAAAAAAAACCTTGCAAAGCTGTTTACATAGCCAGCTCTGGTCATCTCCGCAGGTGTTTGTGGGAGATTCAAGGTCACTCGCTGCTAGAAGCCGGCCTGGTATTGATCCGGCCATACAGTCTCCTAAGAAACCTGCCACAGATATGAGGGGATTTAAAAAACTCATGCACAAATCCCATGTTATTTTTTATTCATTTTTTCCCCACTAGCTTTTTGAAGCCTCTGTATGTTGCTATGTCCTTTGAATGGATGATACACTTTTAAAGGATATACGTATGTTATTTTGTGGTGTGCAGCGAATACATCTTCAAATAGCTGTAAAATAGACTCTTTCCTTACGCTTATTTTCCCAATGTCCTCCACAGTAGAATTTATAAGACGTTTTCCTGGAAGAAAAATATAACCCAGTGAAAGGGCAGACTCACTTACAAATGCATCAACTGCTGGAAACATACAGTTTAAGAAAAACTAAAGTTTCATGTTAAAATCTTAGTCTCCATCGCTTCTTGGCCTTTTGGCTAAGATCAAGTGTAAAATCTTAGTCTTTAAATAGGCGAAACAACAGTGCAAACCACACAATAGCTATTTTTTCAGGTAGGAAACGATTCCACTTGGCTGAATTGAACAAAGCGATAGAAAACTTCTTACCACTATTCTCTTCCACTTCAGACAGCAGGTGATGGGTACCCTAGGTCGCCCAAATTGTACATCCCATCGTGTTTCCTGAGTCAGAATACATTTTTAACGATTTTCCGATTTTCCATTCTATAAATCAGATTTCAGTATACACATTAGGGGCTTTGGGGGTGGTGGTGAAACAGACTCCCTTTGTTTTAAGCGCCCTACGGGTTTATTTTTAGGTCTCAACAAAGACAGTTGACCTTTCCCCCATCAACTTTGACTCCACCTAGTTCTCCTGCCCCCAGGGATACTCTTTTAATACCCTCACCATTCCCTCCTCCCAACTAAGTGATTCTCTGAGCTGGAAGAGGAAGAAGAATTTCTTTTTTTTTTTTAAAGCTACATGGGCCACAGAGAGCTCTGCATGAAAGGGAAGTGAGAAAGAAAAGTAGACAGACACTGGGAAAGACAGGAGGGAGAGCAGGAAGGTGTCCAGAGAACTGCAGCAGCTTTGGAGTGCACGTCTGTCTGTCTTTATGGGGACTGGTGTGGTCGGACTCACATCGATCTGGTAACCAAAAGTTTGGTGGTTCAAACTCACCAGCCACTTTGAGGAAGGCAACTCAAAAACCCAACTGATTGCCAACTTGATTCTGGACTGACCCTGGTGGACAGAGGAGAGCGTCCCTGCGGGTTTCTCACTTGCTGCCATCGTCCCTTCAGACTCAGAGTGACCCTACAGGGCAGGGTAGGACTGCTGCCCAGAAAGCCTGTGTGCTTTCAAGACTGTAGCGCATCACCGGAGTAGATAGCCTCGTCTTTCTCCTGCAGAGCGCTGGTGGTTTGGAACCACCTCCCTCACAGTTAGCAGGGCTCCCTCTGTGGGTTCCCAAGGCTGTCAGTCTTCATGGGAGCAGAAAGTTTCATCTAAACCACTCGCCGCCAGTGCAGCTCCTGCCCCGGTAAAGACCCACAGCCCCCCAAACCCCACATCGAGGTGTGACGAGTTGTCACCGACTTGATGGTTCATTTGTTTGTTTGTTCCTTAGTTTTGTTTCAGTGGGTGGAAATTTGGAACAGTTGGAGGTGGTGAAGAATAAAAAAAAAAGGACATAGAGATTGGTGGCTGAGAGTCTCATACTAAATGACTTACAATGTTTTAGAATCTGGGCAGCTTGAAGCCTGGAATTGAAAGTTCAGGAGCAATGTTGGTTTTTTGAAGAATTCTCTTTTTTTAATTTAAATGTGGATCCAGGGACCACAAGCAGTAGCTCCTATCCTTAGGACCCAGGGAGAGGTGCCCTGCCCTGGACCCCATGCACGGGATAGGAGTCCATCCATCCATCCATCCATCCATCCATCCATCCAACCATCCATCCATCCATGTATGGCTTTGACCTTCCTCTATTTGCAACCTCAGATGAGGTGGGAGAACCAAGGCGCATGCCCACCATTGCCTAACTGTTGCTTTCTGGACCATGCCCCTTACTACACCATACTTCAACCCAATATTGAATTGCATTCTTGTAGACGAGGCATTTACGTTACTGTAGCCATGTTGTGAATCATTTAATATGGGTCTTCTAGCCGCAGCTTGTGTGATTCCCATCAAATGACCCTCATGGTGCTCATGGATGTGGGAAAGTAGGTGGAGGGAGATACTGACTGGATGGTATGCTTCAGCTGGGAGTCAGCGCCATCTTGCTGGGTACAAAGTGACCATCTCAGGACCAGTGATGGGGATATCATTACCAGCAAGAGCAGGAGTGGGAGCTCTGGACCCCCAAATCCCTGCACAGCAAACCCCTTTGGTCCAGGAGACAACTTTGTCACCAGAGGAACTTCCACAGTAGAAGTAGGAGCCAGGGCATGAGACAGTGTTGAGACTCCCTAGCCCATAGAGCAAGTAAAGTGGAGTGCTTTGGGCCAGGAGCTTGGCTTATGGAGTGGGGTGCCTCTGGGCACTTAATTTGGGAAGCTGGGCTTGCTGGCCCACTGATCTGCAGCTGAATGCCTTCCGGTTGAGGATTACAAGGCCGTAGCAGGCTCTTGGGATAGATATTTATTTGCAACCCTAAAATAACTTTGTAACATATTCGGATTGAACAATTGCATCCTGAGTATTTCTTCTCTGAATTGTAAACTGACTTGATGGCAATGAGTTTAACTTCTATAATCAACCTCATAATTGTGAGTGTTGTCTGGGAGTTCTATGTGGCCTTTGCAAGGAATTACAGAACCTAGCTGAAAAGTAGAGTCCTATGGGAGACAAACTGGCAGAGTAGAGAGTTCTGTGTGATGCAGGACAACTGGGATATATGTTTTCAAACAATTTATTTATTTATTTTGTTGTTGAGAATATACACAACAACAAAGCATACACCATTTCAAGTTTCTGCATGTACCATTCAGTGACATTGATTGACATTTGTGGTAGTTACATAATCTATTGTCGATTTGAGAGGATTAAAAGTGAAGGGGTATTGTCTAGCCTGTCAATCAGGTCATAGCTTACTGAACTCATCTGGAGGTGCTAAGGAGATAAATAGCTCTCTGGGCAGTACACATGGTCACTCCCTGTGAGACATTACGGATGATGAGCCTGATAAGAGTTATGCTGATGCAGCCAGAGCCCTGGGAGCAGGAGAAACCACCTGGAGACCCCTGCCAGTGCTGAGATGCTTACACCACCACTGGATCCACAAGACTTCCCACCCACTGGCCTGTGATCTTCCTGCATTCAACATCATCACATGTGTTGTGTGAGTCTGAAGAGGACTTTATAGGTGGGTATCGGACATATGGGCTAATATCAGAATTATGGACTTGATCTGGATGAGACTGGGATGCTTTCTCAATATTCAATTACTGTTGTATATAAAGCTCTTTCTTATACACATGTGAGTATCTATGAATTTGCTTCTGTAGTCTACCTGGACTAACACAACATTCTTGTGGAGTTGTACAACCATTTTATTCTCCTTTCCTGAGTTGTTTCTCCTTCATTAACCTAAACTCACTACCCCCTAAATTTCCTTCCTACCTAAACTTCCAAGTTTCTGTTGTCAATCTGATCCCATATGGAGAGATCTTAAGGGAGCATAATGCTCACGGAAGACATTGTTTACTAGCCAAACCAAAGTCTTGTTATAAGAAGACCTTGAAGACGGCACTGGGGAATCATTTTGGTGTACCGCTTAAAGATGATATCAGAGCAAGAGTTTCTAGGATTTATCCAGCCATCTTGACTCCAAAGAGTTTGGAGTTCATGAGAATTTGAAAATCTGTTCTGCACTCTCCCCGTTGTTGATCAGTATTCTTCTGTAGAGTTGTGGATCAACATGTACAGTCCTGGCAGCCGGGCATCACCCATTCCTTCTGGAATCATGAGGCAGTTGCTCCCAGAAGATATTCTGGATGTGGATGACGTCTGTCAAATAAAAATCAAATTTGTGTGTTATTGCTTGGCATATTTAGGACTGTTCTTTTTTTAAAAAATATTTCCCCACCCCTCCCTTTTCTTTCTAGGATTCAATTTGTTTTCAGAAAGCATTGTGTTAGCTTAGGTTTTGATTCCAGTTGTACTGTTGTGAATGCTTGTTTTGCACTGTTGGCCTTTCCAGTGTCAAGTGTTAGATACTAACGGAAACTAAGCCATTAAATGACTATATTTCCTGGCAGTTTAAAAAAGCCTGATAACATGGCAATGACATGGAAAGTCAAAGGAAAATGTTACAGAAGGTCTGCTGGAAAGAGATGTAAATGTTTAATGATGTCTCAGAACGGGTTCACATTTGCATGGCGTTCGCACACCTTTCTTTCTTTTCTTCTTGTAGATCCACTCTGCTCATTCAAAGGGACACAGAGACACCAGGAGCATGACTTGACCGCTAAGAATTTGGCACCCACGGCAGCCACCAGAGTCCAAGAATGAGACAACATAGATGGGAGCTGACACTATGCTTGGATCTTTGCGACCATTACAGTTGGGGGAGATGAGTTGCCAGCGACTCAGATTCACTTTCCTCCCCCTCCTTCCTTTCCCAAGTCTATTATTTAATAGTCTGTTGACACATCTAGTACTTACTCTAATAATAACCATGTTGCCGGAATCATCCTGCGTCACCGCGTGTCGCACTTAGTCCTCAGCTGTTCCCATGATTTGCATGGCTGGCTCTTGGTGCTATCTGAAAACCTCCAGGGATGTGCAGGGTAATCACTGACTTTAATTTTAACCATGCGTGACACGGCGGATCTTCCAGTTAACCCTGCTGACTTGGCTGAAACACGGATGGAGTTACAGTGAAGGAAATTCAGGGGGAAATTTCCATTGGCGTCCCTATGCAATGATATATGTAGAGACAAACACATGTGCTTCCAAATATCAATATGATATCAATATGGTATTTATATATGAGGGCTTTCTACACCCATAAACAGCTACAGCCTTGGAAACCCACAGCAACAGTTCTACCCTTTCCTATAGGGTCTGTATGAGTCTCCTGGGCAGAAGGTGAGTTGAGTTGTATAAAAGATGTATACCACTACTATTGTATATACCATCAACCTGCTAACATAATTGAGAAATGCATATCTGTAGAAAATAAATTGGTATTAGGTGGCTTCTAGGTGCTGACAGTGTTGTTTCTTGATCGGGGTGCCGGTGAAGCTCAGGTTTGACGTAGGGCAAGAGTGAAGTCTATATGTCAAGTAATGATACAATTCATGATTTTACCTCACATTTTATTCCAAAAGAGGCAAATTATTCAATTACATATTATTTACTTCCAAACGAGGAAGCACAAGGCATTATGAAAACATATAACTTAAAGGACCTGGACCAGTCTTGGGATGTGAAATAGAGAAAAGTTCAGAACCATATAAAAGTTCATGATCAAGGATAGATTAATACATTATGGTAAATCTTAAATCAAATCTATGCAGCTGTCTTAAAGAATCAGGTTAGCATTCAGCGTGCAAAAATGTCCACAATAATTTGTAAACTAAAAAAAACAAACTTGAAGAATTGTATGTGTTATAGTTTTATTTGTGAACATTGCATTTTATAAATTAATAAGACATTTAAGTGATATTTTAGCTAAAATAATTATTATATAATATGCAATATAATTATAAGATGGCGTTTCAAAAAGCTCATGGAAAACTTTCATTAACATCGTTCAATTTCCCATGAGCTTTTGAAGCTTCCTGTATAACATGGAAATGAATGTGCACGTGTCTGTGCTATTGCCCGTAGCTGTTCCCTGCAGTGCGTGTTCGCCTTCTTCTGCAATCACTTTCATCTTCTCTCACCTGGGCCCTGGTGTGGACATTTCCCAGGCTTGCTCGCAACTAGGTGTGGTCAAGGGCATAGGTTACCTAAATAGAATGGAGATATAAAGGTAAATGTAAATGAACATGCAAATGTAAGTGCAATGTGGGTAGGTCTTTGTCTTTGGATGGCATACCTCCTCGCTTCCTCGTCCCACCCCATGGAACCTGTACTTGATCCATCTCTAAATGTGCAGACAAAGGTAATGTCCCACGGCTGGTAAAATGAGGAACATGAGTCCTTAAATGAGTGTGGAACAGAAATTTCCAAACAACCTTGGCCTTTCGCCTTAGAATTTTTATGTCAGAGGAAAAGTAAACATCTGTCTTTGTTTTCTGTTTTTGCCTGAACCATTTTATTAGGAGCTAATCCAGACATCATACCGTTCCATAGTTCAATCACATCAAGCAGTGTTGTACAGTCATTACCAATATCAGTTTCAAAACATTTTCTTCCTTCCTGAATTCCTTGATATCAGCTCCCCAGCACTCCCCTCCCGCAACTCCCCCAGGAACCCTTATTTGAGTTATTGTCTCTGTAGGTTCATGTATCCTGGGTTTCAGACACTGAAAAGCAGAAAGAACACATAGCAGAGTCAAGAAGGCTAACAACAATGACAAAACACAACAGAGACAAACTCCAATATGGGGGAGAAAACCAATATTAAAAACCAATGAAGCACAATGTATATCAGAAGGGAGATCAAGTGACAAAGTTTTATCAATTCAAGTCAGACGTATCATTTTCATTTATTATTGCTGTCTCTCCAATACTCTCTGTCTGGTAACCAGTTTGTTTCCATCCTTCAATTATGGTTAGAGGAAAATCACGGGTGGCTTATTCCTGTGTAGTTTCTGCAAATGTATTTTGGGCTTCCACTGTCATCCATAGCCTTCTGCAAACCAGAATCTCGCAACTTAAGCTTTGATACTATTCCATCCCTTGGATTTAGATTATATCATTTACAATACTTGGCTCACAGATGTTGACGTGCTTCTTCCATGTGGACTTAGTTGATCTTTCACTTAGATGGCTGCTTGTTTGGAACAAGCCTTGAAGACCACAGATGCTGTTCTTTTTAGTAGCTGGGCACCATCTAATTTCTTCAGCACACTTTGCTATAGCACCCTTATTTTCTGTGTTCCCTTCATGAGGGCGATTGTTTAGCAAGGTTATGTCATATGAACTAATTGAAACATCTGTGTTTTAAAAGTTACTTGATCTCTTTGCAACAGCCATTTGTCTTGGAGCCTAGCATATGCATATGAAGTTAGCATATGCATATGAAGTTAGCATATGTAATATGAAGTTAGCATATGCATAGAAAAAATGCATAATGATTTTGTTCTGGATGGGGCTACGGAAGACTAGCACTGTAAGATATTTATTTCTAAAATGTTTGGATTTCTGATAATTACCTGTAGTTTTATTATTGACTAGTAGACCCTTAGAGCTCTTCCAGCCTCTACTTACTACACAATTTCAAATCCATTTCCCTCATTTAGGTATTTATGAGCACAGCACCCTACTCTTTTAGTACCAAATTCAATTGTAGTTATCTAGTGCTGCTGGACCAGAAATATCACAAGGGGATGGCTTTAACAAACAGATATTTATTCTCTCACAGTTCAGGGGGCAAAGACCCCAGGCTGTAGGATGTCCTTCACCCCTGGCTCTTCTTTCCAGATGGTTGTAGGCCCTTCTGATGTCTATTCACTTGTTTAATCTCTTTTACATATCAAAAGAGATAGAATCAAGAGTATATCCGGTCTCACTAACATAATTGCTTCGATTCCTGCCATGTGAACACCAGCACTCAGGATTCCCAACAGTTGGATAATTACATCTGATCACCAAAATGTTGAAAGAATTACATAATCTGAGAATCATGGCTTAGCTGAATTGACACAACTTTAGAAGGAGATAATTTAATCTGTAACAGTGGGGTTATGGAGGACTAGCACGTTAGGATATTTACTTCTGGAATATGTATAGTCCCAATGATGGCTTCATAGGTTGTTATTGGACAAATCATATGGAATGAGCCTGGTGGGCACCGTGGACAAATGCTCAACTGCTAACCCAAAGGGTGGTGGTTCCATGGTTCATGCATGCAGTTTTTAAGATTTCTTTTAAACCAAACTCAGTGAGATCAGAAGTATAATGTGACTATGAGTTTAAGATGTCATGCTATTCCTAATGATTGAGGGATCCTTGTGGCCAGAATATGAAATTCTGTCTCCACCAACATGCTCAGCTAAGTTAGGTTTCTTTAGAACTAACACGAGGCAACTTTTAGAGACAGTCCATAGTAAGATTAAGGCACAGTGCGAAAAACTGAAGCACCAGGGAGCCAACCCTCAGAAAAGTTTAGCCTTGGGAAAAGCACAAAAAGTGGCTTTTTAGATACAGAAAATCTGAAAACCAGGCTTGAATAATGCCAATGCTTAGGTTTCATGGTATGAACCAGTAGATGCTAATAGGTGTCCAGATAGTTCAAGACATGTGAATATGTAACTCTCTTTTGTAAACACTTGGTATCTCAGGATTTCCTGACTCTGCCATAAAGATTGTTCTTTTTTTTAAAATTATACATTGTTGGCTGATAGTGTGCTGCATTAAAAACACTTGAAAGAGAATGGTTGTTATTGGTTGTTTGTTAATGTTTCTCGATTGCTTTTAGTGGGCCAGGCACAGTACTGAGCAATTTACCTCCTGTATGCCACACAACCTATGAGTGAGGTACTAATATTAAACTCGTGTCGATCTTCCCAACAGCCCTATGAAGTAGTTACTATTATAAGATCTATTTCACAATCAAAGGACGTATCCAAAGGCACATAGCAAGTAACTGGTTAGAGCCCAGATTGGAACTCAAGGGTGTCTTGGTCCCATGTGCGAACTCTTAACAACACCGCTATAGCTATAAACACACAACAAAGAAAGGTTCCCAAGGGAATGGGCCCAAGAAGGGAAACTCCTCCAATCACCGAGGTATAAAGTGAGGTGGACCTTAGTGATCTCTAGGCCACCTTCTCTGTCGAGACTGGAAAGCTGACTCCCAGCTCCGGGTCACAAGCTTTCTCCCCAGACAGAGCCCAAGTGTGATACTCTGGTCTCCATGCTTTTAGCTATTTGTGTGGTGGGATTGGGAAGTCGATCTACCGTGGGAACCGTGTTTGCAAACCTTTAATTGTTAGAGAAAACCGCAACAACACCTTTTCCCCCTCCATAAACTTCACCAATCCCTCACCTATCTTCCTCTTACCTATGCTTAGCTTTGTAGCGGTCTGAGCAAAATGCGTGTGAGAAAACTAACTACTAAACCATACCCGTCATTTAGATGTTTTCTCGAAGTATAATCCAGACATGAGATGCTTGATCAAGAGCAGGTGGTTACCATGGTACTCAACACTGTGTGCACAGCACGCAAGGTCTCCCGAGTATACGTTTTCCCCCAATAAAAATAGAAGTCAGAGAGTGCCGTGAATGTAGGTAGACTGACGGATCGGGGGACACAAATGAGACATACTGTATCATGTTTCTTTAAAAACCATTACTTTAACTCTTCTAATGTCGGAGCAATACTTCATACAGACTCATATTACTGACATTGGCCTCTGTGTACTTCGGGTGTCCTTGGCCTGGGTTGCTGCTGGCTATAAATAGTCGATCCCCAAATGCACTTATTGATCAGTTATGTAAGGCAAACACTGGGTCACTGCACCAGCGCGTGTCCTGTCAGGGCCACAGGAGGCATGATCCCAGGCCGGAAGGACGTCCAGTAGAAACGCCGAGACCACACCTTTATTGCGTTTGTGCGCATGCACGAAAGGGGGTAAAGACTTAATCCAGTGGCATCGCCGACTCGTGTGTCTTGCAAGAGGTCCTTCTACAAAATCTTCAGGATAACATTCCGGGGAGATGTCAGTTAATGCCGGAACCCGATACTTAATATAAATTCCCCACCACTCTTTGCTATTTGACAATGGCCCCAGTGGAGCATTGGGATAGGCCTGGGATGCGAGCTAACCAAGGCAGTGGGTTTTGTTTTTGTTTTGATATTGTAAGGAGTTAAGGAGCTCTGGTGATGCTGCCGATTGCTAACCACAAGGTCAGCCATTCAAGGCCATGAGGGAGCACGCTGAGCCTGTCTCCTCCAGGTAGAGCTACAGCCTCGGACATCCCATGCCCTGTAGGGTCGGCCTGGGTCGGGATCCACTCAAGGGCAATGGGTTTAGTTTGGTTTGATTTGCTATTGCAACCTCTTACAAAGACAAAGACAAAGAGGGCAGGCCCTGGCTCTGACCATGCTGAAGCTGGCCTGGCCCTAACCAACAGCTAGGACCACTCCTTTGCCCCTCAACATCAACCGTCGCACAGGGGATCAACTCAGATAGGGGACTCTGACCCCATAGTAAGAGGAGACGCAGCAAGGTCACTGAAAATAAAATTTGTCTAAGCACTGACAAAAAGCAACCGTGTGTTAGTCTGCGGAGACTAGAGAAACAAATGCAGTTAGACTCCTATGTGTGTAAGAAAGAGCTTTATAGCAAAAAGCAATTGTAGATTGAGAAAACATCCCAGCCCAGCGCAGATCAAGTCCGTAAGTCCGATATAAGCCCATATATCCGATGCCCATCTATAAATTCCTCTTCAGACTCATGCAACACATGCAGAGACACCAAATGCAGGAAGATCACAGGCCGGTGGGTGGGAAGTCTTATGGATCCAGTGGTGGTGGAAGCACCTCAGTGCTGGCAGGGGTCTCCACATGGCTCCTCCAGCTCCAGGGCTCCAGCTCCATCAGCGAAGCTCCATGTGACTTGTCAACAGGAATGTCTCGCAGGGAGCCTCCTGTCGACAGGAATGTCTCGCACTAGCCTCCAGTGAACCAACTATTTATCTCCTTAGTGCCTCCAAATGAGGTCATCAAGCTGAGACCTGATGGACAGGCTAAACTCCACCCCTTCACTTTTAATAGTCTCAAGTTGACATCAGATTTTGTAACTACCACACAAAGCTACTCAACAACTCACAAAACATCCAATTTCCCCCTCTCTTACTGAATGAGTAACAGCTACTTCTTACTAAATGGGAGAGTCGAACCTGTTTTCTGATAGTTTGCAGAGCACACCTGACTTTCTTCGGTGCTCCCAAAATCACCCAGCCAGTTTCTCTCCAATAGTCTCTTACTACCTCTTCTTTTCCCGGAGATGAGTGACAAACCAACTTGCGCCCCTCGGTGATCTGTGACCGAGGAAGTGGCCTCCCTCATGGTTTATATGACATGTCTCAATTACTGTTATCTGCTCACTTTTCCTCTTATCTTCTCAAGTAGGAGATAAGCTTCCTGATGCCAATAACAGTTCTCTGTCACACTCCACGTAACACATCTCTACTTAGACTAAACTATCTGTTTAGCGATGGCTGAATAAATGAGTGAATACAAACTGGTTGCTGTGGACCCTGCCTCCTGGTGAGCTCATGTGTGTCAGAGTAGAGCGTGTGCCTGAAGACTTTCAATGGCTGATTGTCCAGAAGTAGACCACCAAGCCTTTCTTCCAGATACCTCTGGGTCAACTCAAACTCCCAACCTTTCAGCTCGAAGCCAAGTGGGTTAACCATTTCTACCGCATAGGAACTTCAAATGAAGGAGAACCAGGGTAAAATTTGGGCTAGAGTCTTCCCCCAGTTCCCTCACGGCTCTCCTGTGCTGTCAAGAAAGGCATCATCTAAGGAATAAACAGGCTGCCGGCAGAAGTTCACCTCTGATGACTAACACCCACCAGGAACATATACACAAGCGCTTTGTTCCCTCTCTGTGCTAATGACAATCTTGACTTCCAAGGTTTGGCTTCTGACTTCCCTACATGTATGGTGAACATTTTGGCTTATTTTCCACTCTTGAGTAGTTCTGTTGAGCCAGTCCTGGCAGCATAGTGGGTTATGCGTTTGGCTGGTAATGAGAAGTCAGCAGTTATGAACCTACCAGCCGCTCCACAAGAGAAAGATGCGGCTTTCTACTCCTAAAGCAGCCCAGTCTTGTCAACCCACAGTGGTTCTACTCAGCACTAGAGAGTCACCGTGGGTCAGAAAGGACACCCTGGCAGTGAGTGATGACGTGGGTAGGAGGTGTACTGTTAGGTGCTCAGCTGCTAGCTGGAAGCCAGCAGTTCAAACTCACGATCTGCCCAGCGAGTCCATGGCACTGGGTTAGACATGTGCTATTATTCAAAAAATAATACACATATATTAATAAAATGAATAAATAAATGAAATAAAAATAAGTTTCGTTGATTTTTTTAATGATCATTAAAATGATGCTTACTTGTTTCAGGAAATTTGGAAAATAGAAAACAAGTTGAAAGAATACAAATGTAAAAAGAAAATAGACACACATCCAATTCTTAAGATGTTTCTTTCTTCAAGTTTACTTCAAGTTCAAGTTTGCTCTAGCTTCTAGGCCAGATGTTTCGCAATGTGGGGATTTAATGGGAAAGGCAAAAGCAACTTGTGCTGGGTGGCAAAGAAAGGAATCCTACTGCTGTTTTGTGAAAGGACCTGGGAGAGCCAGAATCCTGCCCTGCCAAGCCAGCAATGGTCACTTCTGGCTCTCAGGGCTTTCATGCTACCTTGAAAACTGGCCACAGGGAACAAGGCTTGTGCTTGTGCTTGACCTCCTGTGAACCTGGGCAAAGGAGGGTGGCGGGGGGCTGAGGCACCCTCAGGGTGTTTCAGGGTGGAGGGAAGGATATGAAGGAGTATGCGATGGAAAGAAAGAGGGCTTCTTCTCCCTCTCTGCTTTGAGCTTTAACACTCTATGACCTGTCTGACAATTCAGCAATGGAAAGCAATGACCAGGTGGCCTGCTCTCTCTCTCTCTCTCACTCACATATAAATATCTGGACCCCTGGGATGTTAGCCACATTGTCCCTACCCAAGAGGTGGTTGGGGTATGTTCTGAGGTCTATGTTCTCAAAAATAGCAAAAAAATAAAAATAAAATTAATTCTAACAAAATTACACATACAGGTACCATGATTCTGATAATAGCAAGCTAAAGTGTTTGTGCATACCAACAATGGAAATGGTCTACAGGAACCTCAGCACTGTTTGCTGCTGTGATTGCTCACTGGAAGTAACCAGTCACTCTGCCTTATGTCAGAAGGTAATTATGTGTTGGATGGATAGAATTGGGGTTGTGGCATGTTATAGCACTCTGGTAACCATCTGGCTCATCTAATAAATCCCATGACTCTCCATGATGTCATCAAGAGCCAATCAGTGTCAATCACTCTCCTGAATTACTGTTTACTTCCTACCATGTGTCGGGCATGTACTAAGCACTGTTCTAAGAAGGATGACTCGATCAGTCCCGGTCATCCTGGTGATATATCCCAACGAAAGCAAGGACATTGGTATTTATCTAAGTTGTCTGACCTCGTGACACTAGGATTTTATTTTTCTAATATACAAAAATAACTCTAAATCCCCTTACTATATTTCCACATGAATAATTTGCATGCCATATGATTTTTACAAATCATGCAACCCACAGAACACTGGCAAGCTGTAAGTGTTATATGCATATTGCATATTTGTGTGGGTTCTTTACATGTGAAAATGTGGTCCTGTCTTGGACTCCTGATGGGAATCACTGATCATGTCACAATTTTAAGCACACAGTGAATGTGGCACCAATGTTCAGTGCCTCAGGTCCTCTGTTCTTAGTTTTATTTTATAATTTGCTTGTATTTTTTAAAATGCTGTCAATCTTTAAAGGTCTTGGTTATGCCAGTTATAAAATAATAAACAACAAAAAATTAAGTGGTGACATTTCTCAGGTTTGAAAAGTGGGCTCCCGATTCTTTCCTGTTATTTTAAAAAATGTCACTGGATCTTGATTTACTCTGAACTAGACAGCACTCCTAGTGAGAGGGGCATTCTCCTTGGGGGTTTCAGTAATGCAAAAGTTGATGTGTGGTTAAAAGCTTGCCTCCTGAGTAGCATTGTTTTTCTAGTATCAAATAGTGACTGATAGAATTTATTAATATACTAAGAACATTCTGCTTACGGTTGCCCTGTCATACTCAGAAGGAATCCATTAAACTAATCAATATCAATATATCCTTATGGTTGCAAAGAAGTCCAATATCCCTAAGGTTGATGGGAACTGACCCGAGGGGGGCTGGGTGCTTAGCCATGCTTATTGACTCATCTTTTACTCTCTGAGTCATTTGTAAGAGCTCAGCCTCCTCCCAGGTTTCATCTCCTTCTGAGAAAATGCCCAAGCAGATGACACAGTGTGGTATTTCTGAGCCTCTGACTTCATGTGAAGAGCGAGAGATAGAGGAAAGCTTTCTCTGGAAACAAAAAGGTGGGGGGGGGGGGAGGAAAAACCGTCCAAAATGAGCCTCACGCAAAAAGAGAAGTTGCTATTTTCTACCAACTGTTTGGAGACGGTTCATTTCCAGATGCCTGTGCTATTCTTGTTGGCTTCAGCTTACCTCTGGAGGGATGCGAGTGCCTGAAACGAGGAGAGATCACATTCCGACGTAAAAAACATTACAAAAAAAATAGAGTTAGCAATCCAAATGTGTTTCACCAGAAGCTATATTAGTTAGTGATACATCACTATCTTAAGGAGACTCACATAGTGGGATGGCAGAGCTTTTGCAATGCGTGTCAGTTCAGTCCAGTGCAGGTTAGGAGGTTTGACGGAATGATGATAAGAAAAACGTGACTCTTCTGGGAGGATTACTCAAATAGCTCTCTGGGGATTGTGCCCTTTAGACTATATATTTACAGCGGCAATCCCTGACACCCAGCAAGAGGCAGAAGCAAAGGCACATTTAGTTTTGTGATTTCTAAGAGGGAAACAGAAACAAGCTACTGAATGCAATCCAGCCCAAAAGGGGAGCATTTTACCAACAAATAAAGCCAATCAAAGGAATGAGACCCGGCCAGAGGCCAGAGGCCAGAGGAGGAAAGGTTGTGGAGAAGAGAGAGAAGAATGCGTGCCCCAGCAGGCAGACACACATAGGCTAACGGGGTACACCAGATCGCCCAGGGGAGAGAGAAATAGAACAAGGTGCTAGAACGTACACAATCAACACGCATTCCGCTGGTTAACTCAGTTGAGTGAAACCATGCTTGGGAATCCATTCTTCCCCCCAGATGGCTATTATTGTTGTTGTTAATATGCACAGCACAAACAGACCTCCGTTTCTACATGCACAATTCAGAGACACTGATTATGTTGTGGGACAACCATTCGCCCCTTCTTTTCTGAGTTGTTCTCTCTCCATTGATGTAAACTCATTGCCCCTCAAGCTTCCTCCCCAATCTTCTGTGTTGTTCTTGTCCATTTGATCCCAGAGAGACAGATCTTAGAAGAGCATAATGCTCAAGGAGGGTGATCTTGACGAAGGAAAGCCCCAAACTGGCTTGGTTTCAAGAAGACTTGGGGATATTTTTGGCTTATGGTTTCAAGATTCCCTTAGGGTAGATTGGCTTCACCCAATCTCCATGACACCAGTCAGTCTGGAGTCCATGAGAATGCGTGTTTCTCTTCTGCACAGTCTCCATTTTGATGAGGAATCTCCTATAGCATCTTTGACACTATGGAATGTTTGATCAAAATATTCATTAGTGGGAGGCCGGCGTGATCTAGTTACTTTGATCTCATGGGAAAGGAGGCAGTTGACCCTGGTGACAATTAGCCATACATTGCATAGCTTTCTCCTGTTGCCCCGACTCTCCCTCCTATCTGCTGCTACGGCCAACAACTGAGGTGTCTTAGACGGCCAGCTTTTAAGACCCTAGGCAGTACCAATGAAGTAGGCATAAAAACAGAAGCACAAAACATGGTTCTTTTAAAAAAATTAACTTTGTTGGGATAGATTTTTGCATACCGTGAAACTCATCCGTGTAGAGTATACATTCACTATTTTTTAGTATTTGTACTGGCTTGTGCAACAACGACCATACTAATTTTAGAACATTTTTCAGCACCCTGAAAAGAAACCCTGTCTCCATTAGCAGTCATGTCCCACTTCCTCATTTCTCTTTCTCCATTCTCCACCCACACCCGCTAGCTCTCCAAACCAAAGTTACTGTCATTAAGTGAGTCAGACTTATAACAGCACTATGGGACACGGCGGAATGGGCTTGTGGGTTTCTGAGACTGTAACCCTTTATGAGAGTAAAAAGCCTCCTCTTTCTCCCATCCAGGGTCTGATGGTTTCGAACTTGAGGTTTTAATAGTACACCAGGACTCCTCCCCTAGCCCTAGGCAGCCGCTAACCTACTTTCTGTCACGAAAGATGTGTGTGTGTGTGTGTGTGTGTTTGTTTTAAATAAATATCCTACTGGGTTAGCAGTGGCATCTCAGAGTGGTTTTTATTTGCATTGCCCTGAAGATTAATAGTGTGCAGCACCTCTCCATCTATTTATTAGTCATTGCTCTCTGTTCCTTGGAGAATGTTTATTAACATTCTTTCCCATTTTAAAATGGGGTAACTATTTGGGTCACATACTTTGTACTTGCTGACCCTGCACAGAAATTGGAATTTGCAAACGTTTTCCCACCTCCTGCGGGTTATCTTTTCTTTTCTTTTTTCTTTTTTGCGGGTTATCTTTTCAAGCAAGAAGTCCCGTTGTGTGTGTGGACCTTCCCTCTTCCCGGCGACTCTCCTTCCTCCTTCTTCCCTCTAGCTTGATGTTGCATCGGAAGCTTTGCTTCCTCACTGCATCCTTAAACCTGAGCATCTTGATCAGTAACTTGTTTTTCTTCAGGCAGTCAGTACAATAAGGCATGTTCTTTTCCCTAGGACCGCGTCTTCCTCAACACAAGGAGTCCCGGTAAATTCACCTGCGGTACAGCTTGTCCTTCAGAAGACGTGGGCTCAGGCCGCTGTGGAGGCCCGTGACCTCAAGAGGCAGCAGCGCTCGCTCCTTCCTTTGTCACCAAGACTTTGCTGGCTTTCTGCTGGGGAATCATTTCCGGGATCAGGTCCGAAACCCTTCTCCCTGAACCCTATTCAGGCGTCAACGTGGACCTGAGTCATTATTTCCAGATGCGAAGCCTGTTTTCCTCTCATCAAGAATGCCGGATGATTTTCCCTAAGGAAGAGGGTGACTGTCCGCAGGTGCATGTGGTATAGATCGCCGTGGTCACCTTTTGCGGCCTGCTGAGATGACCCAGAACAGACTCCCTTCTCTTGAGGAGCTTCAGGATTTGAGCCCCTGAGGGAGACCCTTGGGTGCGTCCTTCTCCTTGATGGCTTCCCTCATTGGTGCCCATCCTCCACTGTACCAAACATGTTCCTTTCTGATGGCGTGTCCAAAGTAAACAAATGAAGTCTTTCCACTCATTCTTCTAAGGAGCGTTCTACGTGTACATCCAAAACACGTTTGTTCATTCCTCTGGCAGTCCAAGACCACCGTTTAAATGTGTCCCTTCTGCGTCTTTGGTCTCCTGTTGCATTTCCCAGCTTTCCCACACACCTGAGCCAACCGAAACGACCGTGGCTGCTTGAGTCAGGTGTCCTTCAGCCATCAATGTGATATGACCTATATACACGTCTCACATGCACGTGTGCATGTGCACACATATTAATGATTTAATATAATTAAAATTTATAAGTTGAATAATATGATTGTTTTCATTTTGAGATTTAAGATTAAATTTATAAGTTAAATATGATTGTTTTCATTTTGAGATTTAAGATTAAATTTATAAGTTAAATATGGTAGTGTTCATTTTGAGATTTGAGATTCATCTGTTTCCCTCAGTTCTAAATGTCTTCTCTGACATGACAGATTCTAATTATAGTTTCTTTGCACTTTTAAAAATACTTGCAGCAAAATTAATTAGGAACCGACAATCAGGATGTTTAGGAAAGAGTGAAATTGAATATAGAACATGGTTTTTCTGTTTTTTTTTTTTTTTTTTTTTAATCGTCTCATTCGATTCTATGCTGTCCATCTCTGGATTTCAAAAACATTTGTTGACAATATGCTTTGTGGAGAAAGGGCACCAACTATATGTAACTCGAAGCCAATGAACCTACTAAAATTTAACTATGTCATTATATGACCTCTAGCCATGCCTTTGATCCACAGACCTCAAAGCTGAATATGATGGACCATGAAATGAAAACATAGGCAGCAGTCTAGGCTGTGAGAGGCATTTATTTATTTATGCATAACAATTCAATATAAATACAGATTGGTTTCCAACCTCTGGTTTTTGACTTATTTGATGTAGGTAAACTTCCTCAAAGTAAAAAAGATTTATTGCTCTTATGGTGACAGCACAAGTTCCTCCTCAAAAATGAATTTATTCAGTGATGAAAGTATTACTGGAGAGCCTAATATGGAAATGCAACAGGAAAGAGAGACCAGCCATTCCCTTACCTTCACAGAGCTTGTAATCTAGGAAGTGGTCCACTGGTCATAGGGCACATCGTATGATGAGATGCAGGCTGCTGTGGGAGGTCTCTAATGATGGGTATCTAACACAGACTGGAATGGAGGCCTGAAGGGTGGGTTAGCCACCCACGTGAAGACTGTTCTCAGCAAAGGGAGCCATCTCTGCAGAGACGTAGAGATTACAGAGTCAGGGTGCAGTTAGAAGCTTTAATGTAGCTTTCAACGGCAAGAATTAGAGGGGCAAACGTGGAGAGTGTTGAGAGACGAGGGCTAGGAGAGGAAGCCTGGTCTTGATCGCCAAGAACACTGGAGCCGTGCTCAGAAGACCAATGGGAAGCAAGGCAGGGCTTTCGACAGCGGCAAATCATGGGATCCTATTTGCATTTTACAGATATGATAACGATAATCCTAATACTTTCTAACATCCACTTAATGTTGATAACATCATCTATGTTTTCATGTGTTTTTCAAGTAAGATCACTCTGGTTGATAACGAAAGCTCTCTACATAATATCAAAATGGTCAGGAAGTGGAAAAGAAAGACATTTTCGTTTGCTTAAATACAGCTTGCTTTCATAGTCACCAATGGTTGGCCATTTTTACATGTAATATGAACTCCAACTTAGAAACCTTTAGCTGACAGTCTAAACAAACAGGAGTCATTTAGTTTAGGGACTGTGGGATTATTTGGAGAAATGAAGAGAGTCAGTGTGAATCCCATGTATCTGTCGTCTATCTATCTATCTATCTATCTATCTATCTATCTATCATCTATCTATCTATCTATCTATCTATCTATCTATCTATCTATCTATCTATCATCTATCTATCTATCAATCACTTCTTAGGAATCCCTGGTGGCATCGTGGGCTATCCTTTGGACTGCTAACTACAAGGTCAGCAGTTTGAACCCAAGAAGCCACTCCAAAGGAGAAAGATGAGGATTTCTGCTCCCATAAAGCTTTACAACCTCAGAATGCCAAAGGTGCAATTCCACCCTCTTATATGAGCCAAAATTGACTGCATGGCAACAAGTTGGTTTTGTTTTTTAAAGTCTGTTGGTCTATCTGTCTATCTCGCCATCCATGTACCCATTCTGTTATATCTATAATTTTTTTGGTATATACTTAGGTAAGTGGAAATTTGGGGCATAGAGATCAGTGTAAAGTAGTTCAGGAGATCCAAAACTATCAGAGGATAAGCAGTAGCTTTATACAGATAGGTTATCCCAAAGAGGTTGCTGAAATGAGTAGCTGTAGAAACGATCAGAACTGTATAAGGCCCAGGCTGAATATGTTCCCAGAAATGAAAAAAAGTATATATTTAGTAACCAGTAAGATAATGACACCAACTAATCAGAAAGGAATGAGGCTCTGGAACGGGAGGCTCCTTTCTGGTTTCTGAGTGTTGGGAATGTCCAGGGTTGTTGAAGGACAGGTCATAGAAGCTAGGGCAGCTAGGAGCCTTTTGGAAACAATGAGATGTTAACTTCTTAAGGACAAATAGGAAAGTATTTCAATACATTGGCAACCAGTGAGACTATATATCAGTAGATGTTGAATATCATCAATGCATGCTTCTAGTTTTAGTATGAATAGAAAGAGCTATATAAAGATGATATGGTGGGTGTCTTAGTTTGCTACAGTGTTGCTATAACAGAAATACCACATGTGGGTGACTAACAAACAGAGCTTCATTTCCTCAAAGTTCAGGAAGGCTGAAGGCTGAATTCAAAGTCTAGGGGAAGGCTCTCTTTCCGTGTTCTCTGGAGCAAGGTCCTGTTTTATTGTCAGCTTCTGTTCCTTGGTGATTGTCAGGCCGTATGACACCTAGATTCTCTCATCTGGGCTTGCTTCTGCCTGCTTAATTTGCTCTTTTAAAAAAGTTTATTAACATATAATTCACATTATGAGCAATTCAATTGTTCAATCGTATTAAAGAGTTGTGTGATCACCACAATCAATTTTAGAACATTTTCTTCTTTCTTGCACTCATTGTTATTAGCTCCCTATTTTCCCACGACCTCTCATGTCATGCCCCTAGGAGACTATTAATACAGTTCCCGTCTCTATAGATTTACCTATCCTGGATTCACACGCAGAAAAAAAATCCTAAATTCCCCCCCCCCACCCCCCACCCCCAAGGAAAAACACCTATCACCAATGACAAAATAAAACAGAGGGAAACCTCAATAGAAAAGTAAACAGAAAATATTTTAAAAGTGGAACAAATAGACAATGGGTCAAGAGGGAGATGAAAAGACAAGGTGTCACATTTTAATCTAACTACATCTGCAGCCGTCCACTTTACAATCCACTCTTCTGATAGCAAAGTCATTCATGTCCCTGGTCCACAGTCAGAGAGAAGTTTCCAGAGACTTAATCCGCATGGGGACGCTGCAAATGGACTTGGGGGTTTCACTGTCACCGATAACCGTCTGCAAAACCCGGTGTTCAGAATGTAACCTCCAATAGCATACCATGCTCCAGATTTGGATTTATTATTTACAGTCCTCGGATCACACAGGCTGGTGTGCTCTCTGATGTGGATTTAGCTGATGTCTTTCTTACTTGGCTGCTTGTTTGAAGACAAGCCTTTCAGACCCCAGACAACATGCTCTCTGATAGCCATGCACCATCTACTTTCTTCACCATGCTTTGCTGTAGCACCCATATCTTCGGCCATCTCTTCATAAGAGCCTAAGAGTATAACTTGCTCTTTTTATATCTCCAACGTGATTGGCTTAAAACTCCTCCTACACTGACATCGATCCATTAACATAACAAAGAAAGTTCTAGTGCAAATGGGATTGCAATTAGGGGTTTAGGATTTACAAGACTGATTTTGAGGGGGACAATTCAATCCATAAAGGTGGGCATGGATCCAAGGTTACCAGCAAAACTAGAACACTGCCTTTGTCAACAATCAGAAAAACTTGCCTCCCTCAAATAGACTTAGGTCAAGTGAGTTAGCCTTTAAGATAATGTGTCAACAAAGCCCAACTTCTAAAAGTTTTATTTGTATCACATGGGAGATAAATCATACTCAGCATCGGACCAACCATAGTTTCGAGGCTTCTTTAAGTAAGGACATTAAACAGTCGGAATGAAGTTTTATTTTTCAAATGTTTATTCAGCTTTTAGAAGGTATAAGAGCCTCACGACCAAACATAACACTCTCTTTCAGCATCAAGGCATCTTCCTTGTCCAAGTGTTTGGTAGGAGGTGGCAGAGTAGAAGGCAGAGTGGGAAGTTGTTCCTGATGTATTCTTTGCGGAAAATCTTCTTGTATAAGAATCTTGCTCCCACGGATGCAGCCCAACACTTAACCACGGTGCCACCAGGGGTCCCATTCTTGTCAAAACTTGTTATTTTTATCTGCCTTAGAAACTTGTTTCTACTCCTGCCAAGATTGACCGTCTCACAAACACACAGAGGCAGCTCTCCTCCGCTCTGAAAGGTCGCTCTGAGTCAGGATCCATTCCAAGGCAGTGAGTTTAGTTTGAGTTGGAATGACTAATGGAGAGCTGGGCTGTGAATGTCTGGCTCGTTGCTGTTGACTGGATCCCAACTCACAGGGATCCTTTGGGATCGAGTAGAGCTGCCCCCACAGTTTCCAAGGCATCCTAATCATTACAAAAGCCACATCTTCCTGGTGGGCAGGGGTTGGAGGAACATGGGGACTCCGCTGGGAGCTTCAAGCTGTTGAGCCATTAACCGCTGGACCAACAGGGCTTCTCAGAGACCTAAATGCCACCCTCTTAGCTATGTCTTTAGAGATAATAACCTTCCTCACCGCTTTCCTCCTTCACTAAAAAGAATGAACATTTAAAAAAAGCACATTCATCCACTATTTAACTCATTCAATACTCATGTCTTCATAAGCCTACTATGGAAAACAATCTGAAAGGGAAAAAAAGAAGAAGATGAAATGAGAGGATGCACACTCTCCAATTTCAGAGTTGATGAAAACAAGCTCTAGCAATCAAACTAGTGTGGTATTGAATGAGGATAAACATATGGATCAGTGAAAGAGATTACAGATCAATGAAACAGAATGAAGAGTTCAGAAGGAAATCGGTACACTGGGAGTCAAGAACATCGCGTCAAGAAAGAGCAGTCTTTTCAAATCAATGGCACTGAGACGCAGGCTATCCCCATGGCAGTAGGGTGACGTTTGACCCCTTTCTTCCCCATCCTCCAACAGAAACAAGCGAAGGACTAAAGACCTAAGAGAGAGATAAAACTATAAAAATCCTTCTCCTGTGGAGCAGCTGGTAGATTCAAAGGGCCATATTGGTGTTAGTAGTTGAGGTCTTAATCACTATTCCACGAGAGCTCCTTATCGAGGGCAATAGGTTCCCTTTAAAATGCAGGTCAGTATTTACCCTGTTTTATACCAAGGACGTTGGCACCTAAGTGGCCTAGTGATTACACGCTGGGCTGGGAACTGTTACGATCGACAGTTACCAAACCACCAGCCACTCCGTGGGAGAACGCTGGGGCTTTCTACTCCTGCACAGAGTTACAGGCTCGGTAACGTTGAGGGGCAGCTCTTTGCTGGCCTACAGGCTTGCTATGAGTTGGAATCGACTCGATGTCCATGAGTTTGGTTTGGGTCTGGTAACTGGGTCTGTGTTGCAGGGACTGAATGAATTCTCTGTAACTAACACCATGCTGGGGGCATAGCAAATACTCAACAAACACTCATTAATCGGTGCCTTGTCCTTTTAGTTAATCTTAATGTTACTAAACTGTTGCTGAAGAGATGAAAACAAACAAACAAAAACAGGTGCTGCAGTACATTCGCAAAGAACTGCCGAAATTCAGGCCCGATTTTGAAGAGGAGGTAGAAGGAGGATCATACTGCTGCTGTCTGATAGATTGTGGCTGAAATCAGATGATGCTATTAAGATGTTTACTTCTGTTTCGTTGACTCTGTAACTGTATTGACGGTGGGGATCACAGCAGATCATGCTAACATTGCAAATGATAGGAATTCACAACACTTAGTTTTGCCCATGCAGACCTGTAGGGAGACCAAGAGGCAGTCAACCAAGCAGAACAAGGGAATACAGCATGGCTTGAAATCCGGACAAGTGTGCAGCAAGGTTGTATCCTTTCACCTAGCTTGTTCAATATGTATGCTGAGTAAACAATCCAATAATCTGGAAGATATGAATAATAATAACTTTCAGTATGGATTACACTGCAATGTAAAGAAAATAAAAATCCTGCTCTAAGTAACATCACAATAACTAGAGAACATATTGAAGTTGTCAAAGATTTCATTTGACTCGTATCCACAAGCAACGCCCACGGAAGTCGGATTCGAGAAACCAAATGAAGTACTGCAAACCTGTTGCCAGAAAAAAACGTTTTAAATTGTTGAAAAGCCAAAGATTGAGGACTAAAGTGCATCTGACCCAAGCCATGATTATTTTCAATTACTCCCAGTACTAGACAATGAATAAGAAAGAGCAAAGACGGAAGGATGCCTTTGAATTCTGGTGTGAGTGGAGGCGATTGAATACGCCAGGGAGAGCCAGAAGAGTGAACGCATCCCTGTCTTGGAAGAAGTACCTCTCTCCTCAGAGGTGAGAATCTTGAGACTTGATCTCATGTGCTTTGGACCTGTCCCTGGAGAAGGACACCATGCTTGGTAAAGTCAAGTCCAAAATAAATTGCCAGCACATTGATTCTGACTCCTAACTATTCTACGTAGAGTTGTTGAGATTGTAAATCTTTGTAAGAGCAGACACATCAATTACTTTTGTGGAGTAGCTGGTGGGTTTGAATTACCGACCTTGCAGTTGGGAGCCCAATGCTTATCCCCCCCACAGCTCCACCAGGACTCCTGGTGATAAAATCCCTCAATGAAATGAGTTCACACAGTGACTGTAACAAGGGGCTCCACCTGGAATGGTGAGGAGAATGGGGTAGGAAAGTTATGTAGGGTCACTTTGAGTCAGAACTGCCCTGATGGCACTTAACAACAACACGGTCCACTTCAGCTCAGTCGTGCCTAAAATAGTGATAGTTATGCATGCCCTTTCATTTTGGTTGACTTCCAGTTGTTCCAGATTTTCGCTTTGTCTAATCTGTGTTCCAAGTATTAATGTTTGCTGGCAGCTTTTGCTTTCGTTGTGGTTAAGCCACGCCACATCAATAAGTGAGAGTCTTGAGTTTTACTTCATCACTGTCATTAAGCCCATTGCACTTGGAGGAGGCAGCTCTTCTGATGGGGGATTTTGAGTACTGAGGAGGCTTGTTGGTGCTGTGGGGCAGTCATTGGGCTGCTAACCACAGAGTTAGCAATTCAAATCCACCAGCCACTCAGTGGGAGAAAGATGAGGCTATCTTCTTTCGTCCACAAACTTAGACTTGGAAACGTGGAATCAGCTTAATGAGAGCGTGTTTGGATTTTTGATTTTCCACCCCGAGGGACGACATCAGACAACGTTCCACTGCTATTCATATGGTTTTCAACCATTTTTCTTTTACAAGTATATTGATAAATTATCTTCCTTTCGTCAGAAAGGTCTGCAGAAATCTTTTCACTATGCTGGTATTTGAAATATAGGTGGCATCGCTTCCAACATCACAGCAACATGCAAACCACCACCACACAGTAAACGGAACGACCGACAAACCACCACTATAGAAATGGAGGGATCGAGGCTGGAGGTCATTGTACATGTGCTATGCCTCCTCGGCCCCCACTTTCCACTGGAATAGAAGTCCCACGAGTGGAGACTCCTTGCCTTGTTTGCTATTGCATTTTCATTCTGCGCACAGTACCTGGCAAGGACTTGGAGTTCAATAATATTTACCGAATGCATGTAAACCAAATTTTTCAAGATTTCTCAGACAGTTAGTGGGAAAGCCAGAATTATAACACAAGTCCTCCCCGACCCCTCCTGGCTTTCTACTTGCTGTTGGGAGGACCCTAGCAGGCACGGTTTGCTGAGGTCACGCCAAACTTTGAGGTAAATCATTCCAAGAGAACCGACTAACCATCTCTACAAATTCTGGTGACATCCCCACTGGAAGCTGGTAGGCCCCACGGCTAAGTAGAAAAGGAATTCTACTAAGCTTGCATCACTGATTTATTGACGATCTATTTGCTCTATGTAGTAAATTATTCAAACTGTCCTCCACTCTAGCTGGTGTGCGACAACAGGAGCCAATCCTAATAACAACAAGATAATCCTCTCGTAATATTGACTGAGTACCCATTGTGAGCATCATACAACTTGTGTAACAGGAACCCAGAGGGGGATAAAGAACATATTAAAATTTAAATCCTTAAAGCAAGAGTGTGTTTTAACAGACAAGGATAAATACAGGATGAAAACAAAATAGAACAAGAAACAAGAGCAAACAAAAGTATACTACACACACAGAAAATAAGCCGATGTGCTAAATTAGGAACAGATGACATTTGAACAAAGAGGTGAGGACTCAAAACACATCACGGCATTAAAAAGTTTTATCGAGATATAATTAGCATATCATATCAATCAATAGCTCGTCATATTAAGGGTATGCAATCATCACCACAATCAACTCCTTCTTGTACACATTGCTGTCAACTCCTCAGTTTCCCCCAACCTTGCACTGTGCCCCAGGTAATTATTAACCCAGTTACTGTCTTCATAGATTCACCAATTCTGACTTCCCTAAACAGAACAACATACAAAACAAAGACCAAAAATCCTCCAAAATGGCCTAGCAGCAACAACCAAATAAAGGAAGAAAACCTTAATATAAAAGAAAGCAGAACATATTTAAAAAGTAGAATAAATTCAAAATGGGTCAGAAAGAAGATCAAATGACAAGGTGTAAAACCGTATGATGCTAAAATATATCTGACAATGCTCTTTGTCTGATATATTAGACTATTCACATTCCCGTGGGGAGTCACCGGAGACTCAATCCACGTAGGGACCCTGCAAATGGATTTGGGCTTCTACTACCATCATAGCATGCTGCAATCCCTGTGTTTGGAATTTAGACTGTGGTACTATTCCCTCCTCTGGGTTTGGATTTTATTATTTACAATCCTTGGATCACATAGGCTGGTGTGTATCTTCCATGTGGACTTAGCTGACTACTTGGCTTTTTTTTTTTTTTTTTTAGTTAATGTGGAGTCAGACTAAATAGTCACTATGACAGTCAATATGCGTTCTCTATCTAACTGTCTTCCTGAAGAAGGTGATACTTAAGAAAACTTCAAAGCGGTAATCACTGCCAGCATTGGGAAAAAGGTTGTTTCATATTTTTGCAAACTGAGATTAGGCAAGGTCTGAAAGTGAGTGTAAAGAGATTTTAGGGTGGAAAAGAAAATCTGATTCCTGAGACATTTACTCATTATTCTATCCAAAAAGAATTCCTATGATTTCATTCTGGAAAACCATCTGTTCAACATATCTTAGTACTGTATCAAAACATTGTTGGAAGTTCAGCAAAATAGGATTCTAAGTGAAAAGTGCATAGCCAAAGAACAGGCGAGGAAAATAGAAAAGAACAACAGCTCATCGACCCTTTAAAGTCTGTTCTGATCATAGCAACCCTGTGTGCAGCAAAACAACACTGCCAGAAGCTGAGGGAAATGAACAGCCAAGCCTAGAGTTGTCCTTCTGAAGGACTGTATGGGCAAGGCACTGAACTATGCAGACAGTATTAAAGGGGGATAAAAGGAATACACAGAGTGCCTGTACCAAAAAGAGCTGATGGCATTCAGTCATGTCAAGAGGTAGCATATGATCAAGAACCAGTGGTGATGAAGGAAGATACACTGAAGGCATTGAGAAAAACTAGGTTCCAGGAATTGACAAAATACCAATAGAAATGTTTCAACAAGCTGATTCATCCTCACTGGAAGGATTTATTAGTTTTTGTCGAGAAATTAGGAGGACAACTACCTAGCCAACCAACTTTAAGAGTTCATTATTTGAGCTTATTCCATAGGAAGATAACCCAGCAGGTTACTGAAGATTTATTATTGAAGCTATTAATTACTGAAGATATTATTCAACAAATTATTAAAGATATTAATTTCACATGCAAGTAAAACTTTTGAAGATATTAATCTCACATGAAAGTAAAACTTTGCTAAAAATCATTCACCTCTGGTTGCATCAACAAGACCTTCCAGAAATTCAAGCAGGATTCAAAAGAGGATATGGCATAAGGCAATGGTTCTCAACCTATGGGTCGTGACCCCTTTGGGGTGGAACAACCCCTTCACAGGGGTCGCCCGATTCGTAAGAGTAGCAAAATGACAGTTATGAAGTAGCAACAAAATAATTTTATGGTTGGGGGATCACTACAACATGAGGAACTGTATTAAAGGGTCACGGCATTAGGAAGGTTGAGAACCACTGGCATATTATGGGATATCATTGCTGTCAGATGGATCTTGGCTCAAAGCAGAGAATACAAGAAAGATGTTTTGTGTTTGGGTGACTATGCAAAGGCACTTCGCTGTGTGGATCATACCAAACTACGGATAACACTGTGAAGAATGAGAATTCCACAACACTTAACTGTGCTCAGGTGGAACATGCACATGGGCCAAACGGCTGGCCCTTGAAAAGAACATGGGAATACTGCATGGTTTAAAATCAGGAAGAGCCTCGGTCAGGGTTGTCTCCTTTTACCAAATGTACTGTTTGTAAGGTTAGCACACAATCTGAGAATCGGGACTATGTGAAGAAGCAGAGCAAAGATGTCACTTTGAGGACTCAGGTGTGCCTGATCCAGGCCAAGATATTCTCAATGGCCTCGTGCTGTGAAAACTGGAAAGTGAAGAAGAAAAGACGCACAAAAGAGGATGTTTTGAATTATGGCTTTGGCAAAAAAATTTGAAAGTACCATGGACTGCCAGAAGAACAAACAAATCTGTCTTAGAAAAAGCACAGCCAAAACGTTCCTTAGAAGGGAGGCTGGTGAGATTTGACCCCAGGTACTTCAGGCATGTTATCAAGAGAGACCATGCAACAGACCAAAAAACCAAACTCACTGCCACTGAGTCTATCCTGACTCACAGGGACCCCACAGGATGGGGTGGAATTGCCCTGGGGAGTTTCTGAAACGGTACCTCTTTACAGGCATCGAATGCCTGCTCTTTCTGTGGAAAAGCACAGAGACCCTCAAGGAGACGGATTGACACAGTGGCTGCAATAATGGGCTCAAACGTCACTTGGCACAGGACCGAAGTGTTTTCTTCTGTTGCACACAGGACTGCTCTGAGGCCAAATGGACTTGGTGGTACCTAAAGCAACAACTAGAAAATGATGGAACGGAATGCAAGGGATATGGAGAATTCACTCACCACTGTGGAGTTGATGAGGATTCAAAGTGACCCTGTAGGGCAGAGGCATAATCAAGAGCCTGTTTTTTTGTTGTTTTAAGTTAACAGTTCAAGTTCTTTCTGGGAAGAAAAGCTGGGTGATTTATTTTTGAACATAAAGCAGACATAAAGAGAAAGAGGGGGTTTTAATCTTCCATGTTTCAAAAGGGGGAAGAAGTTCCTCTGGTCCTCAGTTCTTTCAGAATGGACTTTAAAATAATTTTTAGTGTAAATTCTTATGTCTCTCAGACAAGTATGTAGGTGTAGGATGTTGCTTCCAGGATCTGGTCTTCACCACTTTGAATTGTAATTGCAGGTGATCCTCACCTACCAGTTTCCTGGGAGATTATCAGTATCTCAGAAGGTTACCACTGTTCCAAATCCCAAAGCTACCCCTTCCATAAAGGTTCCAGAAAATTAACAAAGTTATCTTGCAAACATGTATGCGATGGATTGTCTTATATAACTAAACAACGGCTAAGATTTCTGTCTTTTGCAATACCTTTAGTGGATTGCTTATGATGCATCATTCCAGTGCAATGCTTATTCAATAAGAGAGATTTTTTTCCTTCTAGTGTTGTGGAGAGGTTTAAGGGGTTAGGAGTAGTTGCTATTTTTAAGTAACTTTTACCCCTGCAGAAAACTCAGTCATTGAAAACGAGGAGGCACACTCTGGCAGTCTGCCTACATGAAGTCTCTAGGACAGTGGTTCTCTACCTTCTTAACGCAGCCCCTTTCATACAGCCCCTCATGTGGTGGTGACCCCCAACCATAACATGATTTTCGTTGCTACTTCCTTAATGTCATTTTGTTACTGTGATGAATCGGGCGACCCCTGTGAAAGGGTCGTTTGATCCCCAAAGGGGTCGTGACCCACAGGTTGAAAACCGCTGGTAGGATTTGGGATTCTTTTTTTTTTAATGGCGAAGAATCTCTAGGCCCAATTTGATTCTTAATTTGTTAATTTAGCATTGGATCCAAGTTCTGAATATGGCAAAAGGTGTTGGCTACCACAGCCAGCACATTATCCACTCCATTAATATTTTCTTTTCTCAAACACCAAACTCACTTCCACAGAGTGGACGACTCCTAGCGACCCCTTCGGACAGGGCAGACCTGCCCCTTTGAATTTCTGGGACTTTTAACTCTTTACAGGAGTAGAAAACCTTCGTAAAATACTTGGGTAAAAACGTTTTTAACATCCCCTTCCTTTAAAATGCAATTCACCAGCCACTCTACCTTGCTTCTGACTAGGGCGCGCAAGTGGTTTTTCAAAAAGGCGGAGAAAGACATTTCAAACAAGCATTCAGAAAGAATTTGAAAGGCTTCCTTGCATTCTGGTACAGTGCCCCAAGAACTGGCTGGAGTTAAAAGAGGCTCCGCAAAGTTAGTTTCGGTTCAGCCTGGCGGACAGACGCTAGGCAGCCAGGGAGGCCACGTGACCGCCAAGATATTGGCTCAAGCAGCAGCAGCGGTAATTGCAAGCGGATTGATGGCCTAGGAATCTCGG
>NW_022111361.1:4318517-4319550 GCF_000313985.2 Echinops telfairi | reverse complement strand
AGAAGGATTTTAAAGGTACTTCTTCGTCCTCCAGACGAAGCCCGGAAGGTTTATACACGGTAACCTTTCAGGACGCTGTAGCTCGCCTTCAGCTGCGCCCATTCCGCCGCTATCGGAGGAGAGCGGGGCAGCGCGGACCCCGGGGCTGAGGTGGAGGAAGCAGTCCGTGGAAAACTTGCAAGTTGGGACCAAGATTCCCACGACCCAGTGGACCAGTCCGCCTCAGCGATCTCCCGCCTGACGGCACGCACGCGCATGCGCGCGCGCTCCCGCTCCTCCGCCCGCGCTCTCCGCGCACCACGCCCGTGACGTACGCCGACGGGGCGGCGGGCGCGGAGCAGAGGGGGCGGGGCGAACGCTTCGGTGAATGGGGCACGGCGCAGAACCGCACATTCCAGGCGACACGTGACCATGCCGCGCGGACTGAGGTAAACAAGCCGCGGCCCCGCCTCCGGGCCCCCTCCGCGCGCCGCGCGACGCGCGGGCGTTCTTCCCGGGGCAGTCCTCGCGTCCGCCGCGGGCCGGAGCCAGGGGAGCGGGCACTGCGTCCCGGGGCTGTGGCCGAGCGCACACGGGGCTGGGCGCGCTTCTCCTCCCTGCCCCCACCGCCCGCTGTGGCGCAGCAGGAATTTGGCGGGGACTCGAGTGCTATTTGCGGTTCTTGACGCCGTGCAGGAGGCTTCTGGTGGCCCTTCGGTCATTTCTATTCTGGGGGCCCTGGGTCACTGCCGTCGGCCGGCAGCCGGCGGCCCCCTCCCCGGAGCCGGGAGGGTGTGTCCCCCGCGCGGGGGCTTGGCGCGCCTATAAGTGGGCTCGAGCGGCGGGCAGGGCCATGCAGCTCTACAGCAGCGTCTGCACCCACTACCCAGCCGGGGCACCGGGACCTACGGCTGCGGCCCCCGCGGCGTCCGCGGCCACCGCCCCCTTCAAAGTATCCCTGCAGCCCCCGGAGCCTGAAACCGGGGAGCGCCAGCCCGCCGGGGCCGCGGAGCCCAGAGAAGCCGCCGCCAAGATGCCCGCCTTCTCCTCCTGC
>NW_022111361.1:4297705-4318030 GCF_000313985.2 Echinops telfairi | reverse complement strand
GGGAGCGGGGCGGCGCGGAGCCCGAGGCCCCGGCGCCCCCTTCGCGGAGCGGCGAGAGCGCCGGGGAGGCGGCGATCGTCGCGCGGTCGGATCCCCGGGACGAGAAGCTGGCCCTGTACCTGGCGGAGGTGGAGAAGCAGGACAAGTACCTGCGCCAGAGGAATAAGTACCGGTTTCACATCATTCCCGACGGCAACTGCCTCTACCGAGCGGTCAGCAAGACGGTGTACGGGGACCAGAGCCTGCACCGCGAGCTGCGCGAGCAGACGGTCCACTACATCGCAGACCACCTGGACCACTTCAGCCCGCTGATCGAGGGGGACGTGGGCGAGTTTATCATCGCTGCTGCTCAAGACGGGGCGTGGGCCGGGTACCCCGAATTGCTGGCCATGGGGCAGATGCTGAATGTGAACATTCATCTAACGACCGGAGGGAGGGTGGAGAGCCCCACCGTGTCTACCATGATCCATTATCTGGGGCCCGAGGATTCCCTCCGGCCCAGTATTTGGCTCAGTTGGCTCAGTAATGGGCACTACGATGCAGTGTTCGATCACTCCTACCCCAACCCGGAGTACGACCACTGGTGCAAACAAACTCAAGTGCAAAGGAAACGCGACGAAGAGCTTGCCAAGTCCATGGCGATATCCCTCTCCAAGATGTATATTGAACAGAATGCATGCTCTTGAAATGTTTGCAATCCAGCACCCTGGGGGAAGGTCATAAATAAACTTGGGTTTGGAGAATTACACGAACTCAAATCAGGGTAATAGCACTTTTAAACTTCCTTGTAGATTTCTGTAGATGTAATGCCTTAATCTTTTGGGTGGTTTTGTTTTTCAGTTGGTTGGTTGATTTTTAAATATTAACCCCCCCTCCCAGAGCTGAAAGTTGCAGGCCACCTATGTGGTGTTTTCTGAGAGCTTTGGGTCAGCCACCTGCTATTTATAATTTGCTGTATAAAATTAGCACTACTTGATTTGCAAGCTCATTTCTCACAGTGTAAATGTCTCCATCCCTGGCAATATTTTCTATATAAGAATGTATTTTTGCACAACATTTTTTAAAACTGGCGTACCTTCATCCAAGGCGTGTGAACCTTTTTTGACAAATGGCTTCCGGGCATCCTTCCAGAGAAGTGCTTGATCTGAAGTTATTGAACAGAGTAGTAGTAGTTATTTTACATTGTTGAAATTTGCATCTTATAATGCTCTCAAATGGATCTTGATGCTTTTGTGCTCTCAGATTTATTGACCCATTCCATTTTGATTAAAAGAACAGATGTTGTTGTTTTGGAAATCTTTATTTTTCTAGAAATGGTCAGCCTTTTAAAGAGAACTACTTAGAGGGAAGGTTGTGGGGAGAAGTATTAATATTATTTTTCAGGGGTAGTGCCAGCTCTTGCTTGAATGGAAATCAACTATTTGCTGATGACAGAGCCATTATTTTGTTTTGGGGTAGATCCTTAAGGAGAGCCCTGGTGTCAGTGATCAGAGTGCTGCTAACCCTAAGGAAGGTGGGAAGTTTGAACCAATTAACCTGGAGAAAGATGTGGCAGCCTGCTTCCATAAGGATTTAGGGCCCTAGAAACCCTACAGAGGGTGGGGGTGGGATGGGGGACAAGCCTACCCTGTGCTATAGGTTGCTGTGTCAGAAGCCACTGAGGGCAGTGGGCTGGGTTGGGTTTTGCTCCATGTTTGTAGTAGATGGCCTGGTGCTCTCATTTTTTTTTTTAATTTATCTATATCATTTTGTTACAAAAGGATTTTAACATGGACTGTAACCTTCTGACTACATAAGTCTCCTGCTTTATATAGTTACTTATATTCAGCTAAGATCTTGGGGCAAAAACTAAAAAACCCAAGCATCAGTAAAGGCCTCCAATGTTCGGCAGTGATTGTATAGCAGGATACTCCATTTTCTCCAAAGGCAAAATAGGATTGCCCTGTAGTATGTAAAAATGCCTGTAAACAAACAGAGCTTATACGGTTTGCTGGGTCAAACAATTACCAACCTGGAATCTATCTCATTTCCACTTTAACTACTTTAGTCCTATTTATTAAGTAATGCAGTTTGTACTTTTTTATTTTGTAACATTTTGTGATTTTTGTACAATCTTGTATTTGTACAATAGAGCAATTCTCAGCTGATGGAATGAATGAATAAAATGTGTAATTTTACTTTTAAGTGCCATTTTGAATCAAGTGATTTGAAACTTATTTAGTGACCTACTTCTCTGGGAACCTTTCACACTCACTCACCGTGTTTCCCTCTAAGTGCCAAGGTGCCACAAAGCAAATGGGAGGATGTATTGTTCTAATGTACAGAGGATTACTATGAGTCGAAACCTACTCATCGCCGGACAGCACCCAATAATCACAACAAAAACGCCACAGAATTATAAGAAAGGATTTTCTAAAGCCACATGAGCAGAATTGGATAATCCTTAGTAATTTCAAAGGGATCTTGTCTTACACTGCAATACAGTTTAAAGGTGGGGTAATTCTAGAAATTGTTCTCATTATTTCTAATTACAGTGCCTCTAAACTTACAGGTTCATTGATTATTGGCGAGTAGCACGGAAGAGGACATATGGAAACCGGCGCAGTGATTAAATGTCAGTTTTGTGCTCCACTCACTCTCAGCATAGATTTTAATGTTTTAAAGGGTTTGAAAGCAGTGGCCTAATTTTTCATCCAGTCTGGTCTCTTAGGGTCTTAATGTTAAGATGTGCTAGCAGATTTAGCTTGGAAAAACAATACCCGTGTGCACCGTGCATTGCATGGTGTGTCTTGGTGTTGTGGACTGAAAAGAGCATCTTTGGAATCGTCATTTTGAGTTGGCAGGCTACATGCAATGGACTAGCGACCTACGCGAGCCTGAGTTGATTGTGTCACTGCATTGAAGAAGGGCAGTCAAGGTCTCGTTTTTAACTAGTCACGAAGTTCCTTAAGGGAAGATATGTTTTTTGGCATCATAGCAATATTGATTCAGGTTATTTGAGCAGAAGGGCACATAGATTTGAAGAGGCTAGTAAGAGACTAGTTCTCTTTCTCTCCCCTTCCTATCGGGAGCTCGGTAAGATCTGGGGAGTCTTAAAATGTACACACAGGAAGAAAGGAAAAGGAGATACATGAGGTATCAGCCCCTCAAAAGCATTAGTAATTCCACGAGCCGGTGACCCTGTTTAAATGGGTTGATTTGTGCTGCACTTGCCCTTTTCCAGTGAGAATCCCACGTCCTTGATTTGGATTTCTTCCAAGAAATTCCTTGTAAACTATAAGTGGAAGATTTTTAACTGACGTGTGGCTTTGCTTTTATAATTTATTCTTGTGGAAGATAAATTTGAAGGCTGCAAAAACTTGTTGGAAAAATTATCTTAACTCCTTCATCCATGAAACTTTTGGGAGCCCCCTCATACACAGGAGAGTCAACAACAATTTCTACGGTTTAATAGTGCTGATTACATTCCTGGAGTTACGCATTCATTTTCACTGCTGAGTTGTTCCTCCTTCGTGAGCATAAATTCCCAACCCCCAGGAGGGAATCTACCCTTGCTAGTTTCTGTTGCCCATTTGATCCCATTTAGATAACAGGCTGGGTAACCATGTTGATTTTGACTCATGGAAAAGGAGCGCTGGTCTGTCGTGATGACCGCTAGGCTACTAACCACACAGTCAGTTTGAAACCACCAGCTGCTCTGCAGGACACATGGAGTTTGCCACGCTTGTAAAGATGTAGTCTCAGGAACCCCGGGCAGTTCCACTCTGTCCTTTGGGGTCGCGGTGAGTCAATCAACTGCTGGCAGTGAGTCCGACTCCTGGTGACCCTGCAGCACAGAGTAGAACTGCCCTCTTGCTAGATTTCCAAGTCTAAATCTTCATGGAGCCTGATTCCACATCTTTCTGAAGGGTGGCTGGTTGGTTAAAGCCACCAACTATTGCCAAGTAGTGAACCGCTTGACTACTGAGACTCCTCGTATAGATGGTTACAGACCATAATATCCCAGGCAGACTTACTTAACTCATGAACCATGGTTTGGTTCAAAGAAGACTCAAAAGGGATTTTGGGTTTAAGGTTTAGAATCACTAAGCTTTTAAATTTTGTATTTTAGGTGAAAGTTTACAGAGTAAAGGGAGACCCAAAGCCCATCTGTTGACAATTGGACATCCCCTCACAGAAGGGCCACAAGAAAAGAATGAGTCGGTCAGGGTGCAGTATAGCACCGATGAAACACAACACTCCTCTAATTCTTTAATGCTTCCTCCCCACCACTATCATGACCCAGTTCTACCTTACAAATCCCACTAGACTGGAGTACGTACATTGGTACAGATAAGAGCTCTCAACACACAGAATCCAGGACAGATAAACCTCTCAGGAACAATAATGAGTGATACCAGGAGGGTAGGGGCAAAGTAGGGGGAGAAGGGGAACCTATTGCAATGATCGACGTACAAAACTCCCCCCACACCCCTGGGTGGGGGGGAACGATCAACAGATTGATGCATGAATTGTTGTAAGAGCCCCCCAATAAAATGATTTATTAAACAATAAAAAAGAAGAAAGTTTACAGAGAAATTCAGCTCCCATTTAACACTTTGCTTAAAGATGGTTCTGTGACAGTGGCTAGAATTGCCCTAGTGTGTCAGCGTTCTCAGGATTTCTGTTGACTCTGTGTCCTCCCCTCTTTGCTTTGGAGTAAAGCGTTGACCATTTGGTCTCTGATATTGATTGTTGAAGGGAGCACCTTTTTCACTGGTGATATTGTTCATTTTATAAGCCAGTCTTAATTGGCTGAAGGGTGACCTCCCTGAGTAGCTTCAGTGCCAAGTTCAAAGATTAGTTTTTAGGGCAATCATCCTGGAGCTGTCTCTCATTTTACTAGTAGGTCTGCCTTTTATTAGTGTCTGAAGTTTGTTCTACGTTGTTTTTAATCTCATTCTGTCTAGAACGTTCTGTTGTGTGTCTGGGCAGACCAGACGGCAGTGGTGGCCATTCACTATCTGGCTCCTCTGGTCTCAAATTGGAAGAGCCTGTGGTTTGTATGGGACTCGTTTCTTCTTAGGCCCTTTGCTCTTGATAAACGCAGACCGTCACTTATGACTTAGAATGCCCACGATAAGGTCTTAAGACCCCAGTTGCGACTCGCCAACTAGGAACATTGTCTGGGCACTTGCTATGCCAGTGTGTTAGGCTGGGTTGTCTAGAGAGAGAAATCCAGAGACATTCATGTATGCGTAAAGATGATTGCTTTATATCAACAAGTAATCATCTATCAAGAACACCTCCCAGCCCAGTCCAGTTCAAGTCTATGGGTCTGATCCTAGTCCATAAGCCCTTTTTCACACTCACAGTCACATGCAGTGATACAGAATGTACTGCTGGGTGCAAAGTCGTGCAGATCCAAGGTTGGTGGAAACATGGCATGGCTCCGGTGGGGTCTTGAGGTGGCCAGCAAGAAGGAACGTGAAGGCAGAGAAGTAGGAGAGGTGCCCAAGGCCCTCCTTATAACAAGGCCACGCCAACCAGGACGCACCACCAGGCTGTAACCTGACGGACAGGTTGGATACCACCTGTACACTTTTATATATCTTCAAGTGGGCATAAAATTATCTAACTACCTCAGTCAATGACTAAATTGTCCCTTGATATTATGGTTCCAAGCCTTTTAGCCTGGTAAACAGATCCCATGATTTGTTCAAACATGTCTAGGCAGTCTTTGTAGCTTCTTAATTGTGTCTCCTATATGGTTTAATATAAACCTAGGGCTATAGGTGCAGCACACAGAGATGTGTATATGTAGGCCTACAGATATAACTACATGCACAGGCCTGTACTCACGCATGTCTTCCTGTATCCATATGGCACAGTGTTAAAGTTCGTGGAGAAATGCCATCATCCTTTCGTTTCATTTTCCCGTGAACTTTTTGAAGTTCAATGACATGCACACAGTTATCTATGTAATCACCCATGCTTTTGTTGTTGTTGTTACTGTTTGATATGTGATGCTTTAAAATACAGGTAATAGATCCTAAGATGTTAGCAGGGAGTAGCATGCTCTTGAGCTGCCTGGCCTGAAAGATGTGTCGTTGGCTCTCCTGCAGTCTTTGGACGGCTTCCTTTTTGAAGAGGAAACCTAGAATTTGGCACTCCCTTGTTTATGCTCAGTATTTATTCTCCACCGCCACCCCAGTTTTATGTGCTAGGAGTGGCATTCTTGGATCACTGAAGATGTGAGCAGTTGAAGAAATGGACCTGTGGTTGGCTGCTATTTTCACTGGGCAAATATTTATTAAACAGCTCATACCTTCAGCTACTCTCAGAAGGCATCCAGGAGGCTGGTGGCTCAGAAGGGAATAGTTGATAGTCTGAACGAATGTTTCATTAGAGCTTACTCATCCCGTGAAATATAATGGCTAATAAAACTTATCAAGCTTAGGGTGGTATTTTCAGGTAAATTAGTGTGAAACTCTTCTTAATTTAGATTCTATTAAAGTAGCACGTAGATTAAAGATGATGGAACATAACTATTTGTGTTTCAGTTGCTTACATCTGAAGACTAAAATGCCACAGATCTGTAGTATTTTAGCAAAAACTTAATTTCTGAACTTCGTTCACTTTCGACTCACTTTATTTTTAGTTTCTAAGGCATAGTGCATTAAACTGGGCTAAATACGAAATCATTATTGATGGGTGATACAAGAATGTGTACAGGTGATATATTAGTTACATTTTCTCCCCTAAACCTCTGACCCAGTGCCTAATGGGCTAGAATCTTCATTAGGGAGCCAGCCTGCCCTTGAAGAAACCCCCGTTGAGGAGCCCTGGGGACATAGTTGCTTACACAAGGTCAGCAGTTTGAACCCAGCAGCCACTACATGGGAGGAAGAAGAGACTCAGCAACGCTAGGGAGCAGTTTTACACGGCTCGTTGCTAGAGGAGCCCTGGTGGTGACGTGTTGGGCTGCTCACCACAAGGCCAGCAGTTCAAAACCACCAGCTGGTCCACGGGGGAAAGATCAGCCTTTCTGCTCAGGTCAAGATGTGTTGGAATCCGTTCGACGGCAGGTGAGTTTGCAGTTTTGTTTTGGCGATGAGTTGACCACCTTGCTGCCACTTGGTTTGGGTTTGATCAAGCCTGTTCTTCGGGACCACATCGTATTGAAAACATTTTCTAGAGGGAAGGACGTGGCCGGTTAGTCTCAGCATGTGTAAATATTTTTCTCAAAAAGGGCTTGGGATACTCTCACTACCTTATTTTTATGTCTCTTTCCTTATTTCTTAAACATGAGAAAGTTGAACCCTTTAATTTTACCATGGCATCCACTATGCTAGTAAAGGGAAGGCGTTGAACAGGAAACCTAGACTTTAAACTTTCAGGACAGCTGATAACCTGATAGATCGGTCAGCACACTAGATAGATTTAGGCACGTATATTTAGAAGAGAAAGCATGTTCTCACAATTGGCAGCTGTTTGTCACATGAAACTCTTAACAGTCCAGACCTTACTTGTCTAGAACTTACACTGTCGAGGTTTGCAATAGACCGCTAACCCAAAGCTGTGTGGTTTAAACCCAGCCACCGGCAGCACTACGGAAGAAAGGCCTGGTGACCTGTTCTTTTTGTTGTTGTTGTTGTTGAGTTTATTATTATTATTTTTTAGTCATTTTATTAGGGGCTCATACAACTCTTATCACAATCCATACATACATCAATTGTGTAAAGCGCATTTGTACATTCATTGCCCTCATCATTCTCAAAACATTTGCTTTCCACTTAAGCCCCCAGCATTAGGTCCTCATTTTTTCCGCTCCCTCCCCGCTCACCCTCCCTCATGAGCCCTTGGTAATTTATAAATTCTTATTTTGTTATATCTTGCCCTGTCTGACGTCTCCCTTCACCCACTTTTCTGTTGCCCGTCCCCCAGGGAGGAGGTGGTGGCCTGTTCTTATAAAGATGATGGCCCAGAAGACCCTGCAGTACAGCAGCTCTCACCTGTGACCTGGTGTCACCACGGGTCACAATACTCTCAATAGCAGTGTTTGGTTTTTCACCCTAGAGTGTCAATAACAATCTCAAAGAGACACTGAGAAACCAGATGGCACTTAATGCGATTTTATTTCCCAAATGTGTTAAATTCATTCTCTTTCTCTCATTGTCACCAAGTTGATTCCAACTCATGGTGACCCTATAGGACAGGGTAGAACTGCCCCTGTGGGTTTCTGAGATGTTAATGCATCATTTCATCTCCCCCCCACCCCCCACCCCAGAGCAGCTGCTGGGTTTGAACTGCTGACCTTGCAGATGCTCAACCTAACACGTACCCACTATGCCACCCCGGTAGTCGTGGACAATGGCATGCTCCCTGTGGAGTCTGAGTTCCAGCACAGAGCACACAGCTCCGTACATATATTTGTGGAATGGAGGAATTCTTGGGGGGAGTCTGAGTTTGGGGAAATGGTTGGTGGATGTGAAATGGAACAGCAATGACTTGCCTCTAAAAGTACAGGGAATTGTTCCTAATAAAGTAATTCTGGGCATTTTAAACTGCAACCATGTTATACGACGTGTTGAGGTTCGATCATGGACAAAATGACACCAGAGTTAGAATTTACTGATGTTTGTGTCCTTTTCCAAACTGCACAAAGGGAAACGATTTAGAAATAGACTTCCCTCAAATCCGAGGTGTTCTAGAAGGTGCTGCTTGCTTGGAAGGGCTCCACAGTCCCAACTTTGGTTCGTGACAATTCCCAGGTGCTGGGGCTTCTCTTGATAGCACTTGAAAATGAAAAGCCGGGCAGATAACCAGCATGCTCAGACGGCTGTGCTCGGTGGCTATTGACTGCTCACTTCCTCCACTCCTCAGTGGACCCTGGACAAGGAGCAGGAATCCACATACATGAATTGGGGGCAACAGAAAACAATCAGTGTAGGTCCTTCTACCGTAAAGTGTGTTGTGACAATTCCTCAAGTAAAGGTCAGAGAGTGAGAGAGAGTTCACACCCATCCGATTCCTTGTAGTAGAACCATGTTTCCAGTAGAATCTAGCCTAGTTTCATACAAGTAGTTTTTCTAACTAACTGAGCAGTCCATATATATATATATAAAACAAAACAGAACAATTATTTGATAAAACTCTTTAAAGAGTACTCTTATGGGATATGCATGTCTTTATAAACTAAGAGGATATCACTTAATCTTCCCATAATGACTTAAGATTGTCAGGAAGGAGTGGGTGATGCATAGGCTAACATGCTTAGCTTTTAATCAGAAGGTTGTAGGTTCCAGCCCTCCCAAGGGGTCACAGAAGAAAGACCTGGCAGTTTGAGTCCATGCCCACTAAGTTTTGGCTTCTTTGGGTGCAGTGAGTGTGGCAGGGTGGTCTGGAAAGATCTCTGAGATGTGACTAGTTGATCCTCTGGGTGCCCTGTTTTATACATTGCAGTCTCTTCCCTTACATCCTGATTGGGCCTTTTCGCCATTGTCACCTTCTGGCTCTCGTTCGCCATTACATTATGATTACATCATGTGCCTGGTTGGCACAGTGGTTATGGGTTGGGCTGTTAATCGCAAGGTCAGCAGTTCAAAAGCAGCAGCCACTCCCCAGGAGAAAGACAGCGCTTTCTACTCCTGTAAAGTGTGACCATCTCGGAAGCTCAGGGGCAGTTCTAGCCGGCCTATGGGGTCTCTATGAGTCGGCACAGACTCGATGGCAGTGAGCTGGGTGCTCGCTTCTCTCACTCCCTGCCGTGGAGTCCGTGCTGACCCAGAGCAACCCACGGTGGGTGTCCAAGACTGTAATTGTTTACGGGAGTAGAAGGCCCAGTCTTTCTCCCTTGGAGCTTCCGGTGGGTTTGAACTGTCCAACGCAGAACCACTCCATCGCCAGGGCTCCTGTGCTCACGTAGAGAAACCAACACCCATGCTAGTTAGAATGGACTCTTCAGTGGGCTTTGGATTTGGAACTGGGGTGCTCTGTCTGCTAAAAGCAATAAACTCAAGCTTTTGTTGTGGGTCAGTTAGCCAGCCTTTTCCTTTCTTCTCTCTCTGGATCGCCCCCTCCCCTTTGCATTCTTTGCTGGTGTCCCAGAAATGTTGAAGTTGTCAGATCAAGGGGCCTCCAGCTACGTGGAGGGACACAGTGGCAGCCACAGTGGACTCAAACATAGCAACAGTTGCTAGGCTGGCGCAGGGCCGGCCAGTGTCTCCTTCTGTGTCCACAGGGTTGCTGAGCGCCAGAACCTCACAACAACAGCAATAGCAAATACGAGTATGTCCAGTGGCATGTTTAAAAACAAAACAAAACAAAACAAAAACCAACCGACCAATAAAAGTTTGGGCTGGCGCTCCTAATGCTGGGCACTGGGGCGGTGCCCACTTGGCTCCCTCTTTACATGCATTATGCACTGTGGGTTCCACCTGCCATTACCTTCCTTTGCTTCTGTATCTTTGCATTTCGTTTTCCAGTCCACCAAGCGGTGCTAATGATGAGGTAGGTGATTCACATTCAAGTCCTCAGCAAAGAACCTCCCCCTCCCGCCCAAAGCAATGTGCACATGGACAGGTCAAGTACAAAAATGACAGCTCTCCTTTGAAGTTCCTGTCCCAAAGTCTACATCAATGTGTGTGTGTGTAGTGCTGACATCAGTACATAAACCAGTCTTCCACACCACAGCCTTCCATTTCCATGAAGTCGAAACAGTTGTTTCTTCCTACTGAGTAGAATGGGGGAACCTATTGAGCGGAACAAGGGGGACTAACCCCAACGCCACTGAGCCCTGTGACTCAAAACAGCCTCATAGGACAGAGTCGAACTGACCCCTTGGGCTTCCGTGGCTGTAAATCTTTATGGGCACCAGCCAGCCTTATCTTTCTCCCACGGAGTGGCTGGTGGGTTTGAACTGCTGGCTTTGTGACTAATAGTCCAAGGCTTACCCAACAACGATCACTTGAAGCAGAAAAATGAGTTGATTTCAAGGGGCAGTGTGTAGTTGATCAGGATAAGAGAAACAAGCCAACCAACTCATAGCATTCTATACTGAACTGGAGTGATTTTAACAAGGGGTGGTACGCAGTGGAGGTAGGACTGTGTATCATCGAGTCTGTGCTGACTGATATACACTTATCTATATGACATGTATCTATAGGTACAACAGAACAGAAGCATGCCATCCGCACAACCGTTGGTGCGTTTGAACCCATTGCTGCAGCCACTGGATCAACTCGTCTCGCTGAGGGTCTTCCTCTGTGTCAGTGATTGGAATGCCCTCTGAGTCCTTCAGGATGGAAAATGTGATTGATTGGCTTTCTTAGCTCACCAGAGAGTAGAAAGATGGTGTGCAGACGAGGTAACTGTGACAGGCATAGATCCCCGTATACCACCTAGCACCCGTGGAGCCAGGTTGTAAGACGACCTCTCCTGAGGCTTTTGGTTCTAACGACAACAGGAAGTGTTCACACCGTTTCTTACAGTGAAATATAAGCCATGCCAGTGATATGATAGGAGTGAAAAAAGAAGGAAGTGACCTGAGTTAGATGGAAGAATACAGCCAGGAAAGTCTTAATGAGCTGCCCCTTCATTGCAATTGCCATTTGCTAGAAAGTGCCTGATCGAGGGGACGGGGCAGGGAGTGGGGGGAGGCGTATGTTCAAGCCACTTGGGTTCTTTTACGTGAAATCTAAGGCATGCTCAGGTCTTAGGAAACAATAGATGCTGGAAGCAGAAACCTCAGTAGTTCTAGGCTGCAAAAGACAGAGCTGTAAGATACATGCCGAACTTACGGCTGGGAATGAATTCTCTGACAGGCTGTTTGGTTCTTTCTCTTTATATTGATAGTGGCCTTCGGCAGGAACCAGCACTTCTCTGAAATGCAGCGATTTACAAAGAGGTCGTTGTCCTGATGGAGAGGGCAGCTTGACCCTGTGGCAGCAGCCTGTGCAGTTGCATTAAGTTAAACGGTTGTCACCAAGGAGTCCCAGTGGTGGCGTACTGGTTACACAGGGGGCTGCTCACCACTAGGTCAGCAGTTCAAAGACCACCAGCCCCTCTGCAAGAGAAAGACTGGGTTTTCTATTCCCACAAAGAGTTACAGTCTCAGAAACCCACGGGGGCAGCTCTACCCTGCCCGATGCGGTCACTGTGAGCTGGCATCGACTCGATGCCAGGGAATTTGGGTCTGGTTGTCACAGAGCATTTATTTTACTCTCTTCCGATTGCCCAGCATCTGGCAGTACCTCTTGGAGGGGTAAATATACTTCCCGCACAGCCTTGGCTTCTTTCACCTGTAGGATGTCTGCCCCATCCAAACAAAAGGCCTGAGTGAGTTCTCCCTCCAGGGGCTTGGGTGTCATCAGAGGCCTACTCCTGTTGCCTGGGCCCCGAGTAGGGAAGACCTGAAACAGAAACGACATGGAACCTCCGTGGTCCAAAGTACCAACTGAAACAAGGAACCTTTAAGAACAGTGTATTTCTCTCTTACTTCGCTCCCACTGTGGCGCTGCCAGGTTAAGCACCGGGTTGCTAACCGCCAGGCCAGCAGTTGGACACACCAGCCGATCTGGAGAAGGAACAAGAGTCGGTCCACGCCCGTCGACATTTACAAAGCCTTCGACACCTTCGATAGGATGGCTGTGAGTCAGAATCGACTCAGTGGCCTGGGGTTGGTTTGGCTGAGCTCTTCCAAAGGGATGGCGGTCGGGGCAGCGTGGCTCCTAGTTTACTTTCCTTGGACTTTAGCTGGAGGGAGGGGAGAGAGAAGGTGGGAAATGAATGACCTGAGGTGGGATACTCCTCTCCTGTTCTCACCCCCGGAGAGCACATAGTCATGGGCTACCTCAGACTGGAAGTAGTCCCATCCAGACTGTTCCCAGAAAGAAGACGGAATGCACTTGGGCATGAAAATATCAGTCTTAAACTTTCTTTATTAGTAATGGTAGAGCCAACTGCCGTTGGGTCAAGTCTATGGGGTTTCCAAGGATGTGGGTCTTTACAAGAGCAGAGAGCTTCAGCCTTCTTTTGAGGAGCAGCTGTTGAGTTTGGGCTGTTGACCTTGAGGTCAGCCGCCCAACACGCATCTGCTCTGGCCACCAGGGCTCCAAAGGGTATCCATTTCCAATATCTTTAAGAAGGAGATTATTGTAATATTGGAATATCTTGGTAACAAGGTGGATGGAGTATACATGAACTTGTATCATTAGTGTGGGTTTTCATATGCAAAGATAAAAATGGGATCGATTGTTGCCAAGACACAGGGCTCCTTATCAGCTCCCCAACAGTGCATTTGGCACAAATTAAACACACAAATGCAAAGCCCCGCATGCTTTACAAAAGCGGCTATTTTTCTCTTTCCTTCCATTCTCAATTGTTCTTTCGTACATTAGAAACATCCTGGAAGCCCGGCCTGCCGTGCAAGCCCTGGCCGTCTTAGAAAGAACAACACACGAACCAACCGGTTCCTCTGTAGGCTTTCACAGGTCTTGCTTCTTTAGAACATTTTTAGTTTTTCCTCTCCTTCATCGTCTTCTCTGATGGCGCTGTGTTGTGTTTTAGGATAGCTCTTACGTGATTTAACTAAAATTCAAACTCAAACCCAATCCCATTGAGTCAGTGCCGACTCATAGCAAGCCCTGCTGCCTTAGTGGCTATACTTTGGGCAGCTAACCTCATATCAAGGTCAGCAGTTTGAAACCACCAGCCGGCTCCTGGGGAGGAAAAAGAGGTTTTCTACGCCTGCAACGAACAGTCTTGGAAACTCACAGGAGTCGTTCTAGCCTGTCCTGAAGGGTCTCTATGAGTCTTGCTTAAAATAAGAAGGTCTTTACTTTTTCATTCTGTCTCATTCAAAAGGTAAAATGAAGGCAAACCCAGAAAATGGGTAGGACAGAAAGTAACTAAATCCCCCCACACACTGTAGAAAGGAAATTAAAAAAATGAAAACAAACATTAAAGGCTGCTAATTGAGGTAGACAGGCTCGGTAGAAAGGCCATAATTGGGTTTTTAAGGATAAAGCTTATGCTCTGAGATGACAGTGTATAAGAAGAATCATAAATGGGTCAAAGCTACCAGCTGTAAAGCCAATCCATCAAAGAGATTGTCACTGTAGCTTTTGGGGGAGCGTGGGCTCTCCCTAGTCAGGTGCACAAGCTTCTCCATCTTCTTGCTAGTTGTCAACCAGCAGCCTCCTAGACAGCAGAACCCAGTGTTGCCTGGTCCTGGATCATCTTCATAATTGTTGATTGAGCACTACTAGGGAGCCCACCGCGGATCCGAGTGCCTCCTTTCCAGCCATGTTGTGGTAGTTACATGATCTGTGTAAGAGTGTAGGGGCAGAGTCTAGCCTGTCAATCAGGATATAACCCATGAGGCCTCTGTGTGGGCATGACCTTCTCCTGAAGTTTCTGGGAACTCCCGTATTTCCTTCTTGGAGGTGGGAGACACTCTCTCTCTCAGCTTGATCCCTGGGAGACAGCCCTGTGGAGAAGAAACATGAGGAGAGGCTGATGGAGCCAAACCTCTGGAGTCGGAGAAACCACATGGATAGCCCTGCCAGCGCTGAGATGCTTACAATGCCACTGGATCCGCAAGACTTCCCACCCACTGGCCTGTGATCTTCCTGCATTCGGTGTCATTGCATGTGTTTCCTGAGTCCAAAGAGGACTTTATAGATTGGTATTGGACATATGGGCTAATATCGGACTTATGGACTTGATCTGGACTGGGTTGGGATCTTTTCTCAATATTCAACTGCTCTTGTATATAAAGTTCTTTCTTATACACATATGAATGTCTATGAATTTGTTTCTCTAGTTTACCCAGAGTAACACACGTGTATTGGATCATGTACTGTTGTGATTTAAAAGGTACTCACTGGTGAATTTTCAGAAGTAGATCACCGAACCTTTCTCCCTCATCTGTCTTAGTTTTCAGACTCCACGGAAACCCGTATACCACCAGTGACTTTGTTAGTATTTGAAATGCCTGTGACAAGGCTTACGGTATTATAACAACACGCAAGCCACCATAGTCCAGCAAACTGACCGGTGGGTGGTAGAGGATTCTCCTTAACAGGTATGAATGAAAAATCATTGACACAGACCAAGTTGTGACTGGCGTGAATCTTTTCCAGGACTCCTGCAGTAATGCACTGTTAGCAGAGACAAGTGGAAATCTGCCCGAAGCCCTGCAAAAGAAGAGCTCAGGATCAACAGACTGGTCAGTGTCTCTTATTTTATCTAGCTGAGAGAGTTCCTTGGGTGAATCTAACTCATATTCTGAGTCAATAAAAATAAAAGAAAACTATTTGGGGGGAGTAGGAGTAACTATTCAACACACGCCCATGTCCTGTGTCCAGGACTGGCTAGATTGTAGTAGATGGTGTCGGAGGCTACACACGCCCATGTCCTGTGTCCAGGACTGGCTAGATTGTAGTAGATGGCGTCGGAGGCTGCACACGCCCATGTCCTGTGTCCAGGACTGGCTAGATTGTAGTAGATGGCGTCGGAGGCTACACACGCCCATGTCCTGTGTCCAGGACTGGCTAGATTGTAGTAGATGGTGTCGGAGGCTACACACGCCATGTCCTGTGTCCAGGACTGGCTAGATTGTAGTAGATAGTGTCGGAGGCTGCACACGCCCATGTCCTGTGTCCAGGACTGGCTAGATTGTAGTAGATGGTGTCGGAGGCTGCACACGCCATGTCCTGTGTCCAGGACTGGCTAGATTGTAGTAGATGGCGTCACAGGCTATCGTCGTCACACTAGCGCCATCGAGGCAGCTCCAGCTCACACGGTGACCTCGTGTGTGTCAGAGTACAAGTGTGCTCCTTGAGTTTTCAGTGGCTGATTGTGGAGCATTAGATCAGCACCTTCTTCTATGCACTTGAGTGCACTCGCTGCTAACCAAAAGGTTGGTGGCTCATGTGTACACAAAGGTTCCTCAGAACAAGAACTGTTGATTACGCCCTGAAAAATCAGCCATAGCAGCCCTGTGGAGTACAGCTCTACTCATGCAGATGAGATGGCTAGCAGTTAGAATGACCTCAATAACCTGTGTTATAGGCTACCAGGGTCATTCCTTCTGTAGAAATCATTTTGCAGGTAACGAAGCTGCTTGGAATCAAGTCAAGTTGGGTGGGAACTGTGGCGAGATCACTTACTATAAGGAGTCAGTTAGTTAAACTTCTTTAATTCAAGTTTTATTATTTGTATAAAGGAAGTAATAATTGTATCTATTTCAGAGGATGACCGTGAGAGATAAATGAGAAATAATATGTAGTATGCATCTCAAGGGTGGAGTAAGCACTTGATAAGTGCTAGCTATTCCTGTTCATCATTGTTAGCTATTTCTGTAATTATCATCTTTAGAATCACAGGATTGGCTTGTTTATATACATCAATTATGGCCTATAGCTTTGCCTTCAGGTTTAATCCTGAATTTCTATATTATGCTTTCTCTGTTCGAAGGTTGTGTTTTAATATTGATCACTAAGCTGGCATTTCATTCCTAGTAATAGGGTTTGCCTTCATTCATGTAAACATTGTATTTTAATATTTTTGCATCAGCATATTCATTAAAAAGTTCACTTAAAAAACCATAACTGCTTTTGAAGATAGAGACTATTGGCTAGCTTTCATTTTATTTGACATTTCCTAAGACTTTCTTGTAGGCAGCACCTGTTTGTGAATAGCATCAATTTGCCTTAAAAATCAAAGCCATATTTGAAATGGGCTGTATTTTTTAGTGGAAAATTTTAAGTGGAATTTTGATCATTTTTAGCACATGTGTTTATGAATGATGATTTTTTTCAGTGGCAAAATTTAAATGGAATTCTGATCATCCTTAATACATGTTTATGAACTCTGGCTTATTTCCTTTGGTACAAAATTCTGTTCTAGTTGCTTTATCTTTAGTATAATGTGTCACCAAATTTGATATTGTAGCAAAGTAAGTTAAAAAAATAAAAAAGTACTGCTACTTGGGTTCTAGTGGATACATGAAAAGTTTTTCCCCCCATAAACCATTTTTTTTTGGTAATCAGTGGAATATTGCAGACACATTTCCCCTGTAAAAGACTTAGTTTGCTTCAAAAGATTCAAACTCATGGCATTGAGTTGGTTCTGACTCACGGCTACCCAATAGGCTGGAGTAGAACTGCTCCCATGGGTTCAGAGACGAACTCTTTACAGGAAATGAGTCTCTTCATTCTCTTGTGTGGTGGCAGGCGGTTTCGAACTGCTGGCATTTCAGTTAGCAGCTCAACACTTAACCTCTATGCCACCAGGGCTCCTTAGTCTTCGTAGGGTGCCTTAAAAACAGCACCACCAACATCATGCTGGGCTAGTTAAATTCCAGGCAGAGAGGTCGGCACAGGAAGTTTTGGCGATTGTATTTTGGGATCTCCAAGGGGTAATCAAGATTTTGAGAGATTTTTTTTGAAAGACACCAAGCAACCATGGGGGTTGTGTTAGGCGGGTTTGACCAGGGAAAGAAACCCAGTGACATTTGTCTATGTATACGAAAGGGCTTTATAGCAAGAAGCAATTATACATCAAGTCCAACCCTAGTGCATAAGTCCCTCTCCAGACTCACATAGCCACATGCCATGACATAGATTGCAGGAGTCTCATGGGTCCAACATGACAAGGCACCGGCAGCTCTCGGGGTCAGTGGCAGAGTCTGAGCAAGCAGGAAGGTGAAGGGACAGAGAGGGTTCCACCACTTGTACACTTTCATACATCTTCAGGTTGGCAGAAGCGACCACAGGGGCTTATTATGAAGAAGTTCTAAGAAGACTGAAAGCAACACTGGTAAGGAAAAGGCCAAGAACGATGCACTGAGGATTTGCCTTTTCCATCATGACAATGCACCCGCCCATTCCCCAAGGGACGCAAGGGCTGTCCTCTGAGAACTGCATTAGGAAATCTTACCGCTTCCACCCTCCAGGCTTGATCTTAACTTTTCAGGCTGCTTCTTACCTGCCACACACTTAAAAAGGAGCACGGTTTGAGTTGGTGGAGGATGCCCAGACTGCCTTTAGATGTGCTGTCAATCAGAGATTGCAGAATTCTTCAGGGAATGATTAGAGAGATGGAAACACGGCTAAGTGTCTAGACCTAGATGGAAGATATGCCAAGAAACAGTAGCTTTTCCAGATATTTGTTTAATAAAGATACCTGAGATGTCATAGTGGTGGTTTCTGAGCCTGTCCTGCTATTCCAGGACCACCATTAAAAAAACCCCAACAACTTCCAATTCACGAATCTCATTTTATCTTCACCAACTTTGGTGAAGGGAGTCTAGATAGGCCGGTGAGTCTCTCTGATTCAAGGACGATACCATGAAACATAAGTGGAGCTTTTGTAGCTAGTGGAAGTGCTGGGAGTGGCCCCCAGGCCTCTTTAGAGTGTGTTTTCTCCAGTGGATTGGTAGCATTGCCAGGAGCCGTGTGTGCGCACACTCAGTGTGGAAGTCCATCATCCGTGGGAACAGATAAGCGCCGGATATTTGCCATCTGTGTGTTAAGCTGCGCTGTCTACATAGCCTTCCCTGTGGATGCCCCGCGGAGTTGAGGAGAGCTTTATTCATAACAACTTCCTATGCAGACTCAACCTCCTTTCGTTTTGCTACCCTTAATAAAAACCAATATTCACGGTTTCAATTTCACTGTTAGAAAGGAGCACACCATGAAATTCTTGGTTTTACAAGAGCCTTCCCCTCTTGAGGTCAATGCTAAGCCATGTTGATGGGGATCAACAATTTCAGCAGGGGCTGGGTAAGTCAGTAAGTGTGTGTTGATGTGTATGAGGATGTGTATATGTTATATCTTATATAGAGCTATATACATGTATATGTATACATGAATCTATGTATGTTGTTGTTGGGTACCATCAAATAATTTCTGGCTCGTAATGGCTGGCCTGACAGAGTAAACTGGCCCCATAGGGCTCTCTAGATCCCTGGTCGTTTATGCTTTGGGCTGCTAATCTTAAGGTCAGCAGTTTGAAACCACCAGCCGCTCTGAGGGAGAAAGGCAAAGCTTTCTACTCCTGTAAAAAGGTACAGTCTCAGAAAACTCCAGGGACTGTGCTATCCTGCCCTGCACAGTCCCTGTGAATCAGAGGCACCTTGATGGCAGTGAGTTTGGGTGCTTTGGAATCTTTAGAGAAGCAAGTCACTGGGTCTTTCTCCCTTGGAGCCAGTAGGTGGATTTGAACTTCCAGCCTTTCGCTTAATGGCCATGCACTTCACTACTGCACAATCAGGACCTCTTATATATGTATTTATGAGAGGGCTTCGAAAATTTGTGGGAAAATGAAATGAAAAGATAATGGAATTGTTTTATAAAACTCTTTGAGCCTCACGTACATGTATTCTATTTACAGATGTGTATATATGTATGCACATATACCTACATACCAAATATATGACAGAGTGGAGCTAGTGAACCAGTGAGAGGGAGAACTCGATGAGACGGCCTTGCTTTACTGAGTCGTGCAAGGTTTCCGTCTTTGACAAGGTACAGTCTTAACCACTTTTCTGTCACTCATTTGAGTGAAAAAAATATTTGAGCTTACCTTCTCTGGTAAGCTTCTGCCTTACGCCAGTTCCAGTTTTCACGGGTTTTTGAGTATGCATATACATAGAGCCACACTGATTAGTAGGTGTTCAGTAGACTATGGGGATCATAAGTTAAAAAGTCTTCCCAGGTGGTTTTGATAACATCTAGGTTTAGAAACCTTTGAATTACCCGAAGACCTTGTAAATCTCACCCAGTGAGTAAATACATTTTCTGTGAAATTTAGAAAGATGAGGAGAAGTAAGACAAACAATTAAAGAACATTAATCAGAGATAAGAAAAGACATGATGAAAATTTAGAAACTCATGAAAAAGATTAGCATGGATGTGTTTCACCAAATCCTGAACTCCCCAAATGAGCTAAATGTATTCTGGTCTGTGTAACAATGAGGAAATTTCAAAGTGCTTATGGGGAAAGAAAATAGAATGAAAAGATAACAATGAAAATATAAAATTTAATTTTCAGTCTGAATTCCATCAAGTTCAGGACGCTTTCGTAAACAGTGGTGTCAGCCAGTGCTCAAAGCCCTGGCACTTTTACCATGCCAATGTAGTCTTTTTACTGTTATTATTGACGAAAATTGGGTGCCCTTTAAAGAGTCTTTTTGTTTTTAAATCATTTTATTGGAGGCTCGTACAATTCATATCACAATCCATACATCCATCCATTGTGTGAAGCACATTTGTACATTTTTGCCATCATCATTCTCAAAACATTTGCTTTCTACTTGAGCCCTTGGTATCAGCTCCT
>NW_022111361.1:4292382-4296915 GCF_000313985.2 Echinops telfairi | reverse complement strand
TGGTGTGCTTCTTCCATGTGGGCTATGATGCTTCTGAGCTGGATGGCTGCTTGTTTGTCTGCAAGCCTTTAAGACCCCAGACTTTTAAGACCCCTTGATCCTACTCGTTGAAAATGTCTATTGAGGTCTCTGCTCTTGTCTGTATCTGATCTGGGTGAAACTTCAAGTGGAAAGTTTGATCAATTTTAATTTTTCAGTCAGCATTCTGTAAATGGCATTGGTTAATGTTTCTGTTATTAATTGACTATCTCTTCAATTAGGATATGAACAAAATTAATTTCTTTTTAAAAAATGAATGTAGATGGACTTCCACCACAGGCTTCATATTCAGCATTGTCGTGTTCCCTCGTAAAATGAGTTATCCATTTAAACGCTAATTTCTCTGGGCATTTCCCGGGAAATGCTTTATAAAGCACTAATGATTTCACCATCCTTCCATCCCAAACTTCACCATAAATGTAATGTTTGTTGACATTTGTCTACAAGTCAGCTAGTAATTTGCCTTCCCTCCATCTCTCATCCCTGTTGCTGCTGCTGCTGCTGTTGTTGTTGTTTGTCACCTAGTCAGGATCAACTCATAGAGACCCTACTTAAAGAACTAAAATACTCGATCATTTCTCTTTCAGTGCCTATAGAAACAGTTACATGACTTTGATGGTTAGGTAGCGTCAAGCAAAATTGATTTCTTAAAAGAAAATCTGCCTTAATGGGTTTTTATATATTGTTTTCGTTAAGACTGTCAAGTTGGTTGCTGCTCATACTGACGCGTGCACATAGTGCAGCGGAATGAAAGTCAGCCTGGTGCTGGGCCGTCGTCACAATTGCTCTCACGTTTCAGCATGTTGTTGCAGCTGCTTTGTCAGCCCATCTTGCCAGGGTGTTCTTTTTCTCAGAAAGCATGATGTCCTTTCCCAGGGACTAGTCCCTCCTCCATGTCCAAAATGCATAGGATGTCGTCTTGCAAGCTTTTCCTCTAAGGACCTTCTGGCTGTTCTTCTTCCCAGACAGATTTAATGCTCTTGTGGTCGTTCATGATACTTTCAATATTCTTTGCCAACACCACAATTCACATGCATCCATTCTTCTTGAGACTTCCTTATTAAATATTCACCTTTCACATGCACATAAGGTATTAAAAACACCATGGCTTGGGTCAGGCACATCTTAGTCCTCAAGGTAACATCCTTAATTTTCAATACTCTACAGAGGCGTTAAACAACAAATTACCCAATGCAATGAGTCATTTGAACTCTTGACTGATCTTTCATGACCATCGACTGGATCCAAGCAAGACAAATCTTTGGCAACCTCAATATTCTGTTCATTTATCATGATGTTACCTATGGGTTCAGTTGCGAGGCTTTTTTATTTTCTTTGCATTAATTTGTAATCTATATGGAAGGTTGCCGTGCCTGCTCTTCATCAGCAACTTCTTCAAGTTCTCCTTTCCAGCAAGCAAGATTGTGTCATCTGCATATCCCAGGTTGTTAAGTATTCTTCCTCCAATCATTATGCGGTGTTCTTCTGATTATTTGCTCAGCATACAGCTTTAATAAGTATGATGAGAGGTTACAACCCTGACAGACACCTTCCTAGATTTTAAACCATGTATTATCTTGTTCTAGTCCAGCGGTTCTCAACCTGTGGGTCACGATCCCTTTGGGGGTCGAACGACCCTTTCACAGGAGTCGCCTGAGACCATTGGAAAACTCCTATTTCCTATAGTCTTAGGAACGGAGACTCCGCTCCTCTACCGTCTCCAGGCGGTCCGCCCACATGCAGATACGCCCACATACGAGTACCTGGCATGAAGACTGTTACCCATGCTACACCATGCTTCAAGACAACATTTCATTGATTTGTCATTAGAAATAAATATTTTAAAATATAAAATTACATATTGCTTTGTGATTAATCACTATACTTTAATTATGTTCAATTTTTTAATAATGAAAATACATCCTGCCTGTCATATTTATTTACATGACGATTCATCACAGTAGCAAAACAACAGTTATGAAGTAGCAACGAAAATAATATTATGGTTGGGGGCCACCACAACATGAGGAGCTGTCTGAAAGGGTCTCGACATTAGGAAGGTTGAGAACCACTGTTATAGTCACACAGTCGCTTGTTGGTCCTTGAAAAGGTTCCGCATGAGCACAATGAAGTGTTCTGGAATCCCCATTCTTCTCAAGGCTAGCCATGCTTTTCTATGATCCACACGTTTGAAGGCTTTGATACAGTCAATACAAGTAAACATCCCTCTGGCATTCTCTGACTGCAGCCAAGAGCTGACGTCAGCAACGATAGCCCTTGATCCAGATCCTTTTCTGAATCTGGCCTAAACCTCTGGCAGCTCCCTGTCAATGTACTGATGCAACTGTTGATGAATGATATTCAGCAAAAATTTAATTGCATGTTTTATCAGTGATACTGTTCTAAAACGTGTGCATAACGTGTAGGGTCACTTTTCTCTGAAATTAAGACGATATGGATATCTTCCAGTCAGTAGGTTACATAGCTGACTTCTTAATTTCTTAGCATAGATGAGTGAGTGCTTCCAGTGCTTCATCAGCTTGTTGAAACATTTCCATTGGTGTTCCTTCAATTCTTTTAGCCTTGTTTTTGGCTAACGTTTTCAGTGCAGCTTGGACTTCTTCCTTCAGTACCATTGGTTCTTGATAATGTGCTACCTCTTGAAATAGTTTAATGTCGACTAGTTCTTTTTTTGGTTCAGTGACTCTGTATTCCTTCTGTCTTCTTTTGGTGCTTCCTGCTTTGTTGAATAGTTTGCTCAGAATCTTTTAGTATTGAAACTTGACACTAGAAAAAGGATTTTTTTTTAGTTTAAGATATGTTGAGCATGTTCTTCCTTTTGTTTTTCCGATTCTAGGCCTTTGTACATTTCCTTTTAGTACTTTATCATCTCAAGCTGCCCTTTGCATTTCTGCTTAGCTCTTTGAATTCACCGGTTCTTCCATTTGTCTTAGCTGCAGTATGATTAACGGAAAATTGCAGAGTCTCTTCTGACATCTGCTCTGGCCTTTTCTTCTTTTCCTCTCCTTTTAATGACGCTCTGCTTTCTCCATGTACGATGTTCTTCATGTGTGTGTCATCCTGCACTCCTGTGATCTTCTGTCCTTGGTGTTCAATGTGTCAAATCTGTTCTTAAGATATTCTCAAAATTCAGGTGAGATTTGGCTCTGGTGGGCTTATTTTCATTTTTTTCAGCTTCAACCTGTATTTACAGACAAGCAATCGATGGTCTGTTTTACAGTCAGCCCCTAGCCTCACTTTACCTGCTGATATTGAGCTTCTCCATCATCTTGTCTCTTCCCACAGATACAGTCAATTGGTTTACTGTGTGTTCTACCTGGATATGTCCACATGTAGAGTCATTGTGTTGTTGAAAACATGTACTTGTGATGAAGAAATTGTTGGTCTTGCCAAGTTTTATCATGTAATCTCAAATTTCATTTCTATCACCAGGGTCATATCTTTCAACTACTGTTCATTCCCCTTTGTTGAAAACTTTTGTATTTCTTTTTTTTAATCGTTTTATTAGGGGCTCATACGACTCTTATCACAATCCATGCATACATCAATTGTGTAAAACACATTTGTACATTCATTACCCTCATCATTCTCAAAACATTTGCTCTCCACTTAAGCCCCCAGCATCAGGTCCTTGTATTTCAATGGTCAATGATTATTAATGCACCATAATGACGTTTGGTGAACTTCATCACTAGCTTTAGTGGTTGAGGCATACATTTGAATAATACTTGTATTGACTGGAGTTTTTTAATTTAATCATTTTATTGGGGGCTCTTGACTGGATTTCTTTGTATGCAGATACAATACTATCACTTGAAATGTCCTTTTCACAATGAATGAAATTCCATTTCCCTTGAATTTGTCATTCCTGGCATAGTAAACCGTATGGTTGTCTGATTCACAATGGCCAATATGAGTTCATTTCATCTCACTGATGCCTAGGATATTGCTCTTGGTATGGCTCATTTCGTGTTTGACAACTTCCGAGTCTCCTAGGTTCGTGCGTCATGCTTCCCACGCTCTTGGTGTTAGCAGACGTTGCTGCAGTCGCTTCCCCTTTGCCTCACCAGCAAGTGGCGGTCCTGACAGCTTTACTCCGTTCAGGGCGTTGTCGTCGACTTCACTTCCTCATCATTTCTTGAGTGCCTTCTGACCTAAGGGCTCATCGTTTGCTTGTCGATGTTCTGCTGCGATTCAGGAGCTTTCAGTATCTGACAATATTCCACTGCGATTCACAAGGCCGTCAGTGGCTAAATCCTTAAAGGTGGATCACCTGTGTTAATTTGGGTACTTTAGAGAAACAAGTCCACAGAAACTCATATAGATAAGAGATAGTTTTTTTTAAGGTTAAGTGCACATCAAGAAAACATCCCAACCCAGTGTTGCCCAAGCCCACAATTCCAACATTAACCCATATGTCCAACACCAATCCACAAAGTCCTCCTCCATCTCACAAAACACACACTATGACAC
>NW_022111361.1:4278923-4291564 GCF_000313985.2 Echinops telfairi | reverse complement strand
GCAGTCGGCATTATTGCCTCTGTTTTGTGAGGTGGAGAACTTTGTGGACTGGTGTTGGGTTAATGGGTTAATGTTGGACTTGTGGGGTTGGGCAGCATTGGGTTGGGATGTTTTCGTGATGCACTTTTTCTTTATATAAAACTCTCTCATACGTGAGTCGCCGTGGATTTGTTTCTCCAAAGTACCTAGACTAATACAATCATCAAATCATATTTCTTTTAGTGTGGAAACCTTTTCATGGTTTTTGGCAATTGTGGTCGCATACGATGTTTGTCCATTTATGCTTGTCTCACTGCATTCAGCATAATGTCTTTCAGGTTCTGTTAGGCCCTCGTGTTTCAGGTTCTGTTCTGGGGAGATTCACAGATTCATCAAGGACAACCCAGAGAGGAAGTGGGAGATGTAATGCTGCATGGCGGGGATTGCACTAAATGTTGGGATATGCGATATGTTGTGGGGATTGCACTAAATGTTGGGATATGCGATATGTTGTGGGGATTGCACTGAATGGCATGAAACAAAATGAGCAGGAATTGATCCATGGAAAATGAATCTGCTTTGTTAACGTGGACCCAATTCACAATAAAAAGTGTAAGTGTTGTCCCGACTGCTCTTGCTTCAATCTTAGCAGAAGTTATGATGCTCTGGTGGGGACACTTTTCAAATGGAGCTTATCCCTCCCAGCACCTCAAACTCGATCTGTTCAGACATGTTATAACAAGTGAATATGAGTTTATTTTGGTGCAAACATTTTATTTGAAACCCATGCATAGTTTTTTTTTCATAAGACACATGTCTATGAACTTTTAAACGTCCTCTCGTATGCCCACATTTTTACATGCCTGTGTAAGCAGAAGAGACACTGAATTCAGAGCACTGCTAACCCTTCAGGGGAAGAGCCAGTTGCCAGACCCTATTTGCTGGCCTTCTCTCTAAAGCTGCCCATTTGCCACCACTGCAATGTCACTGTAGATAATGGGCAGCAAGAGAGGTCAGGTTGACTTTTCTTCTTGAGAGGAAGGGTGGGGTACTAGATAGAATTTTGGCAGTTGTCAGACACTCGGTTCAAGCTGTCTTGAGACGAAGAAGGGAGGAGAGATTTGTTGATCCTGTTTGCTGAGCAGACTTCTGGCATCACTCTCAGAGTTGAAGGAAGCTACAGCATGAACCAGTTCCTCAGGCTTGGGCATTAGGGCTTCAATGTTACCAAGTCTGTGTCTCCTCCACTTCTCAGCTTTACAAATCTCTGCTTTTATTCGCACATCGGCCCTATCTTTTCAATGACACACCAGATACACCCAGCGACAAAGAGAGGCCCCTATTTAGTGACCTAAACGAAGGAGAGTCCCCTTCCTTCTCTGTATCAGGGGCTCTCAAATGAGTAGGCTTCAGGGTCACCTAGCTTGCTGGTGGGTCTGTGGGAGGGCCTTAGATCTGCATTTTACCAAGGTCTCAGGAGATGCGGACGCTGCTGGTCCCAGGACCCCCGACGTTGGGAACTAGTGCCCTATATTCATGCCTGAAAGGGACTTTCACTTACCTCCCAGCTTTGCCCTGTGCCCTCAAACCAGCCCATTCCAGTTTAGTTCCCTGCAGAGAACTTGTCTTTTCACGTCAGATATACTGAATCAACATTTATGATTTAATAAGATCCATGTATACGTCGATTTTCATAGATGTATTACAAGGTTTTTATGCATACTTAGGAACTGCTGGGGAGCTGTAACTATCTGGTTATAATGTAGGTGTTCATTTAGTATAGCTGGGGTGGAACTATAAATCCTAAGCAGGGAATTGAATTGAAACCCATCGAACTAAATTATTCAATTTATTTAATTGAAATAATAATTGAATTCAATTGAAATAAATCTGTTTGAAGCCTGGCTTTGCCCATGCTACCTTGTCATGTTTTGTTGCTTCCCCCTTGCTTCCACAGTTATAGTAATGAAATTAAGTGTTTTACCCACTTTCACTTATTTAACTGTAGGACAGTCTCAGGACAAGGGCATTGTTATTATTATTATAATAGAGGTGATGTTTTGTTGGTTGTTCGTTTTCCAGACCACTTTATTAGGCCCCCGTCCAGGCAGCCTAATAGTTCAGGTGTCCAGGCAGCCATTCCATAGTTCAATGGCATCAAGCAACCTTGTACAACTGCTATCCGAATCAGTTTCAAAACATTTTCTTCCTTCCTGAACTCCTGGATAGCAGCTCCCTCTTACCCCTGCCCCCACTCTTCCACTGCACCTCCCAGGAGCTCTTATTCTAGTTGTTGTGTCTACACGTTCATCTAGCCTGTGCTTCCTGAGACTGTAACTGTTCATGGGGCTAGAAAGCTGTGTCATTCTCTGGCCGAGCAGCTGGTGACTTTGAACCGCTGATCTTGTGGTTAGCAGCTCAAGGTGAAACCCACTGTATCGCTGGGGCTCCTGGACAGAGTAGAGGTGGTATAAAATAAGAACTTGGATAAACCTTTGCATACCTTTACCTAGTGCCCACAGTTGGACAGCAAGCTCCCAGAGACTCTGCCCCAGGGGCCTTGTGTGCAGAGCTGGGGATGGCCCTGTGGAAAGGGGGAAAGGGCCTGAAGTGGGAAATCCACATGCTGAAAGGTACCGTAAGCCCCCACCCAAGCTCCCTTTCCAGAGTAAGTGTGAGGAATGCCGGCTGCTGGTTCCACTCCAGGACCATGACTTTTGGAGCAAATAGACCAGACCAGGGGAAAAGAGCCACACCCACTCTCCAAAAGTGGGGCTCTTCAGCTCACCAGGCCCACCCCGTCATTTTCGGGGAAGCCCCCGTGGAGCTGTACTGTCTGAGCGTGCAGGCTCCTATGGGGATTGTTGGGCCTTCTTCCAAAGCCTCCGTGTCAGGGATCACGAGACCCTTACCACGACTGTACATTGAAAGGCTACCCCTGCCTCTGTGTGTCATGCTATGATGGCTCACATGTTTCTGTGAAACTAGAAGCTTTGACACCAGCATTAAAAAAAAAATCAGCAGGGTCAACCATGGTGCATAGACTTCAGCTGAGTTTCAGACTAAGACAGGAGATTGAGACATCCTTTCCCTTATTTAAGTCACCTCATCAAGGACTTCCTGTCTGGAGGGTTGTGAAGGCTGTCCAGAGGGCGGGCTGTGCCAGAGGCCACCATAATAGGAGCTGAGTTGATGGCAACTCACAACGATGAAGTTGAAGGAGGAAAGCAAACAGGAGCGAAGAGGTCTGGCTCTTTCACACGGGTCTTTCAAACTAAGTTCAGGTTATAACAGTAAAGGAAACAAACAAAGAAGTACAAAAGACAAAAGCAACAACAACAACAAAGATGAGAGAAGGAAACAATGCAAAGAATGAACAAACAGACGAGAAAACCAACCCCGCACGGATCTGGTTGCAGAGATAAGAGAAGGTCTTGGATTTGGGAGAACAGAATGCTATTTTGGAAAAGAGCTTTGGCAAATGAAAAATAGCACAGCAAAAGGTTAGAAGATAACTGAAGAAATGTCCTCGCAAGTGGACTAAGGAGGCGGAATGGAACACAGAGACACACTAAGAAAGCGAGAGGCTTCACCTGACAGGCTCGATCCTGTTGGACGGATAGAACAAAGGAAATAGTTGAGAGGAAAGATTATACCAAAGACCCTAAGGGTGGTCATCTCTAGAGGATCGTGTCCCATGGAATGCCCGCAGGGCTGTTTGGGACAAACATCTAGGTGGTGTCCACAGATGAACACGTGCCTGGTGCCTCCGGCCACATGGTCAGCGCACACCTTGCACAGCTGTGTGGCAGCACAATGGCTGCAAAAAGGTAACACCGCACTCGTGTGATGAGAATAGACTACCAGGCATTACAAGCCTTTGGAGAGGAAAACAAGTCATCTCTAGAACTGAACACCAGCCACTCTCCGGCTTCTTAACAAGAACATCATAGCCGAAAGACCAGGACCCGGTGCATTCCATCTTCCGAGGGAATTCGGAGCCTATAGGCGAGCAATACCAGTTAGTATTCTCAATTGTTGTAGAACCTGGTCTTGTGGCGTTACCCATTGGGCCGCGCTCCCATCTCTAGGTTGACAGTTGGAAATCACCAGCAGTCATGAGAAAGGCTGGGCTTTGTACTCCCGTGAACAGTGGCCGCCTTGGAAATCCACAGAGGGTTGCTAGGAGTCAACCTGGACTGGACTGCTCAATTGCAAACAGCAGAACCCATGTAGTGAACTTGAGCAGGCACCACCGGTCTTCGGTTTCTTAGATTGCACTGTCTCTTCTAGAGAACCAGAGAATTCAGCCTTGTAAGCTACATGCTAGCACCTGAGATGGCGGAGTGGTTATGCGTTGGGCTGCCAAACTCAAGGTCCACAGTTAGAAACCACAAGCCAGGCAGGGCTTTCTAGTCCCCTAAAAAGTTATAGTCTCAGAAACTCACAAGGGCAGCTCTACCTTGTCCTATAAGGTTGCCATGAGCCGGCGTGGACTCGATCACTGAGTTTTGAGTCATTTCTCTGCTACGTTCTCCCACCCTTTTATCAGTTAGGCAGACCGTGTGTTGCTATGATACTGGCAGCATGGCCATAAGTATTTCAAGGACAGCAGGGCTCCCAGGGCGGACAGGTTTCAGTGGGATTTCCACAGTAAAGAACACTGTCCACTGGAGTCCTGGAAGAGGAGCAGCCGAAGGTGGAAGGCACTCCCCCAAAACCACACAAATGGACCCAAGCATGCCAGTGATCACGGGTCTAGGGTGGGACAGGGCTCTGCCTTGTGGATTCGAACATAGTGTTGCCATGAGTCAGAACCAACTCACAACAAATACAACTAACAATGTGCCCCATTGCCAGGACCACTTGGGGGCTGTGCTGGTGAAAACATCTCTGCTCCCCTGACCCCGTTCAGCACAGACACCCCGGGCCGCAGGCAGTGGTGACGAAGCTCCACTATTGCAGCTCCATATCCCCTCCGGAGTAGGCCTCCTTATTTCCCCTCTTCCCCGGAAAGGTGGGTTCTGGGGGCAAACAGATGCTTTCTTGTATTGTTGATTTCCAAATCCCAGTCTCCTTGGGTGAAGCGTATCCCTGGGAGAGGATAGGTTTCTAGGCCCTACCCCCATCAGATGCAAGCACCCATTGTGCATCTGACCTTGAACAAGTGAGACTCAAACCTGGGGGAAGTTAGCCAGTGGACGATGATCCAAAGATCTTGAGTGTCGCCAAAAGAAAAAATTTAATGAGTATATATAATACTTATATATTTATATCCATATATATATTTGTATATACTTTACCAGTCAAACTGTGAAGATGAGGATGTAAACCAAGACTCTGAGCAGAACTAGCTGGCGCCCGGCTGCCACCACTGAATGCTTTGATCAGGAACAGAGGAGAGGAACCTGACAGACAACGAGAGCCCATGTGCACAAACCTCCACACTTGCTAGAGAATCGAGATTTTCTGGACCTCTTGAGGGTGGAGAGGGCTCCAAGATGATGGGCTTCAGTCGCACTGCAAACCGAGAATTGAGTCACCTCAAAATGCAGTAACAGTTCACTCAAAGTTGCTTACCTTGAGGGGTGTGTGTGTGTGTGTGTGTGTGTGTGTGTGTGTGTGTGTGTGTTTATTGATACCGGGCAAAAGGAACCTGGTGGTGCTGTGGAGTAAGCATTGGGCTGCTAACCAGAAGGTCTGTGGTTCAAACCCCTCAGGGGCTCCATGCAAGGCACATGCAGTTCTTTGCTTCCATTGAACACACAGTCTTAGAAACCCTATGTACACAGGCAGTTCTGAGTGGGAAGCTACTCTGAGGTGGTGAATTTGCGATTCGAGGCCCAAGGGGTCAGCAACTATTTTAACACCGGATGTGAAGGTTGGGGTCAGGGAGTTTAAGCACATGGAAGTGAAACCACTAGAGGAGAAATAGGCAGCACGCTGACACGATGCGAGGAATGTAACCAATGTCTCTGATCATCCTGTCTAGAGACGTGGAATGCATGTGATTTTTGCTGTGTACATTTTCACCACGAGTCACAGTAAACAACAAAAATAGTCACAGATTAAAAAGGAATGAAAGTACTCAATTCCATTGGATTTTCCCACATCGTGTTTAATCTTTCCTTCCTTACTCGCCCCCCCCCCCCACCCCACTGGCTGGCTTGGACAATTTCCTGTAGGGAGACACAGAAGACCCCAGGATGTCGACACTTGCACAGACATCTTCCAGGGGTCTCTGAGACCCTACATGTGACTCCACACCCACCTTGCTACCTGCACTCTGAGAAGATTGCTGTCTGTTTACGCGTAACAGATAAACACATTGGCTTATTGAAAGAGTGGGAAAAGAAACCAAGCCCCGCCTCCCCCCGAACCCCGGGGTTGTTTTATTTTGATGTGGAATGATTCTTAGTGTCAATTCTCTATAGCAGTTAGTGTCAAGACATTTCAAATCTGCAAGCTTGTTTAAAAAATGAATCAGTAGTCACTAAAAATAGAGAGTTAGGTTAAAGCTGGCGACTCACCAACAAACAGTTTGAGCCAGCATGTGACTCAATTACGTGGCAATAGTGTATTTCTGTTTTTTTTTCAGTTCACTGAATGTATTCTTGGGAGGAAGGTGAGGCTGTCTGCTCCCTTAAAGAGTCACGCTCTTGGAAACCCGTAAGGGTGGTTCTGCCTTGTCCTACAGGCTCACGAGGAGTCAGAATTGACTTGATGGTGATGAGCTTGGCTTAGTGAGAAATTGAATTTGGGAAGAAAAAGATCTCATAATCCACTTAGTATCAAATTTTCTTCATATTCCAAAATATTAATGCTGCAAACACAATATAGAATGAATTTGAGAGATATTACAACATTGTGAAATAACACTAATTGACAAAGCTTTCTCTTTTATTTCCAGGATGTATTGTGCCCTCTGAAGTAAAGCAATTATATAGAACGATTTCCCCATACATATGAATAGTGTTAATTTCAATGAAAGATATACTTTTCTTGCCCAAGTTTCTTGTAAGTAGGTGACGTCTTTTTGTTTTTAATATTATGTTATTTTTTCAATCAGAAGATATTTTCAACTTAAAAATAAGCTATTTCCTAATAAATAAGTCACACATAAGGGTATCTATGAGCCCAATCTGATGCCTGAACTTTCCATTAATTCATTCTAGACACGGTTAGCTGGTCAACATTTTCTGGGCATATGGGAGAGCATGTGAAGCCGTATGACTCTCAGTTGAGGTCATAAAGCCCATGAATGTACATTTTTCTGGTTGTATGCTGTCTCTGCATACTGGACTCATTTGATGTTGATTCCAAAGGTCATCTTCTGCAGGTAAGGGGTGAAGTGATCCTTTTCGGATCATGTTAAAAAATCTTTAAGCGTTTGGAACCACTTCCTCTTTGCAGGAAACCTCTCTGAGAAACAGCACTCAAGACGTCTTGTCTACGGTTGCCTTGGCGAGGTAGCAGAGTGGTCCAAGCATCTGTGTGGAAGTCCAGTTTCAGGCTGACCGGGACATGATGAGATTTGTGTTAGCCTTGGAAACAAAATGAAAAGGAAGGGCATTGTGTCTGATACCACCTACTGGATTCATGAAAACACCATGGGTCTGATTAAGGAAGAGCCCAGTTTGAACCTTTAAGCTCTATTTGAAGAGTCTCCTTTGGAATCCAGATAACGTTCTCATGCTTGACCCAGTTCAAACAGATACTAGTTAAGGAAGTAACAGGTAAGAACATCATACAAGTCATAAAGATAAGCCTGTGGTTTTGAACGACTTGATATTTTTACTTCAAATGTTTTATCTTTCTAAATGGAACTTTAAATATCAACTTAGGTTACTGTATCGTTGGGCTTGCCCCAGGATACCTTTTCAAAGTGAAATTATGAAAATCGAGAGCTTTATCTGCAGTCTATTTCTGTATCAAGATAATTTATCCATTCTGGGGAATCAAGTTTGACATTTTGAGGGTGAGGAGTCTCTTCTAATGAGGATTCCCAAAATAGAATCAGCATATTAATAAACCTGCCCATCATCCATCTGAAATCTATTAACTGGATGATGTTTGTCAACTATTCACAGATCATGACGGTATTGACACTTCTCAGTCTTCCTTTAATTAACAGCTGGCTACTGACTTCATTAGGTGCTGTTAGTAGATCAGAAGTTAGTGAGCTTAGCATAATGATAAGTAATCGTTTTCTTAAATTTCCAAGACGAAGTCTTAAAAATACCCATGGTATGAATTTTAAAGGATCACTAATTGATATAATGATCCATCAATAGTCAGATGTCACAACCAGAACAGCTAATACTACTTGATGGATTTGTAATTAATCGGCCAACTAATGATCCTGAGCACAGATACTGATGTCCCCATCTTGTAGTTGATGTTAAGTGCTGGTTCCTAAGGACAACAGAATAAAACACTGCACCCGCCGCACAATCATCACGATGTGGGAGCCCATTGTTGCAGCCACTGGGTCGATTTATCCCCTTGAAGGTCTTCCTCCTTGTCACGGACCTTCTGATTTCCTCAGCAGTGTGCCTTTCCCCAGGGTCTCCCCCCTCCACCAACATGTTGAAAGTGCATGAGACAAGGTCTTGCCTTTAAGTAGTATTGCGGCTCTACTTCCTGTTCATTCAGATTTGTTCCTATAACAGAAGGGAACACTGCATCCTCACATGTGTCCCTGTGCTTGAGCCCATTGTTGTTGCCATGGTGTCAGTCTATCTCCTGGGGGGGGGGGGGCGCCTTCTCTTTCACTGCCCCTCTACTTTACTAAACACCATGTCCTTCTCCAGGGACTAGTCTCTCTTTCCTGATAACATGTCCAAAGCATGTAAGATGAAGTCTTGCCATCCATGTCTCGAAGGTGCCCTTTTACTGCACTTCTTCCAAGACAGATCAGTTTATCCTTTAAGCAGTCCATGGTCTTTCAAGGTGGTCCTGCCAGTTTGTCATACTGCGGTGGCTTGTGTGTTGCTGTGATGCTGGAAGCTGTGTCACTGGTACTTCAAATGCCAGAAGGGTCCCCTAAAGTGAACAGGTTTCAGCGGAGCTTCCAGACTAAGAGCAGACAGTGAAGGAGGACTTGGCTGTCCACATCAGGGAAAGCAGCCTCTGACCACCTGATGCGTAGCTCTGAGACATGGTCGGATCCTGCAGCCTGCTGAATGGGAGCAGAACATGGTCCGAGTGTCTGGTATGTCTGGCATTTTCCCCAACACCATCATCCAGAAGCTTCCATTCTTCATCGGTCTTCCTTGTTCTTTGTTCAACTTTCAACTGCAGATGAGACGAGTGAAAACACCACAGCGTGGGTCAGGTGCACCTTGCGTTCTAACACCTTAAAGATGTCTGTTGCAGCACATTGGCTCAGGGCAGTATGCCATTTGACCAATAACTTGGGTCAGGTGCACCTTGCGTTCTAACACCTTAAAGATGTCTGTTGCAGCACATTGGCTCAGGGCAGTATGCCATTTGATTTCTTGACTGCTGCTTCCAGGGGTGTTAATGATGGATTCGAGTAAAATGCAATCCTTGGAAACACCAGTCTGTTATCTATTTCTCCTGGTGTTGTCTATCGGTCCAGGTGTGAGCACTTTTGTTTTCCATATGTTGAGGTGCAGCCTATCATCTTTGTGCTTCATCAGGAAGTGCTTCCAGTCTCCTTCGCTTTCAGCAAACAAAGTTGTGGCATCTGCATGACGAACTTTATTAAGGAGCCTTCATCCAATCCTAAGGTTACGCTCTTTTTCATATGTGCCAGCTCCTCATAATTTGCTCAGCATATAGATTGTCAGAGTATAACGAAAGGGGAGAGCCCGGATGCAGACCACTCTTCATTTTAAACCACTCGGTATCCCTTCACTCGGTTCACGCCACTGCTTCTTGTACAAGTTCTGTGTGAGCCCAATGAAGTGTTCTGGATTCCCATTCTTTACAGTATTATCCATAATTAGTGGCGATCCATCCAGTCTTGGAATGGTCAATAAAACACAATAGGCCTATTTCTGTATTCTCTACTTTCAGCCAGTTGGCCAGGAAATCCCTCGGTCTGTGCTCTCTTCTGCATCTGGCTCGACTCCGGCAGTTCCCTGTGCAACCATTTTTGGAGGTTGCTTCTAGGGCTGCATCCGCATGCCATCACTTCTTAGAGACACCCCCATTCCCCAAACAACCCTCAGTTCAGCTTGGACGTCTTCCCTCAACGCCACCAGTGCTCGATTATATGCCACCTCCTAAAATGGTTAAAGCGTAACCAATTATTTTTGGTGCAGGGACATTTTATTCCTTACCAAGTCTTTCAGCGACTCCTGTGTTGTTCAATATCCTGCTCACAGAATTCCTTAGCCTGAATATTGAAACTCAAGGTTTGACTTTTTTCTTTCAGTTCTTCCAGCCTGAGAAATGTGAGTATATATATTTTCTCCCCCCCCCCCCTTTGGGGTTTTCTAATTCTAAGCCCTTGCACATTTCATTATAGACCTTCCTTTTCCCGCCACCATTTGAACGCTTCTGTTTCGCTCTTGTACTACCGTTCTTCTACGTGCTTGAGCTATTTTGCATTCAAGAGTAAGTGTCAGAGTCTTCTGTGATCTACATTTTGGAATTTTGTTTACTCTTCTGTCTTGTTAATGACATTGCCTTTCTTCATGAACGATGCCCTTGAGGTCACCAATTTATGAGCTTCAAGTCTGTGAATCCAGGTGGGATATACTTAAGGTTGCACTTTGGTGACTAGTTGTAATTTTCTTTCATTTCAACTTGAACTTGCATCTGGCCAGGTGATCGTCTCTTCAGTAGGCCCATGGCCTTGTCCTGACTGATGATGCTGTACTTCCCCATCATCTCTTTTTTTGCATGTGGTCGAATTGCTTTCTGAGTATTTCATCTTGTGTAGACTAATGAGGCCCCCATGAAGTGTGTTATTCCTCCATCCCATAGTTAAGTAACTGAAAGGAATGAGACCATGGGTAGGGACAGAAACCTACCCTGCCTACTGCCTTCAAGTCGGTCCTGACTCCCAGAGACCATTTAGGGCCGAGGAGAACTGCTATGCAAAATTTCCAGACTGTCAATCTTTAAAGAAGTAGACTGCGTCATCTTTCTCTTGAGATCTCCGTGGTTTCCAACAGCTGGCATATCTGTAAGCAGTCCAATGCTTAACCTAATGCATTACCAGGATTCCTTTTTAAAAAAATCATTTTATTAGTGGCTTATACAACCCTTATCACAATCCATACATACATCAATTGTGTAAAGCACATTTGTACATTCATTGCCTTCATCATTCTCAAAACATTAGCTCTCCACTTAAGCCCCTGGCACCAGGTCCTCATTTTCCCACTCCCTCCCCGCTCTCCCCTCCTTCATGAACCCTTGATATTTTATAAATTATTATTTTGTCATATCTTGCCCTGTCCAATATCTCCCTTCACCCACTTTTCTGTTGTCCATCCCCCAGGGAGGAGGTTATATGTAGATCCTTGTAATCGGTTCCCCCTTTCTACCCCACCCTACCTCCACCCTCCCAGTATCGCCACTCTCACCACTGGTCCTGAACATCCACCCTGGATTCCCTATGTTTTCAGTTCTTATCTGTACCAATGTACGTCCTCTGGTCTAGGCAGATTTGTAAGGTAGAATTGGGATCATGATAGTGGGGTGGGGGTGGAGGAAGTATTTAGGAACTAGAGGAAAGTTGTATGTTTCATTGTTGCTACACTGCACCCTGACTGGCTCATCTCCTCCACGACCTTTCTGTAAGGAGATGTCCAATTGCCTACAGATGGGCTCCAGATGCTATATCTTTTGATAGCTGGGCATAATTCCTTTTTTACAAGACTCGTGGATCCATTGGGGGTGGGGAGGGACTAGGGGGAGGAAAGGTGTGACTTTCTGCTCCCATAAAGATTTACAGCCTTGGAAATGCAAAGAGGCCATTCTATTTTGTCATATAGTGCAGGAATCAACTCAATGGGTGTGAGCTTTTGAGTTTATAGACCCATGGAATATCAAACAATGGTATCCTGACCTGAGTTCATTAAGTGATTTTCACTGAGAAGGAAAAACTTTTTTTTTACATTGAATAATTCCAGATAATCATTGGTAAGAACGCAGGTCCCTAATCCTCTTAGTCTGATTGTCTACTGAATAGAGATGCGAGGTAGATTGCACAGTGTATGAAATTTCCAGCAACAAATGAGGCTGATGGTGCCTAGTCTTCTTATCCTGAAAACTCGCCCCCCTACTTACCCCCCGCAAAAACACACACAACTTATTGCTATTGAGTCCATTACAGCATTAAATCATTTTTGATTCAGGAGATTGGAGAAGTTTTGATTTGGAGGGTGTGTTAGTCTTGGTAGACTAGAGAAGCAAATTCATAGACTCTCATATGTGCATATGAAAGAGCTTTATTTATTTATTTTTTAAAATGAAATTTGAAGATTAAAAAAAATCATTTTATTAGGGGCTCGTACAACTCTTATCACAATCCATACATACATCAATTGTGTAAAGCGCATTTGTACATTCATTGCCCTCATCATTCTCAAAACATTATTCTCAAAACATTTCCTCTCCACTTAAGCCCCCGGCATTAGGTCATCATTTTTCCCCTCCCTCCTTGCTCCCCCCTCCCTCAT
>NW_022111361.1:4263568-4277503 GCF_000313985.2 Echinops telfairi | reverse complement strand
TTCCCTGGGGATCTTGCTGCTCACCTCCCCTGCTGTTCCACTGCCCTCTCCCAGTGCTTTGCCTCAGTGTGGTGGGATCAGATCGGGTGCAGTTCCCACACTGTGTCTCTGGTGTTGTCCCCCACAGGGCCATGGGTCAGTGAGGGGCATCATGTCTCATAGTGGGGTTGGCCATGTGGTCCTCTCTGTGGACTGGCTGCTCTAATTGGGGTCATTGTCCTCAAGGCCTGGTGGACCAGGATGTGCTCCAGTCTCTCCTCTTCCCCCGAAAGAGCTTTATTTAAAGAGTAATTGTACGTTGAGCAAACCTCCAAGCCCAGTCCACATCAAGTCCATAATTCCAATATTAGCCCGTATGTCCAGTACTAGTCTATAAATTCCTCTTCAGACTCACGCAACACATGCAATGATACCAAGTGCGGGAAGCTCACAGGCCAGTGGGTGGAAAGTGGATCCAGTGGCAGTGGAAGCATCTCAGCACTGACATGGGTCTCCATGTGGCTCCTCCAGTTCCAAGGCTCTGGCTGCCATCAGCATAGCTCTATGTGGCTTGTCAACAGGAATGTCTTACAGTGAGTCAGTGTGTGCCCCCCCACCTCCCTTCCAGCCAGCCATGTATCTCCTTAGAACCTCCAAATGAGATCATCAAGCTGCGACCTGATTGACAGGCTAACCTCCGCCCCTTTCTCAAGTTGACAGATTATGTAACTGCCACAGAGGGCTCAGGATTCCCTGTGTTTCCAGTGATGTTCGATTGGTCTCTAAATTCTTATTAGTGGAGGCTCAGAGTTGGGAATAGAAGCCAGGGCTTATTTTCTGGTCTCCTTACTGGGTGCTTGGAGTCCCTGGTTGTTGCAAACAGTTAACATGTTCTCCTGCTAACTAGAAGACCAGAGGTTCAAGTCCTGCAGAGGTGTCTGGGAAGAAAGTGATCGATTTCTGAAAACCCAGCCATGAAGACTGCACTACTCTGATACACTTGGGGTCGCCCTGAGTTGGGGTTGACTCAGTGGCAGCTAGTGCTGCGGGCAAATCATGCCATCAGGACAAAGTCACACTACACGGTTTTTGTAAATATGCGTCTTCCTCTATGAATGGCTGTCATATGAACATGCAAAACATGAAAAGAATAGTTTGATAATGGTAGAAAGAGCATGGATTTTGGAGTGAGACTTAGCTTCACATCCTGCTTCTTCCTTGCCCCAACGGTACGACTTTGAGCAAATTGCTTGGTTTCACGGAGTCTCCTCTCACTTTGGTAGGCTGCTTTGTTAGTATCCATCAACATGTACACAGCAACAGCTGAACCACAGTCAGGACTAAACTTATTTTAAGCTTTCAGGGAGTGACTTTTAGTATTTGGAGCAGAGAAAAACCTTCTCCACGCTGAAAGAGCTGAGCTAACTGTCGACTGAAGAAAACAGTCATCATATCCGTTCATTCTGACGGCCCCACGAATGGGGAGGAGGGAAAGAACGCGGGAAAGCGTTAGCTTTTGTGTAGTGGATAACCAGAGCATTGAAAAGTTTATTAAAAGGTGCAAATTGGAAAGTACTGGCAAGTATAAAGAGAATTGGAAAGGGAAAGAGATGCGTATGGGCTTTTAGTGCACTGGAAACTATTTGTCTCAGAAGGCTGATTAGAATGTGGATCAGTATGTGAGAGAGAGGTGTGACAGGAAACTGGAAATATCCTATTTCTTTTCTCATATGAACTGCATTCGCTTCAGGTCAGGGTCAGGTCCCCGAGAGCCAGCCAAACCAGATGGTTTTTCTGTTTTCCTTTTCCTGGTTCAACTTCTATTTGACGCTGACACTGAGCCAAAGTAACTTAAAAAAAGGTCTGTGCTTCCAGCAACAGCTTCTGCCAACTTCTGTCTCCACAGCATCAGAATCAAGGTAGACTTGTACACGGCCAAAGGCCCTGGACAAAAAGCAGAATGAGCCTTTGATTTCTTTCTTTCTTCCTTCCTAAAACAAAACAAAACAAAAAAACCCTTCTGTTGTGAACTGAGTGAAGTGTTATGAACAAATCAGTTTTCCATCCAACAATTGCTACACATTTTGCTTCATGTCCTTGGATGCAGTCCCCACACTGTAACACCACTCCTACCCAATGTTTCCTATTTCTATTCCCCTGTCCTAACCTTTCCTGCCCTCTGCACTTTGTCCTTGGCACATGTTGCCCTTTTGGTTTTTAATGGTTGATTATTCTAAGGAGTGGACACTCACTAGTGTGACTGGTCACCTTGTAGCCCTATTGTTGACTGAAAATGAGCTGCAGAGGGGAATTCTGTCCTAGGCCATCGTCTCAGGGGTGCTACCAGGTGCCTGATCTTTTTTTTTCCACCCCAAAATCTTTTTAAAAAAAAATTATTTTATTGGAGGCTCATACAATTCTTATCACAATCCATACATCCATCCATTGTGTCAAGCACATATGCCCTCATCATTCTCAAAACAATTGCCTCCCACTCGAGCCCCTAATATCAGTTGCTCATTTCCCCCCTCCCTCCCCCCTCCCTCATGAACCCTTCATAATTCATAAATTATTATAGTTTTGTCATAAGTTACACTGTCTGACGTCTCCCTCCACCCTCTTCTCTGCTGTCCATCCCCCAGGGAGGAGGCTATACTTAGATTCTTGTAATTGGTTCCCCCCTTCTACCCCACATTCCCTTCACCCTCCAGGCCTCGCCCCTCTCACCACTGGTCCTGAAGGAGTCATCTATCCTGGATTCCCTGTGTTTCAGGCTCTTATCTGTACCAATGTACATCCTCTGGTCCAGCCAGATTTGTAAGGTAGAATTGGGATCATGATAGTGGGGGGGAGGAAGCATTAAAGAACTAGAGGAAAGTTAAGTGTTTCATCGTTGCTACCCTGCACTCTGGTTGGCTCATCCCCTCCCCACAACCCCTCAGTAAGGGGGTGTTCAGTTGCCCACCGATGGGCTTTGAGTCTCCATTCTGCACTCACCCACCTTTACAATGATATGATTTTTTGTTCTTGGATGCTTCGACAGCTCATGGTCACACATGCTGTTGTGCTTCTTCCATGTGGCCTTTGTTGCTTCTGAGCCAGTTGGCCACTTGTTTATCTTCAAGCCTTTAAGACCCCAGACACTATATCTTTTGATAGCCGGGCACCATCCCCTTTCTCCACCACCTTTGCTTATGCACACGTTTGTCTTCAGTGATCGTATCAAGAAGGTGGGCACCCACTGATATGATTTTTAATTCTTTGATGTCTGATAACTGGTCCCTTCTGCACCTCGTAGTCAGTCAGGCAGGTGTGCTTCTTCCATGTAGGCTTTGATGCTTCTCAGCTGCATGGCCTAACTTTAAGCCTTTAAGACCCCAGATGCTAGGGGAAACAGATCTATGTGCATATATTTATAGGTTTAGTATTAAGGCAGCAGATAGACATTGGGCCTCCACTCAAGCACTTACTCATTGCAAGAACACATTGTTCTATTAAATTGGCATTCCAGGAGGCACATCTTCCCGACACAATTGCTGAAGAAAAATGTGAACATAAGCAATGGCGGTGAAGAAAGCTGATGGTGCTCGGCTACCAAAAGATATAGTGTCTGGGGTCTTAAAGGCTTAAAGGCAAACAAGCGGCCAACTAGCTGAGAAACACCAAAGCCCACATGGAAGAAGCACACCAACCTGTCTGACCATGAGGTGTAGAAGGGATCAGTTATCAGACATCAAAGAACTGAAAATCATATCAGTGTGTGCCCGCTTTACCGACACAACCAATGAAGACAAACGTGTGCATAAGCAAATGTGGTGAAGAGAGCTAATGGTGCCCGGCTATCAAAAGATATAGTGCCTGATCTTTTTGATGATGTTGACTTTGGTTCTCTGTCTTTTTCCCACTCTGCCCAGGGCCTTCTAATGAGATCGACCCTTTTCAGGTGGTTAGCTCTGGTCCCCAGACAGCTAGTTTTTCTGGCCCCAGGATCCTAGAGCCTGAAGTTAGTATGGTCCATTTGTCCTGTGCACTAATTTTTCCCATCCATGTCCAATTTTCTTTACTCTTCTTCTATCATATGATCAGTTTGTTTCTTGTCTGTTGAATAATAATTTTAGGAGAATTTCCTTGTTGAATCTAGTAAACAATTTGGAGAATATTTAAAATTAAAATGTGTTAGTTATTTATCATTGTGTGTCAAAAAAAAGATCACTTGAAAATTTCTAAGGATACTCTCTGTGCATTGTACCATTTAGAAGTCGTGCGAGATATGTTGTCACGTTTAAATAGTGAAGTGTCTTGAAGCGATTGTTTTAGTGACGGCACTTAGTGAATGTTACAGATACGAAAGCCACCTTTGGACATGTTTTTCAATGACTTTCTAACGCCTCCAAGTTTCTCAGATTAACAAGGACTATTTATTGACTCAGGTTGGTCACGTTCTTACTCTTTCACTACCCTTTGACCTCCTGGGCACACACCATGCAATGTCTCCCAGTGATTCCCTGCACTGTTTGAAGTGTTCCATCTTCTTCGCCATTCTTTCTTCCTCTCCTTGCCCTTCTGCCTTCTTTCCTCTTCTTCCTGCCAAAGGCTTATACTGAAGCTCCCTTGAGTTTCAGTCTCATAACTTAATCTATGTATGATGCAACTCTGCAGGATTTGGCAAGTGATGGTTGGCTTCTATCTTCATTTCACGTACATCAAAACTTCATCCAAGAGAGACAGAACGTAGGCTCCAGTAAGATGAATGCATGTCACTGGGTTGGGGGTTGGCTATTTGTATGGTTTTGTAAAACATCTGACCTTGAAGGCAATTGCTATGGAACCTTGCCAAAAACCAGGGATGAGAGATTTCGCTTAAAAAGCATCCTTTTGTTCGCCTTCTGTTTGCCAAGAGGGAGCATTCAAGGCACCAAAAGGCCATGATTACCCCAAGGGTTTTTTTCTACTGTCTGCTTGGTTTTCTACCCCAAACCAAGTTAATACTTAGATATTTCCCTCACTCGTGTGTGTGTGTGCGCGCGCGCGCGCGCGCATGCGCATGCATCAGCAATGAAATATCTTTTTAAAATAAAATCTCAACACTCCTGAGCTCTTAAGTACTTGGTTAGACCTGAACACAAAGCAATTGGGCAGCTGGGCTGTGAATCAAGTGGTTGTCTACTGTAAAGGGTAGCCACGTTCTCCCCCCAGTAGAAAAGATAGGTGCGAGGGCATTCCATTGCCGCACTTTTATCCCACCAGAGGGACATTTGCTGGGCAGATTTCTCTAATATCTACCATAAGTGGAAAGGGCGCACGGATTTTCAAACAGAGAGAAATTTCCCACAGGCATTGTTTCAAACCTGACATGGCCTTCTCTTGTTGCAATATTTGTCTTCTGGGGAAAGGTTGCCCAGAGCTCTGTGGTGACTTGCTTAATAGCTATTTGGTGAATGCCATCCTTTTTCGTTTTGTTCTCTCCCTCAAATCAAGAGGGAAAATCATGGAGAAATATCAGAGCCCTTACGATCATTCCTGGGATTGGACCAAAGGCCTCTAGAACAGCGGGGCATATTCTAAAGTTACTAATTGGCTTCTCAGAGCAAGGATCTTACCTCAAGTCTGTGGTCCTTGGGGAAGTTCTTGGCTGGATTGTAGGATGCTATAGACCCCTCTGAAAAAGCCTATGTAATAGTTTTTGAATGTTCATTTTGCCAGTTTTCCCAAAGCAACCCCCACTTCCTAATCTTTTTTTAATTTTTTATTCTGGCATTCTGGAAGGTAAGATGGCCTCCTCAAATTACATGAAAATCAATCCTTGCATGAAACCTATATGCCATTACCCAATTCCAATGTTTGAGCATGTTAAATAGTTCAGGGATCCCTGGTAGGGTAGCCATTAAAATGATCAACTGATAGCTGAGAGTTTGGTAGTTCAAGCCACCAGTCATTCTGCTTCTGTAAAGGTTTACAACCTTAGAAAGCCTGTGGGGCAGTCCTGCTCTATTCTGTAGGGTTCTGAAGAGTCAGAAACAGCATGGGGACTATATTAGACTGGGTTTACTAGAGAACAAATCCAGGAATACTCAGATATCAAAATGCAATTGTATATTCAGAAAATGTTCCAGCCCAGTCCAGATCAAGTCCATAAGTTTGATATTAGCCCATATGTCCAATACCAGTCCATAAATTTCTCTTTAGACCCATGCAGCACATGCAATGATGCCTAATGCAGGAAGATCACAGGCCGGTGGGTGAAAAGTGGGTCTCCGTGTGGCTCCTCAACAGAAAGGTGAAGCAGAGAGAGTGTGGCAAAGGAAGTTCCCAGAATCCTCCTGAGAAGGTCACACCCACAGGAGGCATCATCAGGCTGTGACCTGACTGACATGCTAAACTCCACCCCCTCACTCTCTTTATCAGGGGGACCTGAAATTACGTAACTACCACAGGGACAGTGGGTGTGTTTTGGTTTTAGCAAGTAAAGCAAATACCAAAGAAGCAAGAGCAGAACTGGACTATGAATGAAGCGTGTGTGTGTGTGTGTGTGTGTGTGTGTGTGTGTGTGTCTGTGTGTGTTTAATTTAGTGGAACTGCATGGATTCCAAGAGCATCACACTTTCACACTACACATATTGAAATGCTCCTATTTGAGAGATGGGTAGCTTCTTGAATAAATCAATGGCAGGATGCTGGGTATGGCTCTTGGTTTGTTAAATACAATAAAATGATTATTATTTTCATATCTTACACTGTCCACTGTCTCTGTCCACCCATGTTTCTGGTGTTCACCCCCTCAACACCTCCCTTCCAATGGAAGGGGAGGTTAGGAGGTTATACATCATTGCAATTAGTTCCCCCCTCTCTTTCCGCTACCCTCATGGTATCAATACTCCCATTATTGCTCCTGAGGGGTTTGTCTGTCCTGGATTCTGTGTGTTAAGACCTCTTATCTGTACCAGTGTACATGCTCCAGTCTAGCTGGATTTGTAAGGTAGAAGTGGGGTCATGATAGTGGGGTGGGGGGAAGCATTAGAGAACTAGAGGAATGTTGTGTGTTTCGTTGGTGCTATACTGCACCCAGGCTGGCTCGTCCATTCCTTGTGACCCTTCTGTGAGGGGATGTCCAATTGTCTTCAGATGGGCTTTGGGCCTCCACTCCTCCCCAACTCTTCCACATATATATGATAGTTTGGGGTCTTCTGATGCCTGATAACTGTTCTCGTCAACACCTCATGATCACACAACTGGTGTGCTTCTTCCATGTGAGCTTTGTTGCTTCCATGCTAGATGGCCACTTGTTTAACCTCGAGCATTTAAGTCCCCAGACAATATATCTTATAATAGTCGGGCACCACCAGCTTTCTTTATCACATTAGCTTATGCACCCATTTTGTCTTCAGTGATCTTGTCGGGAAGGTGAGCATCATAGAATGCTGGGTTTTTAGAACAAAGTGTCCTTGCATTAAAGGAGGACTTGAGTAGAGGCCCAGTGTTTGTCTGCTACCTTGATCATTAACATATAAATATATGTACATAGACTTGTTATCATATATTAATATTTACATATATGTGTCTATATTTATACCTCTAGAAATGTCTTTTTGCCTGCTAGTTCTTTCCTCTACTCCCTTTGGCTGAGTTTTGGGAAGTTGATCAGCAGGCCTCTTTTCTAGGCGATGCTGGGCAGATTCAATCTGGGTATCGTTTGGCTGATAGTGAAGCTCTTCGTTCTCACAGCTTAATCTTCTCTTAGGAAATGTCAGAATCCACAACCCTCGATCAGTACACAGTGCCGGGCTGGGAAATCAGACTATGCTAATAACCTTGTAGGAGCTGACTGCTAGTCAGAGCAAGTTGCTGAGTTTGGATTAGGTTAATACGTAACCAATGCATTCTTGTTCAGATTAAGTTGGTTCCCTTTTCTCTGTAGCAGATAGAAATGACCGTGACTCATTTCCTGAATTCTTGTGTTCCTTGTCTGCTTAAACTTGCAGTGTTTTTAAGAGAATGGAAAAACGAATTCCCCTATCCTGGCTCCAAGAAACTTGAAATCAAACCCACCCACTGAATCCGTGCTGTTGGATCCATTCCAACTCACGGTGACCCTGGGTGGGGGTGGGGATGGGGGCGCGAGGCAGACTAAGTCTGCCCCATAGGGTTCCCCAGGCGGTAAATGTTTATGGAAGCAGATTGCCACACTCATCTCCCGTGGAGGGTGGAGCAACTGGTGGGTTTCAGCGGCCTATCTTTTGGTCAGAGCAGTCGAGCACTTTAGCCACTGACCATTCAGAGGTCCTTTAAAGTCTCATGATGGATGGGGCTAAACTATGTACCTAAACCATCAAACTACAAATAAGAAAGTGATACATGTTGTGATAGCTAAGTTTATTGTGCCAACCTGGCCAATGAACACAAGTGGGATGAATTGAAGGGCGGAGGGATAAATGGCTCTGCAGCCTCTTGTCTCTTGTCCTTTGATGACTGGACCAGTGTGCAGCTGCTTTAGCTTATTCTCTGTCTCAATTTGCAAGCTGCACTACCTGTGGGACACCTAACCCGTGGACTGTGTTGCTGTAATTTGAGGTTCCTTCAAGACATTTTTTGCCACGCTACTGGAGTATACATCTCTTGAGCTGGGGACTGTCGGACCCTGTCATCTGGCTGACTGTTGGTGACCCAGGTGGATAGCCCAAATTGTTCTAGAGAGGACTACCTGGTGGCCCTCAAGACTTGAAGGACTGCCTGTGTATTAGCTGTCTCACGGAAGTGAGTTGCACCGAGCCATTTGTTCTGCTCTATAGATTAATTGACTATTTATTTCTTATGTTATCTATCTATCTAAATATATATAAAATGACTACTGTCCTGATTTTGTTTCTCTAGACAACCCAGTCTAACATACATGTCAAGATAATGCATAGATCAGTTGAGAAGCTGAGGCAGTAGTATAACTAGCTACCATTTATGAATGCTTTTACGGTTAGGCAAAGTTTTAGTAAGTACATGTGCTACTTGCTTCAAGGATTCCACCCACCTTAAGAGGCTATTAATCCGTGTCGACGAGAGGGGCCCACGAGAATGGGGTGCAGCGTGAGTGGGCAGGGTGATTGCAAAGCAAGAAAGAAAGCAGCCCCTCGACATCGCTGAGTGCCTACCTTCAGGGCACTCACATGCTCAAGATAAACATCGCTCCCTTTCTGGTATGAGGTTGAGTTCAAAAGCACTGCTGCTAAGGTTCCAGTTTCTACTTCCACCGGCTTATTTCCAAACAGTGTGCTTGGACCTGTGCCCGCCATCAGTGATGGACAAATCACCCCAGTGCTACCCTTGTCTCAGTCAGGCCAGGGTGTCTTCAAACCAAACCAAAAAGGTCTAGACCAGTGGTTCTCCGACTTACTAATGCCACGACCCTTTCATACAGTTCCTCATGTGGTGGTAACGCCCCAACCATAACATTATTTTCGTTGCTACTTCATCACTGTCATTTTGCTACTGTGATGAATCGGTCGACCCCTGTGAAAGGGTCATTCAACCCCCAAAGGGAGCAAGACCCACAGGTTGAGAACCGCTGGTCTAGACAGAGGGGTCGGAGCAGACTGGTTTGGAGATTTTTCAAAGAAAAATCTTGGTAGATTTTTCTGGAAGGACAATGATGATTATAGAGGGCTATTAGGAAGACATTTTAAAGAGAATTGAAGACTGCATTAGTGTGAGACAAGTCAGGAAAGTTGCACTGAAGTTTTTGTGTGCTCCCCCCCTCCCCCATCACAATAAGGCACCTGCTTCTTCATTGAGAGTGGAAAGGGCTGTCCGTGAACATTTTGTTGGAAAAACCTTACCCCATCCACCTTCCAGCCCTGTTTTTTGCCCCTCCCAAGTTCTCTTTGTTCCCCAAACTCATTGAATACTCGAAAGGAACACTATTTGAGTTTTTCAGGTTCCCAAGTTGTCCTTTGTAAGGAATATCAATCGAAGAGCTCGGCATTCTTCCAGGAAGGGCCAGAGAGATGGAAATACTGCCTTCAGAAGTGTATAGACTTAAATGTAACAATAGCCTCATCCTTTGATAGTTTGGTTTCATAAAGGTTTGTATGATTTTGTAGAAAAACCTTTTTGACTTAACCTTAGTATCTTTTGGACCAAGGATGATTTGCAGTTTGGAGCCTGGGCTGCCTAAACCAAAAAAACAAAGCAAAAAAAGAGAGAGAGAGAAAGAAAAAATCGGTGCCATTGAGTTGATGCCAACTCATTTCAAACTGCTGACTCTGTGGTTAGCAGCCCAACTCTTGTCACCATGCCACCGGCGCCAATGCTCCTCAGGCTATCTAAACCTGGGAGGATTACTTTAAGTTACAGGTGACTACTCGGACCTTGGGGAAACGTTTTAGATTTATGGACTTTTCAAAGGGACAGCGAAAGAATCTGTAATGGACCTGCATTTCCAGAAGGGGGACTGAAAATCCATCTGTTTTCATTTGCATTTGTCCTTACACATTACATTTGTGAAACCGCAGCTATTGAACACCCTAGGGAGCCTAGTTCACAGTAACTGATTGATGGTTGATTGCATTGTCAGCTCCCGATACAGATGATGAAGCTGAGTCTCAATCCCCTTGCCCTTGAGAACTCCAAAAATACCCCTCTGTGAAGTCCCTTCTGACTCACAGTGACCCTCTCAGACAGAGAAGTGCCACAGGACTTCCAAGACTGTAACCTTTAGGGAAGCAGCCTGCTATGTCTTTCCTGAGGGAGTGGATGCTGAGTTTGAACTGTGGACCTTTCCGTTAACAGCTGAGTGCTTAGCCCCCTGCATCCCCAGGGCCCCTTGGCATACGTGAGGCATGCGTACGATTTCTATGTGTGGTGCTTAGGTATTCTGGGTGAAGGGACCAACCACATGAAAAAGTACTGAAAGAAGTTTGGGAATGCACAGAAACATTAACATTCCTTATTCGGGGATGTGGGTACAGTGAAAGGCATCTGTTTTTCCCATGGTGACAAGCAAAGACACTGGGTGGAAATCCATTGCCGTGTGCGTGTTGATCAAGGAACACGCACCGGAGGCAAACACAAAAGTTTAGCTCTGGTTTCTTGGAAATGTCTGCTCATGGGTGAAGCCTAGGCATCCCCTTAGAATGTATGAAGCTGTCTGCTCGGGTCTTTTGATTTTACCTTCGGCTCTTTCTCTCTTACTTCCTAGATAGTGTGTGGCCAGGTGATGAGGGATTTGCTAGCCCCAGAAAATTATTGAGTTAAAGACTTGTAAACCATCTATATCTGTATCTTACCTATGTAGGATAATTGGAGAGTGAGTTAAGCCAATGAAAACTCTCATTTTTTATTTTATCTTCATTTGCTAGATACGTTTTTATGTAAATGTGTAGTAGGGGTGGGATGGGGTGGGAAATCCATGAGACCAGACAATGGGTAGAATCACTTGCCACATGGCAAACCCTGGGCATTGCTATTCTTCTTTCTGGGAATCACGGTCCTGGTCTCTTCTCTCCCTCTTTCCAAGAGCTTCCACCAGGCAGGCTCAGGCCATCTTCTCAGGTCTTCAGCTCACCCAAGCCACCTCCAGATTCTTCTCCAGCTCAGCCTCTCAGGCCCTGAATGGCACCCTGCATTCCACCAGGTTGTCTAGAGCAGGGGTGTCAAACTGGCAGCCCTCGGGCCACACGCGGCCCCACGGGTAATTTTTTGCGGCCCGTGATGCTCTGAAATAAAATGAAAATAGAAAAAAATTGCAATGAAGAAAATAGCACTTGGGGATGATCGTGGCAATACCATACACACAATTCCCTCATTTACCCTTTAACTACTGAGGACGAGGATACACGGGGCCCGTCCCTTTCCTGGGGGCCTGTGGACGTGTATAAACACGCTGACTCAGTTCCTGCGACGTTTGGAAGCGACATGTCTGCCACGCTCAGTGTCACATCATGGAAACAGATCCCAATAGCGAAAAGGTTAAAAAGAGCACTCTGGGTTGTACTGTTAGGAATCATATCTGGTGGCAGCACTAGTTAACATTTTTAGAGGGAAGCCCTTATGATTATGGATCTCATTTGTCAGCTGTCCGACATTTTGTGTTTTTTATTAGTTACTTTGTTATACTTTCTGGTCACAACATAAGAGGTAAGTGAAAACTAGTAGGAGGAAAGCACTGGTGAGTTTTGGGTAAAAGAGAATAATTTTAGTTTTATAAATACATTAAATAAAACAAATGTTTAAATAAAAGCAATTATAGAGTATTTTAATTACCCCCTCCATATTCCTGAATCCTCACTTCAAAATATAAATTTAACAAAATTTATCAATGTGATGTGGCCCACGTAAATCTTGCCTGTTGCACCAAATGGCTCATGTTTTAATTGAGTTTGACACCCCTGGCCTAGAGAAACAAACCCAGTGAAACTCATATATGTAGGAGAAAGAGCTTTATATTAACAAGTAGTCTTATATTAAAAGAAGGCATCGCAGCCAGCTCCAGTCCATACGGCCCATGCTAGTCATTGGTCCCTCTCTCAGAGTCTCGCAGGTGCAGGCTGGGGATGCAGACGACAAGCAGGAAGATCACCTGGCAGCGGAAGCAGAGTCTCATGGATCCGGGGTGGGTGGGAACATGGCAGGGCACTGACAGCTCTCAGGCTCTGTTGGCCCACATGGGGCTATCCCTGGCAGTCGACAGAATCTCAGCAGGCAGAGAGGCAAAGTGGTGCACTGGACTGACAAGTGTAACTCCATCCCTAGGCATGAGTGTCCAGTTGACATGCAATCATTCAATGACTACACATTCTTAGCACTATTTAAGCGATTGAAGCCTATCCTCCAAAAAGATAGGTTGAGGTCCTAATCCCTGATGTCTGTGAATGTGAATTTATTGGGACACAAGGTCTTTGAAGGGTTTTGTCAGTTAAATTGACAGGTCAACTGGAGTAGGGTAGGTCTTAAACCAATATGAGCCCTGTTCTTATACGAAAACGAGACCCATACACAGAGGGAAGATGGACCTGAGGTATAGATTGGGGTTAAGCTGCAGCTCTAAGCCAAGAACGCCTGGGGGCTACCAGAAGCCCGGAGAAACAAACGAAGTATCTTCCCTTAAAGCAGGGGTGGAGAACCTTTGTTCTGCCAAGGGTTGTTGGGTATTTTTTAAACTGATCCATGGGTCATACTGGTCATCCGTTGAATTAACCCACTCCTACTGTGATAGCTGGAAGGGTTTCTCTTTGGTGCAGCCAGTGAGGTTAGCTGGTATTGATGATCTCTTGGGGCTCATATGACCCGTGGGCTGGACGTTCCCCTGTCCTGCCTTAGTTTCTTCAGAAAAAAGCATGGCTCTGCCAAAACCCCCAATTTTGACTTCCAGAAGAAGTCCTGGCGATACGCTCAGCTACCAACAGTAAGGTTGGCGATGCCAAATCTGCCTCATGGGAGAAAAGGCCTCAGCGATCCGCTCTCACGAGGATTTCAGCCGCAGCATTTGTCCCAGAACTAAAATTCAGGAGGCAGGAAGAGGCAGAAAAGATGGGCGAATGGCCATGGGAGCTCAAGGGGAACGCAAGGCGAGCTGTTAGACTGAGGGATTGCAAGCAATGTCACAAAACAAAAGGTGTATAAACGGTTTAAAGGAGAATGGGTGGACTCTGCAAACGTTCACCCAAACCACAGTCAAACATTTGGGGAAAAAACCCACCAAAATCCTTTGAGCCTCAGAAACCCCATGGTGCAGTTCTAGCCTATGGGGTCATGGAGTAGAAATGGACTTGACAGCATACCACAGCGTCCGGAATTGAGAAGCAATAGCGTTCTGATCCACTCACTCACTTTGTGGTATTTTGCTGTGGCAGCCACAGGAAACAAACACACTCATCCCACCCAGCAGACAAAAGATTCGTAACCAACTTCCTTAATTACAACCACCCCCAGAACAACAGCAACAACCAACCCCCTCCTATCGCCCCCCCC
>NW_022111361.1:4262368-4263468 GCF_000313985.2 Echinops telfairi | reverse complement strand
CCCGCTCTTTCAAGTGAGTGCTGACTCATAGTGACCCTATGTAGGGTTCTAAGGCCATACATCGTTTCGGGAGCAGACATCTTTCTCCTTTGGAGAGGACAGTGGTGTTGGGATATCAACCGAGGGGTGAGTGCCCAAGACTTTCCTGACCAGCACCTCCAGGCCTCCTCCACGGGCTCACGGTCACAATGAGCTTCTGTAATGCCATCTCTGCGTCATGTCAGTAAAGGCGGACAAGCCTACTGCATGTGAAGAAGCAAATTCAAAGCAGAACGGCAGGCCTCCAGGGCGCCCTGGAGCTCTCTGCTCAGAGTGCAGATTTCAGGGACAGGGAGCTTGGAGGTCTCACAGGGCCCCATGCTTAGAAGGATCCGCTCTGACGAGGCACTCTGATGTTGTGGTGGGCGACCTGTGGGGCTGGGAACAGGAATCTCAGCTGCTTGAAACCGCTAGCCCCTCTGTGGGAGAATGATGAGGCAGTTGGGTCCTGTCAACATTCACAGCCTGGGAACTACGCTGCCCTAGAGGATCACTGTGAGTTGGAATCAACCTGATGGAAGTGGGATTGGATTATGTTTGTTGATAAACAAGTTCTTTTTTTATTTAAATACTTTTATTGGGAGCTCTTACATCTCTTATCACAATCCATATATTCCTCCAGTGTGTCAAGCACCTTTGCACATATGCCGCCATCTTCATTTTCAATGCCTTCTCTTCCCACTTGAGCCCCTGATATCAGTTCCCCATTTCTTCCCAATTCCTCTCCCCGACTCTCCCTCCCTCATGAATGCTTGATAAGTTATAGATTATTTTTTCCATATCTTACATTGACCTCCCTCACCCCTCACCCACTTTTCCATTATTCGTCCCTCTGGGAGGGGGTTCTAGGTTGATCCTTGTGATCAATTCCCCTTTTCTCCCCCCACCCTCCCCTAATCCTCCTGGTATCTCTACTCTCCTTGTTGGCCCTGAGGGGTTTATCTATCCTGGATTCCCTGTGTTGTTGGCTCTTATCTGTAGCAGTGTGCATGCTCTTGTCTAATCCAATTTGTAAGGTAGAATTGAGGTCATGGTAGTTGGGTAAAGGAAGCACCAAGGAA
>NW_022111361.1:4163590-4262268 GCF_000313985.2 Echinops telfairi | reverse complement strand
TATCTCTACTCTCATTATTGACCCTGAGGGATTTATCTGTCCTGGATTCCCTGCATTTCAGGTTCTTATCTGTAGCAGTGTGCATGCTCTTGTCTAATCCAATTTGTAAGGTAGAATTGAGGTCATGGTAGTTGGGTAAAGGAAGCACCAAGGAACTAGGGGAAAGTTGTGTGTTTCATTGGTGCTATACTGCACCCTAACTGGTTCATCTCTTCCCTGTGACCCCTCTGTGAGGGGATGTACAGTTGTCTACAGATGGGCATTGGGTCTCCATGCCTTGCCCCCCAATCACCTTGGGTATGGTTTTATTCTGGGTCGTAGATGCCTGATATCTGATCCACAGGTTGGTGTGCTTCCTCCATGTGGACTTTGTTGCTTCTGAGCTAGATAGCTGCTTGTTTATCTTTAAGCCTTTAAGACCCCAAATGCTGTATCTTTTGAAAGTCGGCACCATCAGCTTTCTTTACCACATTTGCTTATGCGCCCGCTTTGTCTTCAGCAATCGTGTCGGGAAGGTGAGCATCACAGAATGCTGGATTGTTAGAACAAAGTGTATGGTCGAAAAGGGACCTGATGGAGCAGTGGTTAAGTGCTTGGTGGATAACAGAAAGGCCTGCAGGTGGAACCTACCAGCTAGTCCATAAGAGAAAGAGGCACCGTCTGCTTTCACAAAATTGTTTTCAATTAAAAACAAAACTACTCTTGTAAACATCACAACACATGGACAAAACTGGAGAACCTTATGTTTAGCAAAATTAGTTGCTCTTAGAAAGATAAATATTTAATGACACTACTATTTTAAGGAAAAACAAAGAAAAAGAAAAGTTGTTTTAACACCAAAAGCTAAGACTTTGAAGACTATGAGGTGCGCAGGGATGGGGATGTGGACAGGGAGAGAGGAAAGAGAGGATATTATAGATGGAGGGAGTGGGGGAGGGATGGAGAGGGTGCAAAATACCACATTTATGAGGAGGCTAGAGAGGCATTACTAATTTGTTGAGATTTCATTTATTGAGATGGGTTGTACAGCTATATAGAATATGTTACTTCAAAAACCTTAATTAACTAATTTTAAAAACCGAGAGAGAAGGCTCACAGCCTTAAAAACCCTCCAGATTCCTTAAGCCTCGGAGCTAAAGAATGACCGGAGTGGCAGGAAAAGCAAACGAGGTAGACCTGGATTCTGTCGTGTCATACGAGTTCATTTCACGTTCATGGAAATAAAAACTACAGTGGTGGAAGCCCTGTGGAGGCATTTTATGTCTACCGTGTGAGACAAAAAAGGCCTGATTGGTTTTACTGCCCAGACAACGTGCCTGCTCATGCAGCCATTTCAGTGAGCCAGTTTTTGGCAAAAAACAGCATGCCTCTATTGCCCCACACACCTGAATCACCTTGCTCCTTGTGACTTCTTCTTGTTTCTGGGAATGAAGAGGGACATGAAAGGACAGTGATTTGATGACATAGAAGAGGTTAAAAAAAAAACACGAAAAATAAACAAGCAAAAAAACTGAGGGAGATGCTGTCACCCATCCAAACAGATGAGTTTGAAATGTTTCCAAGAATCGAATTTCAGATTTGACAAATGTATTAAGTGTAGTGGAGAGTACTTTGAAGGTGATTAGTTTGTTTTTTAAAAAAATTTAAATACATTGCTTTGGGGGGAAATTTTTTTTTGTTTTTTTTGGTACCCGCTTGTCGTCTGCTTCCTGGTGATCTGTAGGGAAGTAAGAGAAAGGCCTGCTTGAAATTTGGGACAAAATTAAATGACTAGTCAGGGCAACTAGAAAGACTAGACAGAGCCAAGAAACCCACAAGTAAGTGCCATTGAAGTATATTTGGCATCTGGTCAGTAAGCTAAATTGAGTGGTAATGAAATTGAGTTGGCTTAGCAGATGATTGGCACCCTTTCAGCACTTGTGGTACTTAATTTATTTGCACAATGTGTTTCAGAACCCTGCATGTGGTTATAGTTTACCTCAGCCGACCATTAAAAGTGAAAATCTTCTCCAAGTATCTGTTTTTATTCCTTTTCATTTAGACAATAATCCTTTGTAACAACAAGCATTCTTCAACAATAGGAAGTCATGTCGAGCTCTGTGTTTCCCTGCCCTGTAACTCTGTGTGTTTGCCTGGCAGGTGTGCAGTAGGTTGGCATTCCCGTGGTTCCTGATCTCACATATAATATTTCCCTGTGGCCTTCACGGATGATGTTGCTCTGCTCTTGTAAGCACAGTCCATTATCCTGCGGAGGCACATGAAGCTCTCCAAATTAAGTCTATATTGCTCGTCATGCCTCCTTGTTCTACTATAAGAAAGTAGATTTGAGGCTTCCCAAATCTCCAAGGGCATTCTTATGTGCCAGCTATTTTTCCTGATATCTTTGAAGAGAAGATTTAAATTACTAATCTCCCCACCCCACCCCATGCTGATCTCTGAGATAAGGCTGAACACGTCTGTTGCCTGCTACTTAGATCACAGGGAGGCGAGGTGGTGTTTGAAATGAACCCAAACCAAATTCAAGCATTCTGTAACAAAAATTCCTTTTTCAGTTTTTCCAGTAAGAATTTGTTATGCAAGTTGCCGTTTGTTGCTTAACTACATATACTCTTTTTCTACGAATTAGAAGGTGGGCCCTCATCCAAACTTTTCCTTAATGGTTTGCATTCATGACCATGAAATGTGAAATGTTTTTAGTTTTCATAACACCCAGGTCATGTCAAAACTCTCTATAATGTCAGAAAACACACCGAAGGCGGTTCCTCTATTTATGTGCTGATAGGGTTGAGTTACACATGTTCGTGTATGTTAATATTTAAATATTTGTCCTGTCCGCAGGCCCAAGATAGCAGATTGAAGACAGATTTGTTTGAACTAGTCGCTCTCCGACTGTGGCCTGCATGCAGATCGCTTTGGGAGAGCTTGTTACGACACAGGTTGCTGGGTGCCGCCCTGAGTTTCTGATTGAGCAGGTCTGGAGAGGACTGCAGAACTGACTTTTGAACGAGCTTGTGGGCCATGTGTCTTGTGGACCCCATTTGGAGAACCCCGGTTTTGAACACCCCAAGAGCTGCTCTTCAGAGGGCTTGTGAAGGCACGGGAATATCCCAGATGGGACTGGGAAGGGGTGAGGGTCTAGTGCTGGATCTCTGGCGCTGATGTCTTCACTTAGTTTCATGATCTCTGGGATTTGGGCCCAGCTGATGTCATTAGCCCCGCATCAGCTCTTTGGGGAGTAGGGGAAGGGGTGGGAGTGTTTATTAGTTTGTTGTGGTTGTTAGGTGCCATCCAGTCTCAAGTCAGATCCGTAGGGGTCCTATGGACAACAGAAGTCAATGCTGTCCAGTCCTGTGCCCTCCTCGCCATCTTTCCTATGTTTTAGGCCTTATCGAAGCCAACTGTGTCAATCCATCTCCTTGAGGGTCTTCCTCCTTTTCACGGACATTCCAGTTTATTTTGGTACAGACTGACTTGAAAGCCCAAAGTAGAGGCATGCTGAAGACAAACAGAAATTACAGACCACCAGTTAGGCAATCAGGAGTCAAACAGGGTCCTTGAGAAAAGGGAGATTGATAGCTAACGAATGATCCCTAATAATAAACCAGAAGAGTCGTAAAGCCTGTTCCAACATTTGGTGAATCCACATGCTTCAGAGTTGAACTGCCCTTGTTGTTTCTTTCTTTTAAAATAAAAATTAAAAATATAAAATTGTTTTTCTTGTTCCTGTTGAGCCATAGGGTTTCCATAGGTGATTTTTGAGAAGAAGAATCCCAAGCCTTTCTTCCCAGGAATGTCTGTGTTGACTTTTTGGTTAGTAGTTCTAGCGTGCTACCTGGTTACACCACTCTGTTACTGCCCAATGACATGCATTTATTGACTCTTTCCATTGAATTCACTCGCGTCTCCCAAGGGTAGGTACTAAGAGTCTCATTTCTGTAGATTACGAAGAAAACCCAAAAACCAAACTCACGGTCATCAGTTGATCCCGACTCATAGTGACCCTATAGGACAGGATAGAGCTATGCCTGTGGGTTTCCACGATGGGAACTCTTTATGGGAGTAGAAAGCCTCATCTTTCTCCCAAGGAGTTGCAGATGGCTTCAAATTGCTGACCTTGCCGTTAGTGGTTCAGTGCATAACCACTGCTCTACCAGGGCTCCTCTTAAAGAAGAAAAGAGACCCAGACAAGATAAGTAACTTATTTAAGGGCACTTAACAGCTTGTCATTGTCTGAGTCTGAAGTTGAATCTTAGTTGGCCTGTTTCTAAACTCTCTTTCATAGGTGTAGATGAAACGGTTTGAGAAGAGGAGGCAGGCCTAGTGACTCACTGCCTAAAGGGACCAAGCAGGATGGAGACTGAGAAGGGACAGTTGAGCCTGCTGTCTAAAGAGAGAATGATCGGTGTTTTCACTGAGCGTATAAGAGCCACAAGGGCAGAGACAGGGAAAGACAGGCAATACACGAAGGCTGATTGTCTGAAAAGACTGGTTTTAAGGGCGGGGGATCAGAGAATGCTGTCTTGAGGATTAGGCAGACCTATAGTACGCACCCCTATAAATTGGTGGGTGCTTGCCAAGGGTAAGGCTGTGCCAAGGTTTTTGACTACATCAGAGCAGCGTCTCTTGATGTGTTTCTCCTAGCCCTCTTTCTGTGGGAACACTTACAGGCCAGCAGGGTATTCCAGTCTTGTCAGACATCTCCCTGCCAAATATGCTTAATTATGCAACTGGGTGAGGTATGGCTTGCCTCTTATATAAGAACCGGTTTTTCAGTCATTTATCAAGCTAGACTGGGCTATGTTTCTTTCGCATGCGTTCCTGTGATATGTGGGGTGGGGAAGGCATTTCTTGAATGACTTTCCTTTTTTTATTTTGAACTCTGGCTTTGGTGAGCTAAGAGTTCTTAACTCTTAACACAAAGGAAGTCAACTGCATTTTATCAGTGTTGGGAAGCATTTTGAGAGGTATTCAAAATAAATGAAATAGCATGTCATGGATTTATGTGGGTCAATTCCTTCAGACTAAAAGTGGTGTAAAAGGTATTTCTGATATGAACTCAAATCATTTTAACTTTGATGGTGAAATTGTAGTGGAGTATATGACTTGTATATGACTATAGATGATTTCACCCTGTAGCATCACGAAAATGTTTCTATTTTAATTTCTTGCTGAACTTCCAAGTATTTAACACATAGAGTCAAGGGCCCGAATCTCATATTACACATGAGGCTGGATTATTTTTTAGAACAGGCGTGTTATGAAGTTTATATATTACAAGGATACTAATTAGTATCCTAATCATTTCAAGAGATAGTAAATGATCAAGAACCGATGGTACTATAGGAGTAATTCCAACCTTCACGGAAAGCATCAGCCCAAAACAAGGCTTCAGAAATTGATGGTCTACCAATTAAAATGTTTCAGCAAACGGATGAAGCCCTTGGAAGCACTCATTTGTCCATGCCAAGAAATTTGGAAGACAGCTATACTTGGCCAATTGCCTGGAAAATATCCATATTTGTTCCCATGCCAAAGGAAGGTGATCCAACAGAATGTGCTAATTATAGAGGAGTATCGTAGATATTACATGCAAGTGAAATTATACTGAAGATCACCCAATATTAGTTATAGCACTACATTGACAAGGAGCTACCAGAGGTCGAGGCAGGATTCAGAAGAGGTGGTAGAACAAGGGACATCATTGCTTATGTCAGATGGATCTTGGATGAAAGCAGAGAATACCAGAAAGATGTTTACTTGTGTTTCATTGACTATGGAAAGGCATTCAACTCTTTGGATCATAGCAAAGTATGGATAGCCTTCAAAAGAATGGGAATTCCAGAACCCTTCATTGTGCTTAAGTGGAACTTATACATGGATCAAGAATAAGGGAATACAGCATGGTTTAAAATCAAAGAGTTGTATGGCATGTACTGTGTGAATTCTCTCACAGTAGTCATTCAATCTGTATGTTGAGCAAATAATCAGAGAAGCTGGATTATATGAAGAAGAATTTGGCATCAGGATTGGAAGAAGCCTTGTTAACAACTTGCAATCTGCTGATGACCCAACCTTGCTTGCTGAAAGTGAGGAGGACTTGAAACACTTGCTGATGGAGATCACGGATTGCAGCCCTCAGTGTGGTTATGACTCCATGTAAAGCAGACCCAAGTCCTCACAACTGGACCAAGAGGTAGCATGGCGATAAATGGAGAAAAGATCGAAGTTGTCAAGGATTTTGTCTTGCTTGGATCCACAATTAATGCTCATGGAAGTAGCAGTTAAGACACCAAACAACTCCTTACATGGGGAGATCTGCTGTACAATACATCTAAAGGTATTGAAAAAGCAAGGATGTTACTTTGAGAACAAAGATGCACCTGGCCTAAGCCATATAGTATTTTCAATCGCCTCAGAGGCATGTGAACGTGGGATATTGACTAAGGGAGACTGAAGAAGAACTGATGCACCTGAATTACGGTGCTGCTGAAGATTGTTGACAGTACCAGGGACTGGCAACGGAACAAAGAAATCTGTCTTGGGAGAAGTCCAGCTACAATGCTCTGTAGGGGTAAGGACAGCGAGACTTCGTCTCATATTCTTTGGACATGTTATCAGGAGAGACCACTCTCTGGAGAAGAACATCAAGCTTGGTAAAGTGGAGGGGCAATGAAAAAGAGGAAGATCTTTGAGAAGATGGATTGACAAAGTGGCTCCAACTATAGGCTCAAACATAACACAAGTGCTGTGAGGCGCAGGACCAGGCAGTGTTTCAGTGTGTTGTACTGTGGTCATTATGAGTCAGACTGGGCTCAGTGCCACCCAATAACAGCAACAACAATTCGGTTCCTAGAGCAAACAGCAGTGCTGCCATTCCTTGGTTTCTATCAATATTAGATCGGTTTTGGAAATGATATCTGTACTGGGATTTTTTGTTTGCAGCACATTGTACACATTTACAAAGCTGCTAGGAATTCTCCTTGAGGATATATGTGGAGTGTGTTTGTGTGTGTGAAGCTGTAATCTCATTTCCCCAGAACATGCAGACTCCAGTAGATACTGCAGTACCACTAATGAGGCAAACATAACTCAGAATAATCAGCATTTTGAGATAAAATGGCAGCACTTACCCAAGGACAAAGTTGCAAAGGTTAGAAAAGGAGGAGGAAGGGCAACAGGTAGCTGAGGGAGGAAGTAAGCTGAGTGATGTTTCATTGTGGGAACTGTAACTGATGAGACCAACTAAACCTGTGTGTGTGACTCTTTGAACGGAAAAAGGATAGGCTCTGTCAACCTTTACCCCAATTCACAGTGAAATGGAAAGAAAGCAAGAAAAAAAGGAGTAGACACTAAAAACTTTCTCCAAAGTCACTTCTGTGCGTAGGTTCAATGAACAGCTTTCCACACGAGGTTAGAGAATCAATAGCAGTTTCTAAAACCTTTTTTGTTTCACAGGTCTGTTTTGGCATCATGCTTAACTGTCTGAATTACCTGAAAGAAACCCCAAGTATTAGAACACTGCTTTTTGGCTACACACCACACAGATAGATTACCTCCAGACCACAGGAGTCTATTACTGAAATAGACTCATTCCTCCCTGGGTCGGTGTTTCCTCATCAATAAAATGGGGATAATAGTAATACCCACCTGTAGGGTTGGTATGAGGATGAAGTCTTAATTCATGTGGAGGCTTTAGAGCAAGGTCTGCCTTAGCCATGTTATTACATGCCACTGAGTGGATTCCCATTCATAGGTACCCCGTTTAACAAAGTAGAACTGCCCCATAGGGTTGACCAAGTAGATCTGCCCCATAGGGTTGACCAAGTAGAACTGCCTCATACGGTTGACAACATAGAACTCTCCCAAGGGGTTGACAAAGTAGAACTCTCCCATGGGGTTGACAAATTAGAACTACCCCATAGGGTTGACCAAGTAGAACTGCGCCATAGGGTTGACAATATAGAATTTTCCCGTGGGTTGACAAAGTAGAATTCTTCTATGGGGTTGACAAAGTAGAACTCTCCCATGGGGTGGACACAGTAGAACTGCCCCATAGGGTTGACAACGTAGAACTCACCTGTGGGGTTGACAAAGTAGAACCCTCCCATGAGGTTGACCAAGTAGAACCCTCCCATGAGGTTGACCAAGTAGAACTGTTCCATAGGGTTGACAAAGTAGAACTGCCCCATAGGGTTGACAAAGTGGAACTCTCCCATGGGGTTGACAAAGTAGAACTACCCCATAGGGTTGACAACGTAGAACTACCCCATAGGGTTGACAAAGTAGAACTACCCATAGGGTTGACAAAGTGGAACTGTCCCATAGGGTTGACAAAGTGGAACTGCCTCATAGGGTTGACAAAGTAGAACTACCCCATAGGGTTGACAAAGTGGAACTGTCCCATAGGGTTGACAAAGTGGAACTGCCTCATAGGGTTGACAAAGTAGAACTCTCCCATAGGGTTGACAAAGTGGAACTGCCCCATAGGGTTGACAAAGTGGAACTCACCCATAGGGTTGACAAAGTAGAACTGTCCCATAGGGTTGACAAAGTAGAACTGTCCCATAGAGTTGACAAAGTGGAACTCACCCATAGGGTTGACAAAGTGGAACTCACCCATAGGGTTGACAAAGTGGAACTCACCCATAGGGTTGACAAAGTGGAACTGCCCCATAGGGTTGACAAAGTGGAACTGTTCCATAGGGTTTTCTCAGCTGAACTCTTTACAGGATCAAATTAGCAGGTTTTTCTTCCTTGGATCTTCTGAATGCATTGGAACCAAGAACCTTTCAATTAGTCACCAAATCCTTAATGGCGATGCCACCCGGGGCTTCTTGTCTAGGAGTCAGCCCCTAATTAGAGCCGTGCGGTGAAGCAAGCACAGGTACATGACCGCCAAGTAGAAGGGACTGAAATCAGATGAATCTGGTATGGAAGAGGCAGATTCTATAAAGATGGGGCAAAAGGAGCTTGCCAGGAAGGACGTCTCCTGATTCTTTATTTCTCCAGGTTTCTCAGGAGAACATTTCTGGTGGAGGCAGGATCTTCTAGCGTGAGGGGACTGGCTCTCTGGGAGAGAATGTGTCGGCTTCTCTCTGAGCACAAGCCCCACCATATAAACCCTTTCAAGGATACCCTTCTACTCAAGACTCAAGGTCCACCTACACGTAAAAGGAAGGGGCTGCTTTTCCATGGGGTCCAGTCTTCTCCCTGTTGGGAAAACTCATGGCATTAATCTCTTTAAGCAGGCATAGGCAGAAACTTCCCTTCACTGGCTTTTCAAAATTAGACGACCAAAGCCACCTCTAGCTACATATTCGCAAATGCTGGCATGATCTCTATTTCTACTTTGGGCATCTGATGTTCAGCTGTTGCAACATGTGGGTGAGACCTTTCCAATAGCCAGACTGGAAGCCACACTGGGGCCAGCATGATGGAGCGGTCCATGAGGCACCAGGAAGAGCCTGTTACAAACCTCTAGAACCCTTTGAAGCCCTAATGCCACAGATTTGATAGGACTCCAGTCACAGAGAAGTTGCCTGACTCTAGGACTGCTACTATATGAGGGGGCTTCAAAAAGTTCATGAAGCCACTATTATAGCTGTCTTCTCCCTGGGGTCCACTTGTTTCCGTCAGATCTTACCCCTGCACTTAACTCATTGAAGGTTTGCGGTTACTTACTGCCTGGAAACCCCCAGAGTTTAAAACCAGTTCATATGAAATTCCTGGGCTCATAGAACTTCACGGTAGTGAAGGGTTTTAAGTCCTGACAACAAGGACCCAAACTAAATCAGTTAAGTCTATTATGACGCATGAGGACCCCGTGTGTGTCGGAGTGGAACTGTGCACCCTTGGGTTTTCAGAGGCCGGCTACTCAGGGGCAGATTGCCAGGCCTTTCTTCTGCGGTGTCTCTGGGTGGAGTGGACTTGAACCTCCCACCTTTCCTGTTTTGCCCAGTGCATTAACCGTTTGCACCACTCAGGGACACCATGCAGTGCAGCAGGAGGGTGATACTCTTCTCAAGTATTGTTGAGAACTTTGCTGTTATTGAACAATTGCTGACGTAATGACTTTTGATAATAACTTGAAGGGGGTCGTTCTCCAGACACGATCATGTTCAAATTTTCCCAGGCAACATGGAGTCCTGAAGTTCATTAATGAATCATCTAGCAACTGAGAAGAGAGGGCAGGCAGAGAAAATCACTAACAGGGGACTTGGGCGATGCTGTGAAATAGAATGTGTGAACATGTGTTTTCGGGATCATGCAATCCCCAGTGAGGAAGGTTAATGCTGACTCCATCGCTGGCTAAGACGGGAACTCCAGGCTGACTACAAACCAGCTCCTGGGTAGGATGACCCTCACGTATGGGAAGGAGGCACGCTGTTGTTGTGTTAGATTGTCAGATGCCATGAAGTCAGTTCCCGCCCATAGCAACCCCATGCACAACAGAACCAAGCACTCTGGTCCTGCGCCGTCCTTGCAATTGTTCCTGTGCCTGTGCCCACTGTTGTAGCCACTGTGGCCATCCATCTCCATGCATGCCGCCCTCTCTCTCCATGCTCCTCTGCTTCACCCAACATAATGTCCTTCTCCAGGGTCTGATCTTTCCTGACAACATGTCCAACGTATGTCAGATGAAGTCCTGTAAGGAGCACTCTGGCTTTACTTCTTTCAAGACAGATCACTGTGATCTGCAGATCTCTAGCAGTCAGCTTTTCACATATCCTGATAGTCTTCTGAACTCTGAACAAGAGTCATATTTGGGTGGAAGGTTTTGTAAGTTATTTTTGTAAAGTTTTTATAAGGATTATCTAATATGCTTCACCTTATCCCAAATGCCCAACTGTATTAAACTGAGAGTATATATTCAGCTGCTTCCAATGCTTTTTGAAGTGAAGAGAGGCAATATTGTCTGTTCAATAAATATTTTTAAAGAAAACCTATTCCCTTTGTCTTCAAAAGAAGCCTGCATATGTAGCTTTGAACAATATAATTTAAAATGTTCAATTTTCATCTTATCGTTGTGGTTTGGGGGCCTGAGACTTAAGTCATATCAAAATGCTTAAAACAAGAAAGCCTGATTCATAGCCACCTTACAGGACAGATTAAAACAGTCCCCATTGACATCCTAGGCTGTAAATGTTTTCTTTTAAAAAAATAGTTGTATTAACACTTCATCCATGTGTCATACAAGTCAATAATATCAAGAAGAGTTGTATAGTTGTCATCATGCTCAGTTCTAGAACATTTTCTTCTTCCTTGTACTCATGTTACTCATGGAATTATTATTATTTTTTCTAATTGTAGAAAAAATATATACAATAATTCCATCACTTCTACTTGTATAATTCAGTATCATTGATTATACTCTTTGTGTTGTATAACCATTATTGATATCCTTTCCCAAATTATTCTACTACCATTGACATAAAATCAATGCCCCTATGAAAAATCTCTTTTCCCTTCAACTATGGTAACCATTGGTCAAGCCCCCTCCACCACATACATGGTTTTCTTGATATAGTATTAACATATCATGTACTTCCATGGTTAAATCACTTTTTAAATGAATTATATAATCACAATCCGTTTTATTGCTCCCTCCACCCTCCTGGATTCATTGTTTGCTCTCCAAAGTCTCTCACCCTCTCTATGTCCTACTCTACCTCCACATCCCCTATATTCCATTGCCTCAGTTATGATCGCTATACATCTACTCTTTCTGTGCTTCACAAACTGGGAAACCCAACAGAAACAATATCAAACAAAGTGGATAAAAATAATAATAATAAAAAGATGAAAATACAAATAATGAGTAAGAAAGAAAAGACCACCATCAATATTTTAAAAGCCAGGGAAGAAATTTTTGTCATGGAACAAGCCAGGAATACTTGAGCATAGAACAAATTCAGCTTGGACCAAGAGGGAGGTGAACAGACCAAGTATCAATTTCAATCCAGAGTCATCAAATTTATAATGTTCTCCCTTGCCTGTGGCTAACAGGGGATCTGCCAGAGGTTTCGTCTGACTAGATACTCTGCAGATGGGTTCTGGATTCCCACTGTCCTTCATAGCATGCTACAATTTCAGCTCTGATCCTTTCCCTTCTTCATATTTGGATTTTGTTATTGTTATCTTTGGATCAGGCTGTAAATCTTTGGGAGAACAGACAGCCTTGTTTCTCTCCCGCAGAGTGGCTGGTGGGTTTGAACTCTGGAACTTGTCATTAGCAGCTCAATGCATAGCCCACAACACTACCAGGGCTCATCAACCACAAGATAACAACAATAATATTAAAGTTAGTATTGTGCTCTTACTTTCATAGGAGCCCTGGTCAACTGTTAGGTAAATACTGGCAGTTCAAATCCACCCGCTATTCCCCAAGAGAGAGATGTGGCTGTCTGCTTCCCTGAAAATGTATCATTTCAGGAGCCCAATGGAGGCCCACTATGAATTGGTTGACCCTATAGAAGTGGGTTTTATTCTTGTATTTACCTTTATTAACTATATTTTCATAAAATAACTTGCTCCTGACAAAAAATATTTTTATTCAACAGATTTTTTTTTTTTTAATTAAACCAAAGTGTCTTCTGTCTGCCTACCCTGCATGGCTGATTTCAGTGTATTGGTTCCTGCCTCATTCCTCCTCTGCCAAAGATAAGCAAACGTAGGCCGGAACCAGGAAAATGATGGCTAATGTGATGCAGATCTTTCTTGTGAAGAATGGGTCCTTAACACCAAACAGAAGCGAGATTAAATGGTGCTGTAACTTTGATAATGTGGTCACAAACTGCTGCCCGTGGAAAGCAATTAACCCTATTGTTCTTCATTAGCTATACAAGCAGCTAACTGGAACACAAAGGGCTTGCAATCCGTACCTTATTGTATCTCTTTACCAGTAATTATACTCCAGGGAAGAGTTAATAGATGGACCTGTAATTATACATGCGCACATGCCCATTTTGCCCCTTAGAAATTATATCCCATTATTGGCACACTTTGCTCGTACACGTGCTTCTCCAGGTCTGCAAGCATGGCTTGCCTAGCGAGAGACCGCATGTGGACACCAGCTCTCATCTTTGATTTGGAGAGATCAAGAATGATATTACAGGCAATGCCTTTCATACAGGAACACCTTTCTTGAAAGGTTACTATAGTTGGGTTTTGACACTGACTTCTTTTTTTTTTAAATATAATTTTTTGTGTGGTGGGGATCAGAATTGATCAATGAAGTCAACTCTTACAGCTATGTCAGAAAGTTCCTATTACTCTAAGTCAGCGGTTCTCAACCTGTGTGTCGCGACCCCATTGGGGGGTCAAATGACCCGTTCACAGGGGTTTCCCAATTCATAAGAGTAGAAAAATGACAGTGATGAAGTAGCAATAAAAGTAATTGTATGGTTGGGGGTCACCACCACATGAGGGGCTGTATGAAAGGGTTGCGGCATGAGGAAGACGGAGAACCACTGTCAAAGGAGAAGTGAGGGACCTCTAGGCATAGGGTTCAAATAATAATAATTGTTCCCTGAGCTACCGTAGATCATATGAAGTCTTTTTCAAGGTCACTGTGGCTTTGAAACAAGGAGGGGCCCAGGCAACCTCCACAGGGCTCTTCCTAAGACAAGGTGGTTTAGGAACCCCGCGGGGCTCGCTGGATATGGGGGTGGGAGGAGCAAATATCCATTACTGCATTGTGGTGGCACTCCCCACATTTCTCTCACTAAAACCTGAGCGGCCCACAGGATCCTGCCCAACAGTAAGATGTGTGGGAAAGAAATCCTGTGGGACTGTCTTGATTCTCCAGTGGTTCAGGAGTGGTCTGGCGGGGTCATGATCCCTAGAATGGAATTTGTTATTTCTTTGATTCTATAAAGGATGAGTCATGGAATGATTCATGGAAAAGCACTTGATGAATGGCTGCTAAGTGTTTGGGTTGAAGGGACAAAGGCAGTTAGGTAATGGTTCCTGCCCTTAAGGAATGTCCGGTATGGTGTGGGAGACAGAGGGATCAGTCAGTCAGTTCAGTGCCCTATGATGAGGGCCGTGTAGACAGAGGAGGAGCATGTATTCAATTTTAAGAGGGTGGAGAGAAGGCTAGGAAGGGATTCTCAGAGGAGAGAACCCCTGGCTTGAGTAAGAAGGGACATAGATGTGTTTGCTCCGTAGCCATTGAAGAAGCAACACAGCAGGTGTGGCTATTGAAGTAACTGTTGGACTGTTGCTTACTTACCAGGAAGGAGATGCCACGAGCATTTTCTCTCAGGCAGCACATCGATTGAGGCGAATGTGCACTGCCTGCAGTGGCTCTGGTGACACAACAGAGGTTACTGTGAAACCAGTGCACTGTCTGACGCTCGCGCTTCGAACCCAGGTCTCCCCATTGGCATTGGACTCGGTGTGAGCAAACAAAAGAAAGCGAGCCTTGGCAAGGATTGCGATGAAGCTGGTCAGCTGTAGGGTGGAAGTCTGGCAAAGAGACGCCACACCCGGTGAGGCCTGGGGAACCACAGCCGTCAATCACAATTCCAATGAATGGACAATTTTACACCATGGAATTTGGAAAATTCTGTTTTTCATCATGGAAAGGGTAAATGATTCAACCCCACAGGCGTTCATTGAATGCTAACTCTTAGACAGCTACTCTCATGGTTACAAGGTTTATAGATCTGCCTCAAGTTACTATCATGCAGACAGTTTCTTTTTTTTTTTTTTAATAATTAAAACATCTTATTGGGGGCTCGTACAACTCTTATCACAATCCGTACATATCCATTGTGTCAAGCACTTTTGTACATCTGTTTCCCTCCTCACTCTCAAAACATTTGCTTTCTGCTTGAGCCCTTGGTAACAGCTCCTCATTTCCCCCCTCCCTCCCACCTCCCTCCCTCATAAGCCATTGATAATTTATAAATTATTATTTTATCATATCTTTCACTGTTCGACATCTCCCTTCACCCACTTTTCTGTTGTCCATTCCCCCAGGGAAGAGGTTATATGTAGATCCTTGTAATCGGTTTCCCCTTTCTACCCCACCTTCCCTCCACCCTCCCAGTATCACCACTCTCAACACTGGTCCTGAGGGGTTCATCTGTCCCCTTCTTATCTCTACCAGTGTACATCCTCTGGTCCAGCCGGATTTGTAAGGTTGAATTGGGATCATGATAGTGGGGTGGGAGGGTGGGGGGAGGAAGCATTCAAGAAATAGAGGAGAGCTGTATGTTTCATCATTGCTACACTGCACCCTGACTGGCTCGTCTCCTCCCCATGGCAGGTAGTCTCTTAACCAGAGAGGCATACACAAGGCGAGAGCAGACTTCCCTAATTTGTGAAAGATTCCCTCCCTAGGATCTTAGGACCCCTCGATGCCTGACTAAACCTGGCAGAGGGAGGGAGGTTAGCCAGGCCACTTCTCTAAATAACATCACACCACTTAACCCCGATCGACCCCCAGCTATTTGTCATTCTGTAATTTTATTTTTAGGTGACACCTCCAGATCCCCATCCTGATACATAAGGACTATTGACCTTCACCGTGTTTGGGACACTGTCCAGTTGCATGCAGACTCTGTCCCATGTCTTGTAGAACCAGATTCTGCCTTGAAGCTCCCTCGTACCCTATCCCCCTGTCTCTCTGCCTTCAGACTCACTGTGTCCCCATCCTCATACTGCCTTCTGCCTGATCCATCCTCAGTCCTTGTCCTTGGAGGTGTCCTCAGGCAGTAACTCCGTTGGTAGGCTGGGCTCCACTCTTACCCTCGTGCAGGACTGTCTAATTGACATAATCCCTGACGAGGCAGGCAGAAACCTGTCTGAGAAGGAACGCTCAAATATTTCCCACTAAAGCAGGTGATAGGAACATGGTAAGGCTGTTCCCTTTCCAGGTGAAAACCTGTGAGACCTGGGAAAAGCAGATAGTCTCTCTCAGTCCCGGCCCTGACAGGTTTCCATTCTGTTTATTTACAACCATTAAAAAATGAACATAACATAAATGGGAAGGCCACCCACAGGGGTTTCCACTATGTGTAGTTTAAAGCCCTTTGAACAAATCGCAAAATCAGAGCCAGGATCTTGAGCGACTGCAGGTGGCAGTAGAGGAATGGCCTACATTCTGCTCCCGGGCTGCTGCGGAGAGCCAACTGGAGGAGAGGTGGTCCCACTCCGCTTTCTCTCACACCAGCATTCGCTCTCTCCATTTCCGGTTCTTGTGTCCCTTTTCTTTTCCTGGCTCTTCTCCGGTTCCCCTTTGATCGTCTCCTCCACGTCCTACTGGCTTGTCAAGACCTCATGCAAAGAGTGATGGCATTCCTAGTTTTGTTTTTCATTTTGTCTTCCTGAAAGATCAGGGTTCCTACACCCAGAAAGAGTGGGCGTCTTGGACACCCACAGGCGTAGCTCTAACTGCTCCTTGGAACCCCCTCAGAGACAGTGAGATGGGCTTTCTTTCTCTTTTTTTCTCTCCTAATTCTATCAAGACGTACCAAATATGTTAATACTATGCCTTTCCATCATTTAAGCTTTCATTTTTTTAACTACAAATAAACGGACTTTTAGAGCTGATGCAATAAAGTACAACAAAACATATTCTCTTTTATCATTAATACAAAGTTACTGGATGTTAAAAGTTTTAAAGATGTGATATTATTCAACTGCCTATGATTTTTTTCCCATCCAGTTTGTAAACTACTTCTCTCTCAATAATACTCTAGCTTGAGGTGGGCTTCCTATAGGTGGTTGGCCAAATCTGTTCTGCCAATAGTGATTTTGTAAATAAAGTTTTATTGAGCTACAGGCATTTTCATTCCGTTAGGGATGCCTATGACTTATCATAATTTAATGGCAAAGTTGAGTGGATGTCTCAAAGACTATTCCGCTGACAAAACGTGGAATATTTGCCGTCTGGCTTTGTACAGAAAAGGTTTGATAACTTCTGTTCTAGATGCCTGTATTAGTCTTTGAGGAAGCACTAGGCTTCCAATTGCAAAGTCAGTGGTTCAGACCCACTAGCCACCTCACAGAAGACGAGGCTGTTTGCTCTCATAGAGATTTACATTCTCAGAAACCCTTAGGGAGCAATTTGACGTAGGAGTCAGAAATGACTCAATGGAAGTGGGTTGTTTTTTTTTTGTTTAGCCTTTTTTGAGGGGGGGTGAGGGTCGTTAGTCTACTGAGGCTAAATTATAATGCGACAACAATGGCTACACAACCTCAGAGGCTGACGAAAGAGGGGTTTTCCCTCTCCTTTGAGAATCAGCTTTGAGGCTTCACTGCAGGACGCTTGCTGAAGAAGGCGCTCCTATCTGGAGTACTGCTGATGTAGGAAACGGGAGCAAGAGAGACGAGGAATCAGGATGATAGCTCTTAAAACTCCTGACAGAGGCCGATGCCCTTCCCACTCCCGTTTCATAGGCCGAAGCAAATTGCAAGGTCAAACCTTGTGAAGGAATTTTAATACTTCTGTAGACATTTTTGGGCAGGAAGGGACTGTTTAGGGAGATTCAGAGAAACATTGGCCCATAATACAACCTATTAGTGTGCCTTTGCAGCATTTGGTAGGGGTTCAAAATAAAGTCAAATGCGTCTGGAGGGTCTTGGGTCTTCAAGGCTAATTTTTGTTCACTCTTCCTTCAAAGCATGTCAAACACGCCTACAATGTATGTCACCTCCGAGTCCCATGTGTCCCAGGGGTGAAAAGTGAACACCTCAGAGCTCTGTGGGGTCTTGGGGAGATAGCCTCTCCCCATCACGTCACCTTTCTTTCCTCAAGTGAACACTCTCAGCCTCTCCTCACTGTTTGCTGTTCATGTCTCAGGATTCATGTCCTCATTTCCTCATTCCTGGGTCCTCCGGGAAGGAGACTTGGGAAGAGGTGCTTTCTGGGGAGTGCTCTTAGGAGCCACACCATCTGGGAGAAGGGAAGAAAGCAGCCTGGTGGGGTGGGGGAGTATAGTAGCAGCAGATTTCAATTGGTTCGACAGTACTCTCAGGAGCTACAGGATGGACAGTACTCCATCCTGTAGCTTGGATGGTCCTTCAGGCCCATTCAAACCTCTCCACTGACCAGTCAGTGGGTGGACTGAGCCCAGAGAGAGATGTGCCCATGGGAAAAGCGGCACTCTTCAGCCACGAGCAATTGCTAGAGAGGGACTCACCATGGAGCTGTTAGCACGGATACTTACAAGTGGGACCTGAGTGCTTCCGGCCTGGATAGGGATGACCTGGCAGAGCACAACTCCCTGTCTTAGCCTGGTGGACGTCAGTCACTCTAGAAGTGCAAGACCCCTAGGGATCCCTTACCCTGCATCCTCATCTCCACTCATCTCTGCGCATGTCCTTTTCTGTCCCCATCACTTGTTGTAAGGTGCTGTTGAGTTGGTTCCAGCCCATAGCGACCCCGTGCATGGCAGGACGAAACACCGCCGGGTCCTCTGCCAGCCTCCCACTTGCTCAGTTTGAGGTGACTGTTGCTGCCATGTGTCAATCCATCTCTTTGTCATGGCCCCTCCATTTTACCAAGTGAGATGCCCTTGTCCAGGAACTGGTCTCTCCCGATAAGGCCCAAAGTCCGTGATACAAAGCCTCACCATTCTATCACCCAGTCCCCCTGAATTCCCCACCCCTTTGCTTCGCCTGCTTAAATTCAGTCTTCGGAAAACGCTCTGCATTTGCAAGTTCTCCTCTATTCATTTCTTCCGCCTTCATGATTTAAATGAAGCCCCACTTGATCCTGAGAACACCGCTGCTTTTCCCAGAAAATCTCTCCAAGGGTGCTGCTGTCTTGCCCACATGCCATATGCCAGGAGGCCCTGGGATGGGATTGGTCTTCCTTATCTGCACGCTACCACTTTCCTCCTCCTTCACGGCCCAGCTCTGGACTTCTTTCAAGAGGCTCTGCCACCCCTAGCATTTCCTTTAGCAGTTATTTGCAGAACAGTGGTTATTCCCACTCATTCCTTAAGGAGTTTAGTCCCTAGCTCACTGTGATTTTTTAAAACACCATTTCTGGCATGATTCTTATGATCTAAATATTACACAGAGGATACTTTTTACCACACTGGCCTCCCACTTTGTTGACTCTCTCCCCGACAGGGATACCGGGTTCCACCTTTCTGAGCCCGCTTCTCTTGACCTTGGTATCAACAGATACTGCACCCAGAATTCCAATTCCAAGCATTGCACTCTCTAAGCATCAGCTCCTTTTGGATTCCCCGATTCCAACCATCCTTAGGCTCCCGTGGGACCTCTGGTCCTAACTTCTCTCTTTTTGACCAGCCCTGGTTTACTAGGCTGACATGCCACAATTTGTTACTCACGCCTTGTCAACTGCCTTGCTCTCACTCCTCCCTCCTCCCTCCTCCCTCAGGCATACTAGCCCATCAAAAAGTCGAACCCTTCCTTCATTCCATGGCTGCAACTAGGCAACGGGGCATGACTCGAGACAAAGTATGTACTTAAAACAAAAACAAAAAACCCCATACAACATTTTATTGTGGTTTGGATGAAAATTAACAGAGCAAATTCGTGTCCCATCTCCCAATTTGTACAGATTTGGCTCTGTGATCTTACTTGTGCCTCCCCTCAGTGGAACAGCATTCTTCCCACTTCCTCCTTGGAAGGTTCTACTTTCCCATCTCTCCCGCCTTCGGAAAACTGTTTTGAGGTAAATGGTGTCCTTTGGGTCTTGGCTTGTTGATTGTTCTGAGGAATCCCTCCTTACAGGAGTGTGACAGTCAACTCCAGAGGTCCGTCAATTGGCTGGTTCAAAGGCCATCACCAGGAGTAGGTTCAAGTCCAAGTTTGAAGAATGTCTCTGCGCCACCATTTGGGGATTGTGTCAGTGTCCATCAGGCCAGGACGTCTGTTTGTTTTAGGGATTTTGAATTCCCTTCCATATTTTTTCTCTCCCTCCATCCAGAACCTTCTATTGTGATCCTGATCAAAGCAGTTGGTGGTGGTAGCCAGGCACCATCTAGGTCTTCTGGTTTGAGGGCTGTGGAGGCTGAAGTTCTTGTGATCCTTTAGTCCTTTGAACGAATCATTTCCTTGAGTCTTTGATTTTCTTCATTCTTCTTGTCTCCATATGAAAAGAGACCAGCAGTCATCTTAGATGTCTGCTTTCATGCTTTTAAGACCCCAGTTGCTTGCTATTCACTGAAGTAGAAGATGGAACTGTATCTTTATGGGTTATATTGATTGACCTAGATGTTTTTTAAGAGAAAATCATGTCCTCATGGACTTTAGGTGAAGGCTTATGGCTGTAGGTCTGAACTAACACTGTCACCTTGTCTATTTGCTTTCTAATTTCCTAGGTAATTCTTCCACAATTTCCCCTTCTTCCCAAACTACCAACACCTCATTCCCAGCTAGTGAATTTGCCTCCTATCTACTGAGGAAACAGTTTATAGAAGTAAATCTTAGACACTTTCTGTATGTTCCCAGTAACTGCACCCGTATCCATATAGTCTGCTTTCCTTCTTCATCCAATGGAAGAACTGTCTTTTTTCCTGTTCATAGCTAGCCTCTCTCACCTCCACGTCCCACCTACTCAAGGGCATTCATCCTTTATTTGTCCTCCCTCCTCTCCTGAAATGATTCTTCGAGGTGATATAAAGGTGAGTAACAAGTATTACTACAACATATCAAATGTGAAGCAAATTTATTATCAACAGAGCCTCAATATAGGTTCATATACTTCCGAAGGTAGTATTTCCATATCTCTAATCCTTTCTGGTAGTGTAGTGAATGTCACGTTGAGCTACTAACTCCAAGGTCAGTAGTTCAAATCCACCAGCCACATGGAGGGGGAAAATGAGACTTCCTGCTCCCTTACAGATCTATAGTAGGAAACCCACAGGGGGCAGTTTTACTCTGCCTTTAGGGTTAGTATAAGTCAGAATTACTCAATGGCAGGGAGTTGAGTTTTGAGGATCCTTTCTCAACGAATTGGGTATTCTTACATAATGGAATTTCCCAAATATTTTGAAGCCCTCTTATATAATTGTATTGAGTAAGCACTCAGTAAATATTTGATGAATAATCGGATACTGGTAAATCACTGGGCTACTAATCTACTGTTGTAAATAATCATCATTAATAAGTATATGCTGGTGGTACAGAGAATAAATAATGTCACTTATTTATTATCAATAACTATTTATTTGATAGCTACTGTCTGTCAGACATGGGGAGCATAGGTGGCTCAGTGGTAAAATTCTTACTTCCTGTTCAGGAGACGTGGGGTAGGTTCAGTTCCCAGGAAATACCCTTCATGGGCAGCTACCACTAATTGCCCAGTGGAAGTTTGCATGTTGCTATGATACTTAACAGGCTTCATTGGAGCTTCCAGACTAAGATAGATTAGGAAGAAATATCTGGCAATCTACTTCTCAAAAGCAGCCAAAGGAATCCCGATGGATCACAGCAGACCAATCTGCAACTGATCATGTTGTTTGCATAGGACCAAGTAGTATTTCCTTCAGATGTATGGAGGATCATTATGAGACAGGGGTTAATTGATGTCAGCTAACAATAGTAATATATATCAGCATAGTTATAGGTACTCTGTAGAATGTAACAGTGGACCAAACAGACGACAGTGTGTTGCATGGCAAATAAGTATGAGAAGCAAATACAGGTGTGTATAATTTATAATATGTGTACATAAGATTACAGATGTATAATACATGTAAAACAACTCCTTACCATTGCTTCAATTCTGACTCATAGTGACCCTGTAAGGAGAATAATAACACTAGGGAAGTCCACACTCCTTAGAATAACCAACCACTTGAGATCAAAAAGTGTTGACCAAAGTACAAAGTGCAGAAGGGTTCAAAAAGGGGAATTGAGAACAGACACCACAGGGAGGATGTGGGACAAGTGTGTTACATTGTGGAGATTGCAATCGATGAAATGAAACAAAATGTGTATGAATTGCTGAATGGACAACTGACCTGCTCGGCAAGCCTTTACTCAATTCATAATAACAAGTTAAAAGAGAGAGCAAAAAAGACATTGGTTTTTTTTAAAAAAACTGAAATAGAGGTATCTTCTCATGCTAATTTTATGATCTGGCTATTTCATTCAATCAGTATGGGCCTCAGTTTCTTTATCTAAAAATAGAGAAATTAATCTAAGGCCGTTTCAAGGCCTTATTTGGTTGGGAAGGAGCTCTGCTGGCATAGTAGGCCCTTGTTGGGCTGCTAACTGCCAGGTCCAAACCACCAGTCAAGATAAATGAAAACAAGGGCAGTGTATACTTTACATAGCAACCAAATCTCTTGGGCATTGGATTTGGACCTGAGTAAGAAACAAGGTAGTAATGCCCTACTCAAAGATGGTGGCCAACCACACTTCTTTGAGTGTGTTGCTGTGCAGTTGACTGCCATCTTTGATTGGGGCACTGCCTGCCTGCTTCCTACCAGGTCAAATTCTGCCACACAAGAGATTTGGTTGCTAGGCAATGCATACACTGCCTTGTTTCTAGCAGTCAGAACTGAACCATATTGAACCACAAAATTGTATCTAGGTCTAATGTTTAAAAAAAAAAAAAAAATTCCCCGCTGATTTCAGCATGCCTTCCAGTACTGAAAACACATGGTATCAACTAACAATCCAGCGCAGAAAATCATCCTGTCATGCAAGGGTTAACTGGAGGACAATTTCACAGTAAATACTTCATCACGGTTCCTGACCATAGAAAGTAATCTGTTTATTTCCAACCATAACAGTTTTATTAATTTGTAAATGCTTGTCACTGAGAAGTTAAACTGCGGGTCCTGTTGGGTTAAAAGAGGTGGAATAGTGGGAAAGTGGAGGCAAGATTCAATTCTACGAGTGTTTATTAAGTATCAACAGGGGAAATTTACAGTTCATGCGGTTGGTCATTTTACCTTTAAAGAAGAAAATTGTGTGACTCTTCGTTTAAGGAATGAGTCAACAGAGTGTTTGGCACCAGAATTCGAAATGAATGGATGCGCTCGGGTATGTGAGCAGGTTCTCTCCCTGCCCATTCTCTTTGACCTGCGCTCATACGTCTACGAGAGTACGTCTTGCATTGCCATGCAGTCACTGGTTTGTCCCTCTGCTGCCCCGCTTGAGTGGGCTCATGTTTCTTATTTCTCGTAGTGCCCCCCTTTCAGCTCAGGGCTGAAATATTTCAAATAGTCACGTGATAAATATCTACTCAGTGTAGGATTGAGCGACTGATTGTTGGGTTGGTTTTTGGGTTTCAACTAGCTAAGGAGTGGCTGCTGCTTCCAATCATGAATCCGAACAGGCTGGTTTGAGTCGGGTGGCTCCGTGTATGTCTGAGTAGAACTGTGCACCCTGGAGGTTTCAGGGGCTGATTTTTCAGACAGAAAGCAGGTCCTCCTCCACCCCTCAAAAGACGCTGGGCGGACTTGAATGTTCAGTCTTTCCGGGAGCCATCAAATACGTCAGCCATTTGTTGTTGTTGTTAGTTGCCATCTAGTCAGTGATGACACACAGCGACCCTATAGACAATAGAATGAACCCCCACCCCCAATCCTGGGTCTTCCTCGCACCTGTTCTTACGTGTAAGCTCATGGTGGCAGCTACTCTCTCAACCCATCTCATTGATGGCCTTTCTCTGTTTCCCTGCCCCTCTACTTGACCAAGGCTGATGTCCTTCTGCAGGGACTGGTCTCTCTTCACAGTAGATAGTATATGAGATGACGTCTCCCTATCCTTGCCTCTCAGGAGCCTTCTGGCTGTTCTTCTTCCAAGTTAACCCTGTGGTTGAAACCCACGTTGGACCCCCCCCCCCCCATCCCAGCAAGGCTCCCCATGAGCTCAGGATACCACCTCAAACACACTGCCCTCTCATAGCAACCATTCAGGGGCTTCTCATTTACTTTGTCATCTGCTGAGCAATGACCAACTTGAAGGCCGTAGGTTTTGTATGATTTAGGTGCTGATGAGTGTTTGGTGTGTAAATTTGACACGCGAAGGCCATATGGCCAGGCAGAGGTATAGCATTATTGATTTCTACCGTATGCCATCCCTTCTTCACCCTGGCATTCTGCATACCTCAGCCGCCTGTAGGAGAACACTTACTCTCCTTGTACAAACTCCTGATTTGAGCTTGCTCCATATACTCCACATGCTTTAGGAATATAGATGTTTTGGAAACTCTGGTGCCAAGCATTCCTGAAAGAACCTAAAAGGAGGGTTTTGAGCAATGAAGCTCTTCATCAGCTGCCCGTGCAGGCGTGCTGGATAGGGATATAGTTCCTACACATAGGGCTGTAGGATGTCAGACCAACATGCAAGTGGGCGGAGTCTTACCTGTTTATCACAGTGGTTCTCAACCTTCCTAATGCCGCAGCCCTTTAATACAGTTTCATGTTGTGGTGACACCCCCAACCATAAAATTATTCTCATTGCTACTTCATAACTGTCATTTTGCTACTGTTATGAATTGGGCGACCCCTGTGAAAGGGTCGTTTGATCCCCAAAGGGGTTGCAACCCACAGGTTGAGAACCGCTGATTTATAACTAGGGATGGACAGTGGTAGCCCTGGAAATCGACCAGTGACACTTTGACCTAAACTCAGAGGAGGTCCTTGGTTCTCTTTTTTCAGACACAACAGGCCTGTTCCTGGGTGCCTGGGTGGCACGGTGGCCTGGAGCACAGGGCGCAGTTGGGGACTTATCTGAGGAATGAACTCATCCATTGTCTCACTGCCATCTCTGATTGGCTATGGGCCTCTGGTTCCTTCCCTTTTAAGGGCTTCTCTTCTTGTTTCATCTGCGCACCGAATGAGCTGACTCAAGAGAGTCTGATCCCCCTCCCCCCACCTTTATTATTTCTGAAAATGCCGTGGACTTCTTTATTTTTTAAAAATTTATTTCTATTTAGAACAGAAAGTGGATTCCAGCACAAATTGTTCTTTCAGCTGTGAGTGAGCCCTGCCCAGCCACTCCCTCTTCCGCCTTGAGATGGTATTCTAGTTGTCATCTTCCCCAGTCTCCACCTTAGTCCTGCAGCTTTCATATTCCACACAAATACATATCTAGTCACAGCTTATCTGGGTGGGCTTACAAACCTTCCCGGAAAATGGAACTAATTCAGTATTCATTGACTCAGGTATTCATCTGAGCTTCACAGGGAAGGGATGGACTGGAAAAGACAGATGGGACTCTCTCTCTCCAAGTACTGCACAGTCTTACAGAAAAGTCAGGTAGCTCCATCACCACCAGTTACGTTCCAAAGACTGGAGGTGCACCTGGCATTGTCTTCTGTTCCTAATCGGGAACATTTTCTTTACCCACTGCCAAAAGGACTTCAGCTCGCCTTAGCTATAAGTCTAGTGTTGTTGAGTGCCATCAAGTTCATTCTGACGTATCGTGACTCTGTGTTCAACAGAACAAACCATTGCTTCATCCTCGGCTATCCTCACCAGTTCTGCTGAGCGCGAGCCCATTGTTGCAGCCCTTGCATTAGTCCACCTCCCCTGGAGGGTCTTCCTCTTCTTTGCCGAAGCTCTGTTTTGCCACACGTAATGCCTTTCTCCAGAGGCTGGCTCCTCCTGAAAATGACAACAATGACCATTATGGGGGGTCCTTTGGAACAAAGACCATTTGAATTTCTTATTTGAAATTAATTTGGTTGGGCTGACAATTTAGAATCGTTATGCTGCTGGAACTAGCTTAGTAATGGTAGAAGCTGTACCACGCAGCTCCGTGGGCTCCCAGTTGGAAGAAAGGCAGTCCTGATCCAGGAGCTTTGGTGACAGAAGGCACCTGTCTTGTTGAACTAGAAGGCGCCATAGCGCCCTCTAACGGCCAGAGACCTTGCATTGCTTGCTCACATCAAATGTCTCAGAAGGCAAAATGTGCAGCCACGTTTCTGCTACAAGAGAACAAGCTCTAGTTAGAAGAAGGGAAAGTCGTCTATCCGAGGACAGAACTAAACCGGCTGGGAGCCAGCAGTGTCCTAGGTTCTGCAGTGACGCCCCTTCCGAGGCAGAAGACTGAGTCCTCCTATGCCAACTGGAAGCACAGAAGACGCCCACGGAGAAATGCCAGGGGTTTTAGCTGCATCTCTCTTCTGCTCCGCTCCAAGATGTTAAAGAGTAGAGAGACAATCGCATTAATATCTTGTGAACTGTGTATTACAATTAGACCGGTTACTTGTGTTTTGCAACTTTGTTATTCTGACCGTTAATTCTGGTTTTCGCTGATGATTAATGAAGTCTTTTCTAGACAAGTAATACCAACTTTGCATAGGAGCTGAAGAACACCAGAAGATGCAGCCATGCTTGCTACTAAAGAATATTTACCAAGAAGGAATGCTATTTGGGGAATCACAGCTTGCAAACATAATTTATTCTGTTTGTCTCTTAGGCAGTTTCTGAGCTCGTGTGTCCTTTTCTGAATTGAAACATCATTTTGCTCCTTTTTGTGTTCCCCCTCGTTCTCCCATCATGCCTCACACAAAGGAGGGTTTTAGCAAGGCTTGACTTAATGTCGTGAATATGATGGAGACCCTGTCCCAGAAGCAATTAGGCAAATAATTGGCCCACTTGTTGCTTAGTAGGAGAAGTCAAATGACTGGCCCCTGGCCACTTAGCTGGTCGGTCCAGGATTGATGCTCAGGCTCCATCAGCAGCGCCAGGTGTGTGTCCTAGTAGCTATGACTGTCCCCAACTTCTATCTTTGGCCTCAGGGATAGCTCTACTTGCATACCTTCAGCATCCATGCCTCTGGTATACAGCCATTTGATCTGGTATACAGGCTCCTTTCCTGCCTACACAGGTGGAATATGCAGGTTGGACTATCTTAATGGACGCTCCCATTCCCTGGCAGAGAGGATGTATCAAGAGTGGGCAGTGAGCTTCTCATTGTTTCCTGAGTCATATCTGGGAAAGAAATAGCCCTCTTTCTTTTGAAACCACCTTCTTTATTTATTCTTAGAAATGAAATGAGCAGCCAAAACAGGGCCACTGGAACTTGAGTTGACATTGCCAAGGGCAGAAAGCTTCAGGAGTGAAGTTGGCCTTTGATGACATTGATGACAGCCCTGAATGCTGTCCCACCACTAGCACTAAGCCCAACAAGTTACTAAATCTCTTACCATTAAGGCTACTTTGAGGTTTATATATATATATATTTAAATCAATGGAAGCCAGTCATGGCCAAAGTTTAGAGGACAAAAGACTGTGTCTTCTTCTCAAAAGCTGGTTGATTAGAGCTTTGACTAATATAGTTGTTATGTTTGGAGACAACTAATTCATTCTCGGTATTTAAAAGCTATGAGATAGCTGGTTCATGTTATATTTACAACTCTATAGTCAAATAAAACCTAAATGTCAGATGCCTGAATATGAATATAAAAATATCAGGACCTGCTGTTACTGCAGCTGAAACTGAATTATGGTTCCCTCAGGGAGAATCAATAATTTTCTTTTAAGCCAAACTCAGATTCCTAAATGTACTTCCAAATGCAAATAATAAATGGGCAGTGAAAATACTTTTAAAATTTCTCTACAGAGGGAAAAACAATAGGAAATAACGCCACTTCTCTGTTATGAAAATTGGGAAAGAAAGAATTCCTCAAACGCCTCCTTATAGGTTCCTGCTTTCCCCCTTGGTGTAGAGATAATTAAATAATGTTTTGGGTGGAAATTCGATAGGTGGTGACTACAAAACAAATAACACAAGGAAGAAAGCATCACCTTGACAGAGATTGTCTTGAAGATTTCAGTGTCCTGAGCTTTCGACAAGAAGGCAGACCTTATGCTTAGACCAGTGGTTCTCACCCTTCCTAATGCCGGGACCCTTCAATGTTGTGGTGGCCCCCAACCATAACATTATTTTCATTGCTACTTTATAACTAATTTTGCTACTGCTCTGAGTCATCATATAAATATCTGATATGTAGGATGTGTTTACATTGTTACAAATTGAACATTATTAAGGCACAGTGATTAATCACAAAGACAAAATGTAATTCTATATTGTGAAATACTTATTTCTAATGACAAATCAATGAAATGTTGTCTTGAAGCATGGTGTAGCATGGGTAACAGTCTTCATGCCGGGTACTCGTATGTGGGCATCTCTGCATGTGGACGGATCCGCCTGGAGACGGATAGAGGAGGGATGGCTCAGTTCCTAAGATCATCAGAGATATGTGTTTTCCGGTGGTCTTAAGCAAGCCCTATGAAAGGGTTGTGACCCCAAAAGGGGTCGCGACTCACAGTTTGAGAACCACTGGCTTAGACTAACAAATCCTAGGGAGTAAACTATTTCCAGAATAATGGGAGGATGTACTGATTCTTTTTGGGTGGAAAATCTACAAGATCCTCTTGTGTCAAGATCCTTGTTCTCTCTCTCTCTCTCTCTCTCTCTCTCTCTCTCTCTCTCTCTCTCTCTCTCTCTCTCCATGCTTTAAGGGCTTAATATTTTCCTTTCCAGTTTGGGGAGTACTCTTGGAGCTTCTTTCATCTCTTGGTACCGCATCTTGAACAATCAAATAGAGCTGTGAGCCATCATTTAGAATTGTAAGATGACTAAAGAGAGAAGAAAGGGCCCCAGGCCCACGAGTGTACCAGAGTCCTGGAGAGCTGCACGTGTCAATCATTTCCTGGGAGGAAGCATGGCTTGATTTCCAAGCTCTCTAGATGACGGAGCTCTCAAGTACTGGCTGGAAGTCATTGGCCTCACAGAAACATAAATAACCACCACTTCCGGAAAATAGAGGATGAGCTTGCTAAAATTCATGTCTACATGACTTAAAATGAAATACAGCCCAAGACTCTGATTGCTGAGAACCCATGAATACTTTGTTCTCCGTCCGCTGGCATGAGATTCTTCTATTTATGACAAAATGAAACATAACTGATTTGTTTTGTCTGTTAATCCTCTCTTCTTCATAAAGAAAAATGTCCTACGTGATGGTGGTCTGCATTAAAGTAAATGGCTACCATGTGCAATATTATAATGATAATCTATACATAATATGAAAGTTTGTCGAGAATTAAAGTATAAGCTATGGAGTGACAACAGAGATATAAACCTTTACTTTTTTTTTTCCTGTTCAAGTATTAGATTTGTGTATCAGTCATTTGAGCCACCTAGTGGTAATATGCATGAAATAGGATGTTTTTAATACTGAACATTCAAGAATAAGCTGTAACAAATTTAATGTGGATGGTCTCAGTAAAGTGAATTATAACCATTATATACACTCAGGCTTTGAATTATTCTATATTTGTTGATGTAAGACTTGATTATTATAAAATAAGTTATAAATACAGAGTTTTGTTTTCATCTACTAGTGGTCAAACAGCCAAGAAAATGATAATATATTTTATTTCATTTTAAACAATTCACAAAACAAAAATTTTAATAATCAACGAAAAGGAAGCTTCCCATTTGTGTAAGAAATAGCTATAGCATAGTCGATGGAAACCAGCAGGTGTGAGAACTTCTCTTAGAGCTCTCATTGTCTCCAGTCTGAGACAGTAAAATGCGTGGGCCCGGGCACTCTATTGAACTCACGCAGAACCTTCAACAACTGGACCTCGTTGTCACCATGCTTCTCAACCCTGTTTCCAAGTCATCATCAGTCTCATATCCTCTTCTATCTAGCCATCCAAACTTAATCATTAGGCTGTTCAGCGTCCCATCAGAAAGATACCATGCCCAGTTTATCCTCTGGCTAGTTTTAGAGTTCTTTAACTAGGCACTGTGGGTCAAACTCTGATTCTGTTCGGATGCCCTTCCGGTGTAATAATTTCCGGCAGAAAAGACCAGGTGCTTACTGCTAATCTCACTGGTAAGAATCCACGTTCAGAGACACCTTTGCCTCGCCAGCTCTGGAGGAGCGTGTCACGTGTTGCTCCAAGAGGTCAAGTTCTTTGCTTTCCTGCTTTCTCCGGTTGCTGGTTGCCGTATGTCTCCAAGTAGGTTGCCTTGAAACCTGAGTGAGCAGGAGGAAACGAAAGCGTGGTTTTCAACTTTTGAATTCAACCTTCCTCCGCGGCGGGATTGCAATACTGTCTGATGAAACCAGCCGCTGAGGTCTCTTTTGGACCAATCCCGTATCATCCTACTTTTCTGAGATCTGACCTTCTCCCATCACATCAAGGGCTTAACTCGGGGGAAACAGAAGACAGGTCGTTTAAAAAAGTGACTCCTGGAAGCGAAGGTTTCTTTAAAAGTTCAGAGGAGTCAAGAGTGTCAGGTTAAGAGCAGACTAGACCTCGAAGGAGTGACTAAGCGGAACAACAAAGGAAGAGGCTCCAAACCAGGAAAAGCTTCCCTGACACCTGTCTTTTCCTTCCTCTCCGATGTGACCCGTAGCCAACCCTTCCTACTCTCCAGACAATGCTAGCGGCAGGGCCGGTTCTGGCCTCCGTGCATGAGCTTCCTCCCCTGGGAACGCTCGTCTCAGCACCACGTCGGCGGACAGCTTCAGGACGCTCACTAGGTTGGTGCTGCTTGCACAAAAGGCCTTCTCACGTTCGTTCTCACTCCCAGGGCGCTCTCCCCTCGCTCTGACCACGCTGCCTTGCCACCACCTGCTGACTTCTATGTCTTCTCAAATGTGCTGTGTACTGAGAGCTACGACCAGCACCTGGATATTGAATTAACAAACACAGAATCTTTTATTCAGCCGGTAAGCTCAACGATGACGGGAACCAGGGGCTGCTGTCTCATTCTGCTGCTGGGAGTTTACGATCTGGGAAGTATCAATTCAGAAGCCATCGATAAGGGAAATGAAGATGGCAGTGCTACGTTGACTTTGGTAAAAGACTGGACAAAGGAGGAGCCTTCTGCTATTATTGTCCATCCACTTCTAGCTAACAGATTGGTGGGTGAGACAAAAGAAACAGAAATGTAAACTTAACCAACTGGAGTGAGAGGAGGAAAAAGCCAAAACTAAATCAAATCTCCTGCCATGACTCCATGCCAATTCACAGCCCGGGTAGAATTCCTTCCCCTGGGCGTTTCCTAGACTGGAATTGTTAATGGGAGTAGAAGAAAGCCCTATCCTTCTCCCAGAACAACTGGTGGTTTTGAACTATGAACCTTGCAGATCACAGCTCAACACACAGCCTCCACCAAGGCTCCTCATTTTATCCCGGCAGAGTCACACCTCGGTAGACTCTGGCCCATTGCGGACTGTTAAGGCCCTGTAACAACCATTGGCAGGCATCCATCAGTATGAGCAATGGCCGTTGTCTTTGCTTGTCCATGAATTAGTGGGGGGACAGGGGAAGCGGATCTGAGTGGGATCCTAGAAGGAGTCAAACCAAAGAATAGATGAAATTTGGATTGCTATGTCCCCAACTCAGGGGAGTTGCTCAGATAGCGCATTTCAATTGACTACTGAGGAGGGTTCTCCCTCGCTCAATTTAGCTGTTAGCTAATTAAATAACCATCAGTGCCCTCCTCTTGTGCACGAACTGAAGGCTCTCTGGATCCACCCTCGTCTTTACCTTACACAGAGCGGATCCAGAGAGACACCCTGAGGGACATTGCACCAAGGATCTCTCAGACTGATCACAATGGAAATTTACAGTAATAATGGTTCAGCATAAACTCAGAAATTTCTCCAGGATCTGGGAATGTGGGGGGTGTGGGCAGGGACAGCAATTTGTTTGAAAAACAAAGCAAAGATAGTGCTTGGATGGCTACCGTACCTATTTTATACCCAGGATGTCATGCCTATGACATGTTTTGTCAAACTATCAGAAAATGTCGAGTTACTGCGTTTAAGATTGTAGAGGGGGGAGGAAGCTACCTTGACTCCCAGGAAGTTATTCTTTTGGTAGCCATGGTTTCCGTTTTCTTAGTATAATATGTTGGGCAGTATGTGAGACTTAAACAAACAAATAAACAAAAACACACTAGGTTAAAATGAGCCCTCCCCCCCCCCAAGGAAATTAGAATCAAGGAGATAAATAATAGGTTTAAGAGGCTATCTATCAGCCTATAACAATTTCCTGAGGCCAACTGAAGTACAATCAAGCCCAATTATAATGAGGTAAATGAGGGCCTCCGCATTTCAGTAGTATAAGTCTGGACTCAATGTTATTTTAAGATGAATGACAGAAAGAACAGGGAGAGTTTGTGTAGATAGTTGACCAGTGACTCCAGGGTCTGGCTGCACCCTTTAACTCTTTCCTGCTTTAGATGCCGCTTGATGGCCCATTGGGTCTTTGGTTTAATATCGATGGGCATGATTTGGGGCCTGGTTTTAGCTGGACTTCCAGGGCAGCAGTAAGGGTTCTAGAAATCTCTGGGTCACTTGGTGTCCCATTCTCCTGTCCAATGGAAGGAAATTGGGCAGGGAAATTACTGGGGATTTGCACATGTCACTTCCACATCCACTCCCTAAGACAGAGTTGCCTAATTTTGTCCCGTATCGGAGCAGTGAGGTTGGGCACAGGTGAAACCAGTTGCCATTTTTCAATTGCATTTACATTATCATGGGCATGATTATTCTGAGAGTTTCCTGCAGCAAAGGTATTTGGAAAGAATTAAGAGTACTGCCCTGAATCCACAGGCACTGTTTTAACCAGTTTATTTGTGCCACCAAATGTATGCTAATACCAATATAAAATTTATACCATCTTCATTTTCTTACTTATGGCTCTGCCACAAATATTTATCAATACCAATAGAGTACTAGCATGGTCATTTTTCTTATAGTTACAGGAATAAGGAGGAAAAAAAGATAATTGTTGTACATGGGGAATCGATGTGGATAATCATAACTAATGCGTATTAAATCCTTACTATATCACAGGCACTGCTGTATGCATGTTCGATTCCATCTTATTTATTCCTCACAATGACCTGGAGATCTGCATTAGTATATCTGTATTTTAAGAAGGGTTAATCTAGGCATGCAATAGTGAAGTGACTTTCTCAAGAGCATGTCGTTAGTAAGTGACCAAGGGGTGGGTAGTAACTCAGTCCATTTCTGCCCTGGAGTTCATATTTTCAACCATGTTGTTTTAAAGTGGTCGTGTTAGATTGCCAATGAAGATTTTAAAAACCTAGCTCAAATTGGCAGCTGGGCCATAATAATTAAAATCTCAATTGCTAGCTTGGTTATAAATGAAAAGAACACCATCAGGGTGGAAAAGCCCTGTAAACACTTGGAATTTTAATTTTAATTTCCAAAGAAATTCTGATTGGATTTCTAATCCTAGGCCCTTGTATTCCCAGTGACATCCTGCCAGTTTTTTGGTGTTTTTTTTTACTCTCCCCCTCTAAATTGCTTGTCTTTTTTCCTCTTAAATTTTTCCTCTTTCCTTTTAAATATGCCCAGGTCTACTCCCTCTTCAGGAAAACCCACATGGCCTGCCCTTGGCTGTAACAGCTTCCTTTAGTCTTTAGAAAAGATCTACTTGTGTTTCTTCCTTCCACTTCACCACTTCCTCAAGGGTCTGCTGTAAAAGGCCCAAGTATGCTCTCATGAAGTTCAAAGGTGTCTTCCATTTGCCTGCTTCCTGCTCCTTCATCCTCTGTCACACCACGATTGCCCATTCTTGTGCTGCTTTTTCTCTTTACTTCTTATTCACTCTCAACCTTGTCCTACCTACTGACGCGGGGTTTCTCCCAGCGCTTATTTCTAAAATGCTTCTATTCTTTTCATGCATTCTTCCCTCTGAAAGGCTCACCCATTTTCAGAGTGTCACCTCTCCCTTTCATACAGTCTACCTTCATGTCTATTTATACCGGAGCAATCTCCTCTTATTTGAATGCCGATATTTATTTCCAAGTGCTTCCTAGAAATTTCCCTTTAAGAATTCTGCCCTCACCACAAACCGAAAGTGTACACGCTTCCGTTCAATCTTTCTCACACGGGCTGCCGTCAAGTCAAAGCAGACTCGTGGAGACCCTATAGGACAGAGTAGACCTGCCCCGTGCGTTTCTGACACCATAATGCTTTATGAGACTCATCTTTCTCCCACAGAGTGACTGGTGGGCTTGAACTGCCGGCCTTGTGGTTAATAGCCCAACTCATAACCACTGCCTTATAATAGTGATACTGAAAGGGAAAGTAATAGCAACACAAAGTTTTTTAAAAAGCAAAAACCATTTATACAGCATGTGCACTAATCCTGACCCCGTTCTGAGCACTTTTTGCATATTAACTAATTTATTCCGTAAAACAATGGCTATTCTTACTTTATGAATGGGGGAACTCAGGACTACAGAGGTCCTCGATACATGCCCTCCACGAGGCCACACAGTCGCTAAGGGAGGAGCCACCTGCATCCTGCACAGTTTGGGTCTGGAGTCTTAGTCTTCAGCCGTCCCCCGTGTTTCTGCGCCATGGGCTCTGATTACTCTCACCCTGAACGTCAGCCCCGGTTTCGCTCTTTCCCTCCATCTCACTCAGGACGTTTGTGTTTTCCTTTCAAAATAGCATCTGAAAAGAAACAGTGGGTCCATTCAAAGAGGCCATAGGAGGTGTGGTGAAGGAAATTATCAAGGAGTATGCTCTCGCATGCGAACGACTTTGGGTAGCTCTGACCACTCCTTGTCTGGAAGGGACAAAGAGAAGACCGGATGTTAAGTGACCATCATGGGAGAATAAATATTCCTGACTCAGTTTTCTATTTTCACACCGGTTGCTTCCTGACCGTGCATCCCTTGTTACTGGGATGACTACTCTGGTCTCCTCAGGGATCTTGTTTCACTCCTTCATGCTCTCTACCACCAATCCAATCTCTCCAAGAGGCTCGCATTCCCCCCCCCTCCCCCCATGGTCTCCAAAGGCCTGCCATTGCTCCTGAGTCTGTTGTTGGATCCAGTCTTTCCCTCAAATACTGCTTTCTGCAGCTCTCCAAGCCCTTCGTTCCAATTGGCCCCATTGTCATAGCCCGTCGTGCAGACATACGGCTACATTCCTCTCCGCTGTCTGCACCAAATGTTATTTCTTGTGTGGCTCTCTGGTGAAGAAACGCCCATCCATCTTTTCTCTGGCAACAAATAGGACACTTCCACTGAAATGGGACCCTCTGCTTTCCCGAGGGTCTTCTGTATCGTGGATCATACCTTATAATGGCGTTTCTACTTGTGTCCGTTTCTGTTTGGTTCAAGAACATGTACCTGTCTCCTCTAAAGGGCGAGGGTTCGGAGATCAAGAGTCAGATGGGTAGTCTATAGCTGTGACTCCCTTAAAGCTGTACAAGCGACAGTTAACCTTGTTCTCTAAGCCCCTTAGTGTGTAATCACAGACTTCCACCCTTCACATCCTCCCTCTTCCAGCAGGGTCCCGGGTAGACAGAGCACCCTCCTCTGCTGCTTCAGGCACTCTAGATTGAGTGTCTGGGGCTGTCTCCGCTACAGTAGGCTGCAATAGGGTTGAAATGTAGCACTGCTCTGTAGATATCCTTCAGCTCTTTTCTAGGGCACGTTAATTTCCATGTGACATTCTTCCCTCCCTCCCTGCTTCATTCTTAATGGTGTAAGCCATGATCTTCTTTACCTGCTAGGATGGGACTGTTAGAAATATGGCAGAAGTTTATGTACACTTGTAAAGGATCCCACTTGACCGACCTCCCGCTACCATTGCCTTTGGTTTTGGCTGGTCGCTGGCCACTCCTTTCATCTAGAGCAGGGGTCAGCAAAGGCCGCTCTTTTGGTGTGTACGTGTGGCTCCGACATGAAATGGAAACGTTTTAAAGGATGTTATTCAAATAATGGTGATTGCATTTTTTGGTAATAATGTATTCATGGCCTTTCCGGCAATTTTAAAATTGCTGTGAAGAACAGGACTGACTCTTTTCTCAAAAGTTTGCTGGCCCTGAACCCAGCACAATGCTGCTAAGACTGTTGCCATGGTTACTCTGCTCAAAATTGTTAGTGCTGCGGTGGTGTGATTGGCCATACCTGCGATCCCCTAGCTGGCATGAAAGCTCGTTTTCACAGGGCTCTCGTCACTTGTCATGTGTTTTGATGCTCATATATTGATCCCCCCTCCTTTCACGTTCCTAATCCCATACATGAAGACTCCAGACCAGCGGTTCTCAACGTGGGTCATGACCCCTTTGGGTCGCCCGATTCATCACAGTAGCAAAATGAGAGTGATGAAGTAGCAACGAAAATAATTGTATGGCTGGGGGTCACCACCACATGAGGAGCTGTATGAAAGGGTCGCCGCATTAGGAAGGCTGAGAACCACTGCTCTAGACTCTCTCAGTGCTGCTTGGAAGACTTAAAATTCAACCTTTGAATCGTTAAGTAGAGACAGCACGAGTTAGAGGAAACAAATAGACTTATTACAGTGGTCCTTTGGGTAGTTTCTCTGGCCTTATGTCTAACACCTTTCCCCATCAGTTCAAAACATTTTTTTCTATCTATTTATTTTCAACAAGTGCGCCTTAAAATGACATGTTCTCCAATAACGTAATCTGAACTGGAGGGATTTACATTTACTCCATTCCTAAGGAGTAATTGAGGGAGGGAAAAAAATGAGCACGGTGCAATCAATGGGTAGGGTCTCCTTGGGTCTCCTGAGTTACACAGAAAGATTCCTCTGGCCCACTAATTTTTCAGAAAAGATGTGCCACTCTTACTCTATTTTCTGTCTACCCTGGTTCGTAATTAGCTGATGGAATGCAGTGCATTTCCCAATTCCACAGCAATTAGCTACCTCAATGTGCCTTCCGATCACGCACGAGCTCTCTGGCTTTTTCAGAGATGATCATAGGAGTGAAAAACATCGCCAGACAAGCTCAATCAAGACACCAAGAAAGGAAGTGGGTGGGGAAGAAGCGTTTCAAAAGGAAAACGAGCCTATACTAGAACCTTCCTCTCTGACGGCTACGGCAGCCTGCAGAAACTGAGTTATCCGTCTCCCTTAACTCTTAGAAGATTGCATGAAGGGAAAGAGGAAGCAAGGGCTCCTAGGGAGCCGAGGAGGAGGTCTGAGTGATTTCCTTCTGCAAACACACAGACCTTCTTTTGTAGGAATGGAAAAGAAAAAAAGGCTGGGATGATGGGGGGGGGGGGTTGCACAAGCCAATCTTTGAGGCCTTGTAAATGCAACCAGCAGAAACTTGGTAAACATTTAGCATAAAACTCATTTTTAATCTCATAAACTTAATTTTTTCCCCTAGCATATGGGATGCATAAAAAGGATATAAAACTTTAGTAAATTGAGCCTTACTTGTGCTTTATAAAAAAGAAATTGAATTGCTCTAATGGCAGCTGCAGCTGGCTTCCAGCTTCGAACAACCAGTGTAAATCTAGTTTTAGTGCTTGATTTAGTAAAAACTCAGCTGCAAACAGGCTTCGAGAAAACCCGATCTGAATGCAGGGTTCTCCGTGGAGGCGGTTATGTAACCTTTGTGTGTTATGCTTTTCAAAGATGGGAAGAACAGCAGAAACCCTGATTATCCTTCCCGCTATATTGAAATCTGCATGAAGTTTGCTGCTCATTATACACAGAGCTAGCACAAATGGATCCTAATAGACCATGAATTTAAAATTATGTACAATCTGTATTCCAAAGGTTGTGAGGAGCAGAGTACTAATAATCCGCTCGGAAACCACAGTTGAGTGGGCCCCACTGTTTGGTTACCTCAACGTGATCAGCACAGCTTGCCTTTGGCTCTGCCCTTTGCTAAGCCTTATGTCTGGCTCCCACACACGGAGGAACCACCCGAAATCCTGGTTCATATTCTGTTTCCCACAGCCTACACAGGCCAGCTTGTAAGTTTTGCTAAAAATAGGGAGGAAACCTTGTTCCTGATGAAGAAGAGCTAACATCCAACTGCTTTTCAATTAAGATGCAAATGACTTTGAAGACTGGTTTCCCAGTGGGTCCCAAGATTTCTTGGTGACCTGGACTCAGGGGAGGGTTTGCGTTGTGGTCATCATTCCACGCCCTCTCTGGACAGAAGGAGAATTGGCAGCTGACCTTGCTCCTAGAGTACTAATTTAAACTAACTCTACCTAGGATGCTCAGGGTTAACCCCCTTGGAGAAAGTTTGAATGAGTACACATTGGTTCCTGTTCTTTCCTTAAACCTGGTCTTTCCCCAATTCCTGTCTTATTTTTAGCTGCCTGTCAACCAGTCTGCCTGAGGCATTAATTGATAAGCGTTAAGGCATTCTGTTCCTCAGGGGCATTTCCAATGGTAAGAGAGACATCTGACTGTGGACAAGTGCTATGCACTGCCATAGAGTGGATTCTAACTCAGGGTGACCCTACAGGGCAGAGTCCATCTGCCCCTGTGGGCTTCCAACACTGTAAGTTGTTATGTGAGTCAAAAGCCTCATCTTTCTCCCTGGGAGCAGCTGGTGGTTTCAAACTGCTGACCTTTCAGTTGGCTAGCAGGCCAGTGCACAACCCACTACAACACCAGGGCTCGCTGAGAAGTTGTGAGAGGTGAACTAGATGGTGCCTGAATGAAAGGTTTTGGGGTTATTCTTTTTGGACAGAGGGCAACGTGTGTGTGTGTGTGTGTGTGTGTGTGTGTGTGTGTGTGTGCAGGTGCACACATACATGGTTATAAGCCTGGCTTTGGTCACAGTATATGGGATTTAGAGAAATAAAATTCACGAACATCCTCTCTCTTTTCCCTACCATCTGGTTGCTCGGCTGCCAGCGCTTGGAGCCATTAAACAAATGGAAAGTTTGTGAAATTCGAAAACAAGGCTGCAGCACAGCAGGGTAGGCGGAGAGAGTCACAGTGGACGGTTCTACTCGCTACTCTGGGGCTATCCGCACAGTGACCTTCCAGAAGTCACTGCCACTGCTGTGCTTCCATCTGATTTACCTTTCAGCACAGTTGCAGGATCAAACCCAAAAAGCACGAGAAAGCCCTTTGAAGCTGTGCACTGCTATATAGTGGTGAGCCAGTTTTATTATTCAACGTGGTGGGGGGAGGGAGGGTTGAGGGCTTGTCAATGGGACCAGCTGAAACTTGTAAAACGTGCCTTCTAAAGCTCACTGCTGCTTTGTGATTAAGCGCTGTGACACATAGAGCTAGTTGCTATTGCTACTTGCTGGTGAGTGGACTCCGACTCAGGGCCACCTCAGATACAACAACAAAGTAGTGTCCAGTCCTGCACCCTCGTCAGCATCACTGGTGTGTTCCAGTCCATTGTTGAAGCCATTGTCTTTGGAGTCTCTTCCACCCTGGGACTCACTTCCCACCACTGTATCACTCAATATTATGTTGTGATCCTTTGGGTTTTTCTTTGGCTAAGTTTGGGAAGTAGATCACCGGACTTTTCTTCCTAGAATGCCTTCGTCTGGAAGTCCCACTGAAACCTGTCCGCCATGATGAACCTTGCTGGTATTTGAAATACTGGTGGCATCGTTTCCAGCGTTGCAGCAACATGCAAACCGCCTTGGCACCACAAATTGCCAGACGGATGATGGATATCGTGGGTAGTACCTTCTTATTCCCGAAAGTCCCTTCCCAACCCCAAGCAGCAAAGCCCATACTGCCAAGTCGATTCCTTCTTGAAGCAATCCCGGAGGACAGCGTTAACTGCTACATAGGATTCCTGAGACTCAGTCAGTACTCGAGCAGACGGCCTTAGCTTTCTCCCTCCGGCAGTGGTTTCCAAATGCCGACCTTCTCATAAGTCCAGCACTTAACCCTGAGCGCCGCCAGGGCCCTTTCCCTGAAAGAGAGCAATTATCACCTGTACCATTGTGGATCAGAGAAATGATGTGACCAAAGAGCAGATCCTGTTATACCCGTGGGTAAATTTCTGGACCCTGGAGATGAGATAACTAATTATTCAAGTGATTTTACAGGCTAAGTCTTTAGAAGTTCAGGTGTCAGCTGGGATATTCCAGGTTTAATCTACATGTGTTACTCTTCTCTCACATAGAGAGGAGGGTTCACATAGTACCACTTCACTTTTTAATGTCCATGTGAACCACTGGTTTATACTCAGACATTCAAAAACCTTTCTTTTCTTTTCTTTATTTTTATGTTTAAATATTATCAATATAACCTAACATGCATATCATTTTAAAAAATCAGATAGTAGTAAAACATCAATTAAGAAAGCAAGCTGTTTCCTGACTCACCCCTTCCCACTTCCCCAAGTTCTCTTCCCATAGATCAACCACTTTTCACCCTCCTAAAAGATCCTCTGGCATCTATGGATCCTCAGCATTCTAAAACATACACATAAATTGGTGATGCCTTGACGTGTCAGGTCTTGATGTTATCTACTGGATTCCTCCCCTGCATATAGAGCTAGTTCTCTACATGCAAGCATGTTGTTACCCTTTTTTCATCCTCTCAATAAGGTTGGAATACAATTTTGGTTAAATCCTTTTTACAATGATTCTATTATTCTTTATAATTAAGCCTTGTGCTGCACTATGATGATTTTTTCTTTCTTTTCCTCTGAAAATTAATAATGTCTATGTTTCATTTGCTCTTTGTAGCTACTTTTTATTATTTCCATTTTTCTTTTCTAATGACCTTTTAGGAAAATTTTCAGAGAGATGGAGGTAAATTTTATTTTATTTTTGAGAATTTTTTCTTTCTTTTGTTTCTTTCTCCTGGATTCTTTTCTGGGCCAATTTGTCTCTTGGCTGGCTGAATAGTTGTCATCCATGGATTACTTTTGCTCCCACTCTACAATTGAGTGGTTTTTAAAATTCATATCTTAACCTTATCTCCCCCACCCCTTTGTTGTTGTTACTAGAGCACATCCTATAGGTTAGGAAGGTATTATAAAACCTTTAGTAGTTGCCGGTGGGGGTGAAAAAGATGGCATACTTTGGGAGGCTGTCTGGCAGTTTCCTACGAAGCTAACCATAGGCTTACCTTACTTCATTCAATCCAGTCTTGACCCCAATGAGCCTCTAGGTATTGACCCAAATGAACTGAAAATGTATGTCCACACAAGATATCCTCCAATAGGTGGGTGGATAAAGAAGCTCTAATACCTTCATCCAATGGGTACGCTCCACCCAAACCAAACCAAACTTCCTGTCATCAAGTTGATGTTGACTCAAAGTGACCCTAAAGGACAGGGTAGAACTGCCCGCCTGTGAATGTTGGAGACTGTACTGGGTTTGGGGAGTAGAGAGTCTTGTCTTTCTATCCCAAAGAGCAGCTGGTGGTTTCAAACTGCTGGTCTTGAGGTCAGCAGCCCAGCGTGTAACCACTATGCCACCAGGGCTCCTAATGGAGTATTATTTAGCAATAAAAAGAAATGAGCAATCAAGATGTGAAGAGACACGGAGGAACTTTAAATGCATATTGCGACGTGGAAGAAGCAAACTGCACACTGATTATATTTATATGACGTGCTGGGGAAAAAGACGAAGCTGCAGACACAGTGGAAAGATGAGCGGTTCCCGGGGCTAAATGGTGATGAGAAAGAGATGGAGATGGAAGAGATGGAGCCCAGGGCATTTTTAGGACAGAGGGTTATGTACTGCCCAGTAGAATGGCAAAATGGACCAAGCCCTAACTCAAGGTCCTCTACACCTTCTTGACTTCCACGCATTCGCTGGATGGGATTTACAGAGATTATGGAGAGCAGAGCCATTTAAGCAATCTCACTGCACCGCCAGGGACACATGACACTAGTGCTTGTCAAAACCCATAGGACCATACAACACCAAGAGTGAGCCCTGGTGAAAGGTGTGGATATCAGTTAATACTAATGCATTGATATTGGTCCATCAAAGGTAACAAATGGATTACAGGTGGGCAAGATGCTAATTGGAGAAATTGTGCATAGGGAGAAAAGGTGTGTTTGGAAACTGTGGTAGTTACATCATCTGTTTTCAACTTGAGACTTAAAAGAGCGAAGGAGTGGGGTTTAACCTGTCAATCAGGTCACAGCTTGATGACCTCATTTGGAGGTGCTAAGGAGATAACTAGCTCACTGGAGGTAGGACATACACTTACTCCCTGCAAGACATTCCTGTCGACAAGACGCATGGAGCTACGCTAGAGCCCAGGAACTGGAGGAGCCACGTGGGGACCCCTGCCAGCACTGAGACCCTTATACTGCCACTGGATCCACAAGATTTTCCACCCACTTGCCTGTGATCTTCCTGCATTCATTGTCATTGCATGGCTGCGTGAGTCTAAAGAGGAATTTATGGACTAGTATCAACATATGGGGTAATATCAGACTTATGGACTTGATCTGGACTGGGCTGGGTTTTCTTAATGTACAATTGCTCTTTGATATAAAGTTCTCTCTTACACACATATGAGTTTCTATGAATTTGTTTCTCTAGTCAAACCTGGACTAACACTGAGACTCTGTACTTGAAGTGCAATTTTTCTGTAAGCCTGAAATGGCTGTTAATAAGTAAATTCTATTATAAAGAATTCATAATTCTATTATAAGGAGCAGAGGGAATAATGAAACCTCATTACCACGCTGGTCTATCAAATCACACCCTGCCGTTCATCTTCCACACTCCGTGCCCAGTGATCACTGGTCATCTCTCTGCCATTTTCTGCAAAACAGTGCCATCTATTTGTATCTCCTGTTTCTAATTTTCTGTTTTGTGTCCTATGCATTCATTCCATCTTGGCTCACCCTTGTCCAGCAGAAGAGCATCTCCCGATAGTTTCTTAAGGGTTCACGGGAAGCAATTTGTTTGGAGACCCCTCATGTTTCCGAAGGCGTTCTGAATTTGACCTCCTTTTGTACGTGGCTGTGCTGTGTTAGTCCGGGTAGGCTAGAGAAAGAAATCCATAGAAACTCACGTGTATAAGACAGAATTTTATATAAAGGGTAACTGTACATTAAGAAAGCATTCCAACCCTGTCCAGTCCAAGTGCATAAGTCCGATATTAGCCATATGTCCGATACCAATCTATGAGATCCCTTCAGACTCATGAAATACATGCAATGATGCAGGACGATCACAGGCCAGTGGGTAGAAAGTCTTTGGATCCAGTGCGGTGTAAGCATCTCAGCACTGGCAGGGGTCTCTACGTGGCTCCTCCAGTTCCCAGGGCTGCATCAGAGTAGGCCATGTGACTTCTCTTCAGGGATGTCTCACGGGAAGAGGAAGAGAGCAGAGACCCCTTCACTCTTAATCCTCTCAAGTCCCAAATTGACACCAGTTTATGTAACTACCACACGCATTATTGAAGTCTAAATGGAAATTAACTTTCCTACAGTGTTTTTAAGGCACCGCTACCTTGCTTTCTGGTTTTCCACGTTGGTATTTGAGAAGACCAAACCATTTTGAATCCTGAATCTTTGTGGAGGTCATGTTTATCCCTCACCATCTGACCACAGGGGCAGGGGCTCTTCTTTGTGGGTGGTGTTCTGCAGGATCTGTGGGGCGAGTGGATTTTCTCCCACCCAAGTAGGTGTCACCGTGGACCTTTCAATCTGGAAATCGATGTCTCTTAGTTCTGGGAACGTCTGCTTACGATTCCCTCTCCTCTCTTTTCTCTGTTCTTTCTGGCAATCTTCTTATTCTCCTGTTGGACTTCTCGGACTTGTTTTCTCATTTCCCTAATTCTCTAGCTGTCCCTCTCGCTGTCCTTTTCCTCTGCATTCTGGGGTTTCCCACCTTCCTCTCCACTTCCGTAACCATTTTCCAGTTGTGTAAGAACCCTTTCTGTTCTCCGAGTTGGAGCACTGTCTTCTTGCTTCACAGGAGGAATGTTTCTCTTCTGTCTCTGAGGGGACTTGTTATAGTTTTCATTTCCTTTTATTAAGTGCAAAGGGCCTTCAGAAAGTTCTTAGAAAATTTGAATGACAAGATAACAGAATTTTTATTTTAAATCGTTTTATTAGGGTCTCATACAACTCTTATCACAATCCATACATACATCAATTGTGTAAAGCGCATTTGTACATTCATTGCCCTCATCATTCTCAAAACATTTCCTCTCCACTTAAGGCCCCGGCATCAGGTCCCCATTTTTTCCCCCTCCCTCGTGAGCCCCCCTCCCTCGTGAGCCCTTGATAATTTATAAATTATTATTTTGTCGTATCTTGCCCTGTCCGACATCTCCCTTCACCCACTTTTCTGTTGTTCGTCCCCCAGGGAGGAGGTCACATGTAGATCCCTGTAATCGGTTCCCCCTTTCCAACCCACTCTCCCTCTACGCTCCCAGTATCGCCACTCACACCACTGGTCCTGAAGGGATCATCCGCCCTGGATTCCCTGTGTTTCCAGTTCCTATCAATAACAGAAATTTTCAATGAACTTTTGGAGCCCTCTCCATCCCCCATGTTCCATCCTGTGTTGTTTCAGTTGGCTCCAGTTTGCTTTTTTGTGCTACATGTTCTGATCCTTATCTTGTAAATTAGAGGTTTTTTGGCATATAATTAGGCTTCAAAAATTCAGTGGAAAGAGGCTGTTAATTTTTAATTGAACTTTTTGAACCTCTGCTTGTATGTCTGATAGTCCTTGGGTATATGTTAACGATCAAGATTAGGGGACAAAGAGGCTGATTAGAAGCTTTGCTAATAGGATTGCAGCTTTCAACTTTTGCTTGGGGGGCATGGGGGAGCTTGTCAATGTGGAACTTCTCTGCAAGGTAATCTCTTGGGTCATGTGTGGGTAAGCCCCCACATTCAATATCCAGCCATCTTTCTCTGTTTTCCTTACTAGTTTGCTGTTCCTGAGGAATGGTTTTGGCTAACATTCCAGGAACGACTGCATTATCTTGCCATAAAGCTGTGCCTTTGAATAACTTTTGTTGTTACATAAGACATTCGTGAAATCTTGTTTCTTTTCCCTTTTATTGACCTTGTTATCTAACGGCAAATTGTAGTGGATCACATAATGTCTCTTCATATTGTACTCTTTCTGAAAAAGAGACTTTTCCCCCTAGCGAATAAGACAGAGATGTCTTTAAGACAAAGGAGCTCGTTCCCAGTCCCTCAGCATTGAAATTCATGCTTTTCATCAGCTGCTTGTCTTTTCTCGGCAGCAGCAGTTTAGAAAATGACAGACTTTATTCACCCGGCCCCATCCATTCTGCCACCTTTGGTTTTCCCTCTGTGCCAACAGAAACACACCTCCACCGGCTGGGCACATCCCATCAATTGATCACCCATCACCTGCCAGACCCAGTTGGTGATGCAGTTGTCAGCATGCCAAATGTGACTGTCCAACTGGGCAATAAAGCCAAGATGGTGCCGGATCTCCCTGTGTTGGGAAGGAGATTTCTGATGTGAAAACTCAGCCTGAGACCGTCTCCCTGAGCTTCCCTTTCCTCCTTTTCCACGATGAGGGTGATTCTACTCAGGGGCAGAGTGCTCAGGAGCTGAGGGCTCAAACATGATTCGCAGGGAGTTTCTCATTCAACCTCTGAAAACCCTCAGGCTGCTTCCTTTTGGAGACTGGAGGGTTGGCGTCAAGCCTTGGAAGGAAAAGGGTCTTCCAAGAGCCAAGGAGGGACCAGCGCATGCTCACTGGTCAGCCGGTTTCTAAAGGCCTTTTGTAATCATCCTTTGTAAAGCATTCTTGGTAACTCCCCAGCATTAGGCAGATGCTCAGAAATAACAGCACACCTGTCAATCAATAAAGTGCTCTATTAAAAAACCTATAAAAAACATGTGGAATAGTTAGTGATTGAAAACACATACTTGAAAGTTAGATAGGTTTGTGTATACTTATCAATTCTTTAGCTGAACATCCAAGGGAGTAATAGTGCTTGATTTACGCAGCAATGAAGGTCATGAAATAATGAGCCTACGTTACTTAACAGAGCCCTCTCTGATACCAAATTTGTTCTCTCAACAACGTTATCAATGTTTTCCAATTTTAGCAATAGAAATTATATCATCTTTTAAAATGACGATAGAGAAGTTTAATATATATAAATGAAAAAATATATATTTATATATATATGAAAAAATCACTGCTGTTGAGTCGATGCCGACTCATAGTGAGCCTGTAGAAGACGGTAGAACTGCCCCTGTAGATTTCTGAGACTGTAACTCTCTACAGGACTAGAAAGCCCCATCTTAGTTCCTCGGAGCAGCTGGTAGTTTCGAACTGCTGACCTTGTGGTTAGCAGCCCAACGCATAACCACGGTGCCACCAGGACTCCTCTTTTATTGTATAGGCCTACCATTCCATCTTATGTGTATCTTTAATATGTGTTCAATATTTCCTTGCTATTAAAAACAATTGTGGATCGTGTATCCATATAGATACATCTTTTTATACAAGTGCATATGTCTTTGTAAGATAAATTCTAATAAAATTGCATTATGGATCAGAGGGTCCATAAGCAGTCTTATTTTAACTATATTGGTTCTTTTAAAAACAGTCAGTCCTCTCTGCCTAAAAGGAGTGCAACACATAGTGTTAATAGTTTTCTCAAGATGCTCATTGCTAACATAGCACACTTATTTTCCTTTCTTTGTAATGCTTTAAACCTACGTGCATGTAAAGCTAATAGCATCAATCTCCTAAAAAAAAAAAAAAGACTCAGTATCCTTCGCGTTGGGTTGCAATCGGAAAGGTCCACAGTTCAAAACCTCCAGCTACTCTGCTGGAGAAATTTGGGGCTTTCTACTCCGGTAAACAGTCACAGTCTTGGAAAATCCACAGGGACAGTCCTGTGCTGTCCTTTAGGGTCGCTATGAACCAGCATTGACTGGATGGCACTGAGTTTGGTTTGGGGTCTTATTAGTTTCCAAGTCAGTAAATACATCTATAGATCTGCCTCCTCCATCTAAGCAACTATTTATAGACTTGAAATATTTCCCATTTTTTATGATGGCAAGTAAGGCTCCAGTTAAAATTCTGATATATCCTGGGCCAAGTAGTATCCACAGTTAAAACTCTAACTGATGCTGTGAGAGTACTCTCCAACAAGTTTTACAAATCCATACTCCTAGAGCAGTATTGAGAGAGAGCCTTTGCTTTCCCACAGCCTTGTTCATAGACAAGTATTGTATCAAAAGAAGGTTGTGAAAGTTTGATGAGTTAAAAACAAAACAAAACAAGAGGCTGTTAGGTACTGTACAACAGAATGAAACACTGCTTAGTTCTGTGCCTTCTTGACATATTTGAGTCCATTATTGGAGCCGCTGTGTCTACCCATCTCCTTGACAGTCTACCTCTTTCACACTGCCCCTCTATTATACCAAGCATGATGTTCTCGTCCAGGGGCTGGTCTCTCCTAATAACATGTCCAGATGATGTGAGAAGTCTTGTCATCCTCGCTTCTATAGAGCATTCTGGCTGTACTGCTTCCAAGGCAGATTTGTTTGTTGTTCTGCCAGCCCACAGTTCTTTCAATAATCTTTACCAGCCTCATAGTTCAAATGCCTCATTCTTCTTCAGTCTTATTTATTAGATGTCCAATGTCCACATGCGTCTGAGGTATTTGAAAATACCTTGACTTGGGCCAGGTGCACCTTGGTCCTTGACATGACATCCTAACTCCTCAACATTGCAAAGGGGTCTTTTGCAGCAGATTTGCCAAATGAAATACACTTTTTGAAGCAGGAAGCTGTTAACAGTCCAATGTCCATCAATAGAAGAATGGTTAAAGAAACCCTGGTACATACATACAATGGCATACTATGTATCCATAAAAAAACAAAACAAAACTAATGCAACCATGAAACACTCCATGACATGGATGGACATGGAAGTCACTATGCTGAGTGAAGCTAATCGACCACAAAAAGGACAGCTATTGCATGAGGTCACTACTATAAGTGTAAACACTAAGACAAAGGCAGACAAACACCAAGGCAAAGGCAGGCATCTGTTCTCAGGTCACTTAATCCTCTGCTCTGGTCTCCCAACCAAGGACGTAGTGTGCCTGCCTAACTTCATGATCCATCCATCACGCCTCTAGTTGTACATCTTAATAACCACGGTCACAGAGGACGTCTCACCTCTGTTGGGTTGAGTTTCTCATGGCGGAGGGAAAGGGAGAAGACCAATCAATTCCTGCCATATAACTTTGTTCTGTGGTCACTATCGTCAAGTAGTAGTAGTGGTTACACATTGGCCTGCTAACTGCAAGGTCACCAACTACTTCTTGGGAGAAAGACGAGGTTTTGTCCTCCTATAAAGATTTATAGTCTTAGAAACTTACACGGAAAGTTCTACCCTGTCCTAAGCTTCAGCATTGACTTGAAGGCAGGGATTTATTATTTGTTTGTTTTTAAATGGTCACTCGTGATCAACAGACACTCCTACATGGGTGCCTAGTGAAGCTTTATGGAAATTCAAGTCCAGAGGTCGAGGGCAGAACATGTTTGTTTTGGAGAAGATTGGTTGATAAACCAGGGGAGTCAACCTGCCACCTGGAAAAATGTTTCCCATTACGTATGAAGACCTCCTAGGAGACAATATGTCCCTTGTAATGCCCTTAAGTGGGCAATCGTTTCTACCCAGCTCTTGATGACCCAGGCCATATGGTATAGACAACCAGGAGTTTGGACTCTGTCCTTCTGAGGTGCACAACACCCTTCATAAGCCACATCAGAAGACTGATTTGGAAAGCCCACTAAGTGAACTGGATTTTACCTTAAACTCACCTGCAACAGATTAAAGGAACTGAAGTACTCCCTTGAAGTTAAAGTTGAAACACCCTAATATGAGAAGCTCATGAACGTTATCCCAAGGTTATGAATTTGAAGGTCTTTGGCTCAGATTTCTTGCTTTGAGGGTGTCCAAAGGATGGCAGCTTGGGAATAACATATATTTACAATTTTTCATGCTTTGTTTGCTTTTTTAATGTCATGTCTTAATTTAGCAGTCATGGTTGTACTTTTGTGAATGAGGGTTATTGAAAGTTTTGCCCTATCTCCAGACCTCACTGTTTGCATAAATAGTGCCCAATCACTTGAATGTCTAATCTATACAGGTCAACAATCCATGTATTTTTACCCCAAACTCTGTCCTACACATGTGTTCTTTCCTTTTTTGAAATTCCATAACATTGACTAAATTAATGATACTAGTGGTTACTCAAATTGGGCGGTGACCTGCATGGGTGGCGGTTCAAAGCCACCAACCACTCCTCGGGAGAAAGACGGGCCTTTCTGCTCCCATAAGCAGGTACCATCTCAGGAACTCAGGGGCCCCTATGAGTCGACATTGAGTGAGTTGTCAATAGAATTACCACATGCCCTATGGGAATGATTTATAATGCTCTCCAATAAAATAATAATGATGTCTCTAAAGTGGACCAGGGACCTATATAAACCATAGATACATGAATGGATTTTGGGATTCCAATAACTCATAATCCTAATTTAAGATCAATTTGTCCTTATGATGTGGCCCTACTTGATTCTTGCTTTCATGAGGAGATCACTGAAGAGATGGGTGCTATAGCAAAGTGGAGAAGAAATCAGATGGTTCCTAAAAGAATAGCACATGGGGTCTTATAGGTTTATCTTAAAATAAGCAGTCATCTAAGTGAAGTGTCAGCTAAGTCTACACAAAGAAGCACACCAGCCTGTGTGATCCAAGGATTATAAATAATAAAATCCAAGGTGAGAGGAGAGAACAGTATTAGAGCTTAAATTAAGAGTACCCAATTTGCAGAAGGCTATGGATGACAGTGAAAACCCAAAATCCATTTACAGGGTCCTCAAACCTCCAGTGAATCTCCTCTGACAATTAACCAGGAACCTCTGCCTTGCTAGCAGACAGAGGGCATTGGAATGTGACCTGATGCAGACGTAGTGAGGTTAAAATTTAACACCTTACCATTTGTTGTCCCTTTTGACTCAGTTTAAATTTACTCTAGTTTTTAATATTTTCTGCTTTCTTTTCAGTTGAGGTTTTTCTCTATTTTGTTATTATTATTATTTGATTTTTGTTTTAGTATGTTTCCTTTATACCAGTTTCTTGGGTTTATGGCAGGGGGTATTGAGGAGCTAATAATAATGAGTGCAAGAATGAAAAAAAAAGTTTTAAAATTGATAGCAGTGATGATTGCAGAATTATTTTAAATATAGTTAAGCTAGCGAACTGTACGATATATGTGAATTATATGTCAATAAATCCATTAAAAAACAAAAAAGAAATACGCTATTTTATTTCTTGATTGTGGCTTTCAAGAGCACAGACTGTAGATACAAGTAAAATGAAATTCTTGACAACTTTGATTTTGTCTTCATTTATCATGATGTTCTCTATTGTTGAAGATTTTTGTTTCCTTTATATTGAGTTGCAATCCATACTGGAGGATTCAGTGTTTGATCTTCATGAGCAAGTGCTTCAAGTCTTCTTTGCTTTCAACAAGCAAAGTTGTGTCATCTGCATATCAAAGATTATTAATAAGCTTTCCTCTAATTCTGACGCCAAGTTCTTCTTCATATAATCCAGCTTCTTTGATTATTTGCTCAGCATACACATGGAATAACTATAGTGAAAGCATATAACCTTTCCTGATTTTAAACCAGGCAGCATTCCCTTGGTCTGTTCCAATGGCCACCTCTTGGTCCATGGACAGTCTCCACATGAGTAAAATGAAGTGTTCTGGAAGTGCTAGTCTGAGCCACACTGTCAAATGTCTTTACAGAGTCACTGAAACACAAGGAGACATCTTTCTGGTGTTCTCTGCTTTCAGCCAAGATCCGTCTGACATCAGCAATGATAACCCTTGTTCAAAGTCCTTTTCTGAATCTAGTCTGACCTTCTGACAGCTCCCGGTCCATGGACTGCTTTAACCTTTGTTGGATGAGCGTCAGTACAATTTTACTTTCATGTTAGATTAATAAGATTGTTCTATAATTTGGGCATTCTTTGGGTCACCTTTCTTTGAAAGGGCACAAATATGGGTCTCCCAATCAGTTGACCAGGTAGCTATCTTTAAATTTCTTGGCATAGGTGAGTGAGTGCTTCCAGCGCTTCATCAGCTTCTTGAAACATTTCAATTGGTAGTCCTTTCCTTCCTGGAACCTTGTTTTCACTAATGCCTTCAGTGAAGCTTGGATTTCTTCCTTCAGTAAGAAGGATCGTATGCTACCTCTTAGCAGTTCTTTCTGGGACAGTGACTCTGTATATTCCTTCTGTCTTCTTTTGATGCTTCCTGCATCGTTCAAAATGTTACCCATAGAATCTTTCAATATCGCAGCTCGAGGCTTGAAGTTTTTCTTCAATTCTTTCAAGCTTGATATATACTGGTCATGTTCCTCTTTTCTGGTTTTTGAACTCCAAGTTTTTGTTCATTTCATTTCAATACTTTGTCTTCTTGAGCAGCCTCTTGAAATTTCTGTTCAACTTTTTTACTTTATAAAATTTTCCATTTGCTTTATCTACCCCATGTTCAAGAGCAAATTTCAGAATTCTGAAATTTGACATCCCTTTGATCTTTTCTTTCTTGTAAATTACCTTTTGCTTTCTTCATGGACAATATTTGACTTCAGTAAGAGAATAAAGAGGGAAAAATATAAGGTTATATCCATTGGTAAAGGAAAATAATTAACCAAAATTTAATATCCAGTCGTGATAAAAACTTAGAAAGCTAGAAATAGAGATTTCTTAAGCATGTTAAAGAGCATCTGTGAAAAACCCACACTTAACATTAAACTGAATGCTTTCTCCATAAGACCTAGAGGAAAGCAAAATGTTCACTCTCACCAATCATATTCAACTTATTTCTACAAGTTCCAAACAGTGTCATTAAGGCATGTAATGAAAGGCATACATCAGAAAGGAAGAAATAAAACTGCCCCTATTTGCAGGTGACATTATTGTTTATATAAAATATCCAAAGTAATCTACTAAAAGAAAGAAAAGAGAAACCTTGAACTAATAATTAATTCATCGGGATACAACTCAAGTTCACATCAGTCGAGCCCATTCCACCTGATAGCCACCTTCTAGGAGAGAGCGGAACTGCCCTGTGGGGCTTTGAGTGTGTGAGTCAGTGTGGGAGTTGACCCTCTCTTGTTTTCCTCATGGAGGGCCTGGTGGCCCCGAAATGCTGCCCTTTGAGTTAGCAACTGTGTCACCGTGGCTTCTTAATCAAAATACAACACACACACACACACACACACACACACATTTGATGTATAATGAATTACAGTATATTTCTAATGAGCATTTAGATACTTAAATTTAAAAGGTACCAGTAGACCGTTGGATATATAAATTAAACAAACAACAACAACAAAAACTACATGCTTCAGTGTAAATTTCATAAAGCATGTTCAGGACTTTTATGATGTAGACCACAACACTGATGAAGCATGATGTAAATGACTGGAGGGTATAACTGGTGTGTGTATTAAAAGACAGCAAGCATCCTAGTGGCCAATTCTCCCCAAACTGACCTATCAAAATACCAGGGAATTGTTTTCGTGGTTTACATGGAATGACAATTGGACTAGAATTGCTGAAACAATTTTCATAAAGAAGCATGAAGTGAGAGGAATCCATCTACCTAGTTCCAAGTCCTATGAGAGGACTTCAAAAAGAAATGAAAACAGAATGGAATTTTCCCACACTTTTTGGAGCCTCTTCACGTTATAAAACTACAGTAATAAAAAAAGCTACATGGTATTGGCAGAGGGATGAATACGTAGATCAATGGAACAGAATAGAGAACTCAGAAATACAGTCACATAAATATGCCCAAGTAAATTTTGGTAAAGATACAAAGAGCAATTCGATGGAGAAAAGATGGTCTTTTCACAACTGGTGCTAGAACGGCAGTTGGACATCCATAAACAAACAAACAAACAAAAAGAGAATTCCAACCCACGCTTCACACTCGAACCCAAAATTAATTCTACAAGTTATCAGAAACTTAAGTATAAAATGTAAACCATAAAACTTTTTTTGTGGGGGGTGGAATCAGAGTTCTTCAGTACTTCAGGTTAAGCGAAGAGTTCTCAGATTTGACACTAAAAACACAACCTATAGAAATAAAAATAGATCATTTGAATTTCATAAGAATTCAAAACTTTCATTCTGTAAAAGCCCCTGCTAAGAGGATAAGACAGGCTACAGATTTGGGGGAAAAATTGCAAATAATATATTTACCAAAGAAATACATAAAGGATTCTAAATAACAGTAAAAATAAACATTTAGATTATATGCAGGACAAAAGACACAGCCATTTTATCAAAAAGCATGTAAAGATGGTAAATAAATGTGTAACATGAGAAAATGAAACATCAGACATAGAAAAAAATGTTCGATGCTATGAACCATTAGAGAAATGCAAGTTAAAATCACAATGATCTGCACATTTATCAGAATGGCTAAAGTAAAAATAATGATAACGCCAAAAACTGCCAGGTAACCTGGGAAGTTGGATCACTCATACATCGCTCATGAGAAAGTAAAATGATATGACCACTCTTGAAAACCGTTGAAGAATTTCTTTAAAAAGCTAAACCTACAGCTACCATATAACCTAGAAATTGCCTTCTTGGGCATTTATCCCAGAGAAATAAATATGTCTGTTCAGACCAAAACACATACATTACTGTTGATTTGTAAAAGCCCCAAAGTGGAAATGGGTGAATGGCCCCATAGCCACGCCTCCAGGCAGGCAGCGGTCCAGCAGGCAGGACGGTGAAGCAGCAGCAGGGGGAGCAGGTCCTTTCCAGAGTCCCTCACTTGTATACAAAAGGCCACACCCCTCAGGGGCTGTCATCAAAGTAGCACCAGATTGACAGGTTGCACTCTAGCCAGGAGGGTCTAGCTGACATAAAATCACCCAAGGACCACAGGAGGGGAGGGTAGGTGAGCTGCAAGTAAGGAAGTGGGTGGGGCTGTAAGAAATCCACACGAGGCATCCTGAGTTCTGCATCTTGACACCATCATTATCAATATCCTGTTGTCATACTTTATTTCGTAAAGAGGCTCCCACGGGGGTAAACTAGGTAAAGGATACATGGATCTCTCAGTATTTCTTACAACTGCATATGTGCATTTATCTGAAATTAGTTTTAATTATGATAATATGTTCCTCCATAGGAGAAAAATGAAAGCAAAACAAAGCAACCAATCGCAATAGTGGAAACTTGGGGGTGTTTTTCTGTCACATAAAAGGGTTTCAATATTTCAGATTTAGTTTTAAAAATAGCTGAGGGCAATTGTAGCCAACAAAGCACCTGTACTCTAAATTCCCAAAGTGTATCTTGAGTGAAACACTGTTTCCAATCTTATAGGTAGTTGGTACTCAGTAATATGTGTTCACCTTCGTTAGTAAACACCTCATTTTTAAAAATCATTTCATTAGGGGCTCATACAACTCTTATCACAATCCATACACACATCAATTGTGTAAAGTGCATTTGTGCACTCATTGCCCTCATCATTCTCAAAACATTTTCTCTCCACTTAAACCCCCACATTAGGTCCTCATTTTTCCCCTCCCTCCCCACTCATGAGCCCTTGATAGTTTATAAATTGGTATTTTGTCATATCTTGCCCTGTCCGACGTCTCCCTTCACCCACTTTTCTGTTGTCAGTCCCCCAGGGAGGAGGTCACACACAGTTACTTGTAATCAGTTCCCTCTTTCCTACCCACTCTCCCTCTACCCTCCCTGTTTCGCCACTCACACCACTGGTCCTGTAGGGCTCATCCGCCCTGGATTCCCTGTATTTTCAGTTCCCATCTGTACCAGTGTACATCCTCTGGTCTAGCCAGACTTGCAAGGTCGGATTCGAGTCATGGTAGTGGGAGCGGGGAGGAAACATTTAGGAACTAGAGGAAAGTTGTATTTTTCATTGTTGTCACATCGCAGCCTGACTGGCTCATCTCCTCCCCGAGTCCCCTCTGCAAGGGGATCTCCAGTGGCCTACTAATGGGCTTTGGGTTTCCACTCCCCACTCCCCCCATCATTCACTATGGTAAGATTTTTTGAACAACTTCATTTTTGTAAAGTAATTTGTACCTAAAGAAAGTACTTCTTCCTTTCCTGCCCACCAGAGGCCATTTGAGTGAAAACGTCAGACTTCTTCCTGAGGCTCTGAGGGTCAACGAGATAGCAAGGGGCCAGGGGAAGGCAAAATGCAGAGACAGGCACATGTTTCACCGGAAGTGAGCCTGACAGAGCCATTGTCACTGATAGCCAAACGGCCATGAAGGTAAAAGGAAAAGGGTGGACAAGCACAAAGTTGGTTAGAAAACAGAAACGATTTCAGAATAGATTAATCCTATGAAACCACAAATGAAGGTGGAAGTATAAAGTGTAGCACTAGGTAAAAATATCAAAGATGTTCTTCAATGCCTCTCCATTGCACTTGGTGCCTTGCCTTTGCTTCCACGGACGGATTCACTCATTCACCATAGAATGAAACGTACTAGATGCAAGGCACTCGGGAAATCTGAGTTGTGCAAGGGAGGCCCCCTCCCTTTGAGAATCTTATAATCTAGCAGGGATGGCAATAACATGAGAACTTTGAACAGGAGAACATAGCAAAATTAACTTATGTACTTATGTGAGGCCGGTTGACTAGAGAAACAAATCCAGTGACACTCATATATGTGTAAGACAGAGCTTTATATCAAGAATTCATTTTATACGAGGAGAACATCCCAAGAATTCATTGTAGATGAGGAGAACATCCCAGCCCGATTCAACCCAAGTCCATAAATCTGATTCTAGTCCGCAAGCCCCTCTTCAGACTCACTGGCTCCATGCAATGATGCAGAATGCAGGAAGATCACAGGCCGGTGGGGGCGAAGTCTCGTGAATCCAATGGCGGTGGGGGCATCTCCAGAGCTCTGGCACGTTCCAGAGTAGCTTTCCAGGAGGGAGGTGAAGACAGAGAAAGAAGGGGAGATTCCCAGGGCCCTCCTGATGAGACCACACCCACAGGGAGTCTCTAGCAGGCTGTGACCTGACTGAAAGGTGAGATGTCACCCCTACATTTTATGTATCTTGAAGCTGACGTGAACTGAAGTTTTGTAACTACCACTGTACCCAATTAAACATAAGCAGTGTACCCTTGAAGTTCAGGGTGATAATTATCCTGACAGCCAGGAGTTCAGTCCCTATAGATCCCCCACTTTCTACTCAAGGACTCCATTCCGGGTCTTCCATCTGACTTGTCTCACCACAGCACAACTTCTCTTGGAATTGTACTCTCTGTGAGAGTTGATCGACAAATTAATTCAAATTTAAAAAAAATCAATGACTGCTTATGCCTTACTATGTGATTCTTCCAGATACTTTAATCAGTAGAAATAAATAGATGACATTTTCACTCGCCTCAGTAGTTACAGCTGAGGAGGGAGGAGAAATCAGGATTTGCATATCGGAAGAGTCTCCATCGCCCTGAAATGGTGGCACAAAAGGACCCACCCACAGAGCAGTTCAGTCAGATTGTGAGTTGACAGGTGAGCTCTGGATAAAACCCAGCTCACTAGATGCGGCTCTGAGTTTAATGCTGTTATTGCACAAATATTATTAAATTAGCTTCAGCCGAGAACCAGAACATGTTCATTTGTCATTAGCTTGAGCCGATTGTATAATGTGACTCATTAATCTTTTTCCCTGAACTAGTCTTAGGTTGCAAAATAATTCCATCTCTTGGATGTCATTCCAGGCTTCAGGCTATAACTGGGTTTCTAAGGACTTCCTGAACTGTAATGAACTATTTCCTGGCTGATGTCACCAACAGAATCAATACCAAAGAATGACTTGGATTTAGGACAGACACATCAGGAAATAAACTTATAACTGGAGCATGTGTTTTAACATACAGTGCATCCCACACGTGTTTGCATCCATCATTTCATTTAACTTACACACTGCCTGCCCAGGTGGGCATTGACGCTCTACTTTAGACAGGCAGGGAAGCTCAGAGATGTTCAGTGGCTTGTCCAAAGTCACAGAGTAAGTAGTGATGCCAGAATTTGAATTTGTCTGACAACCTCACTTAAGACCTTCCCCTCTATCCTTTGGCCCAGGCAATTTGGAGCCAGGATAACTGAATAGCTCTCTGACATTTTCGTAAACGATAAAACAGGAAATGGCTTAAGTTTCAACGACTGGAAATGTTTTCCTAAACACGAAGCCTGAGAGACACGGGGTATGCATACCCAGGGTCGTCTTTGAGACACACATTAGAATGCGTTGCACATCTGTCTAGAAATTTCTTTGGAAAGTAGAAGTTGAACAAGAGCAGCATTTTTCTTAAGTTCACTTCTGATGTTCCCCTTTTTAGCTCCACCTACGAGTGTAAGACTTTTAAAAACCATCAAGGTGGTCTTCTCTAAAATTATTTTTTTGTATGTTTCCAATGGCGCAAATCAGTTTGAACTCAAGAAATCACAGAGGTATGCCAGCAGCAGCAGCTTCTGAAGGCCAGGGGGCAGGTGGAGGTTATCCAACAATCTCATTCCTTTGAGGTAAACCCAAACCAAACCTGCTTTCCAATCCATTTAGACTCACTGGGGTTTGAGGCAGTAGACCTTTATGGGATCAGGGAGCACACAACCTCTTTTGTCTGATGGCTGATGCCTTTGAACTGCAGACCTTTTGGTTAGTAGTCCAATGCTTAGCTCTCAGTCCCACCAGGGTCCTTTTTGACATAAAGACACAGACAAATACAGGGGCAGCTGCCAGTAGTACTTGCGACGGGGTGAAGGGAATAAGAATGATCTAGGCATTTTTCTCTGACAACTTCTGCCACTCCCAATCCAAAATAAAATAAAATGATGAGTCAAGAAATGGCAATCTGGTTTTGTCCATGGCCAAAATTCTCTCTCTGAGCCTTCCACTCATGCCCTCATATTTATTCCATTAGTTTGGACATCAAAACATAAATGTGTTCACTGTTAGGTTCAGTCCCTCGCTGTCACAATTCCTTAGTTTTAAACAATGTATCATTTTCACCATTAAGAGAAAACAATAAGGTTTAGTACCAAAAGCCATATGCTTGAAACCACAGTTTGTCTCTTTCCTCACAAAGTCTGAGCAGATGGCCATAAGCCTACTAGGATGATTCAGGCTTCCTGCACGAGGCTGGATCATTTCCTTAGATGAGCAGAAGGGGCTCCAGCTGGATGCGACAGTGCAGCCCTGCTAGGATTCAGACATTCTGGGTGTTTCTGGAAGGCACCGGTGGTGGGGCACTGAAGGTCTACTCATACAAGTTCACCGGAGCACCGAGCATGGCAATCAGAAACCCAGCTTGATTCAAGTCACAGGCTTTACACACACCTGGATCATAGGAGCGGACGGGAGATGCTAGGCCCAGGCAAGACACAGCTCATCCTGCTGCTGAAGCCCATGCAGGGAGCTCTTACCAGAAGCCCCAGGACATCAGGAAGATGGTTACCTGATGTTTGAGAAGCATGGAGAGCCTTTGCCTCTGTTGACGGGGAACTCCTCAGGGCCTCTGTGCAGTTGTGACAGCTCTTTGGCTCCCTGTGTAGAGACTCCACGCAACGCAACTGAGGGGCAGGGCGAGTATTTGCTGGACACCAAACAGACCACCATGCGTGCCCACGAGTCACCTCCGTGGGGCTTCAGTGGGCTTCCGACCAGGGGAGCAGTTTGCATAGTGGAGGTGCAGTAGACTGGATGGCAACGAGTTTAATTTGGGGACTTGGGGGTAATAGCAAACCGCAAAGCAATGATGGAGCCTGAGAACCCAGGAAGACATCTCTGAAGTCCCTAAGGTGTGGGAACTAGTTTTTAAAAAATGTCATCCTTCAGTCAAGGTCGACTCCTGGAGCCCACATGCATCAGAACAGAACTGTGCTCCGTGAAGTTTTCTTGCTGGTTTCGGAGAAGTCTACCACCAGGTCTTTCTTCTGAGGGTCTTCTGGGTCAGCTCGGACACTCGGCCCTCCCGTGACTGATCTAGCATGTCTGTGGGTCCTGAAACATTAGAGTGGATCTTTATTTTCAGTTCTTTATTTTTTTTAGATGATTTTTTTGGGGGGGCTATACAACTCTTATTACAATCCATACATCAATTGTATCCGACGTATTATTACATATATCGCCATCATTCTTTTCTAGACATTGACTCTCCATTGAGCCCTTGGGATCAGCTCCTCTTTTTCCCTCCCTCCCCACCCCCACCCCCACCCTTGTGGTCCCTTGATAGATTATAGATTATTATTATTTTCATATCTCACACCGATTGCTGTCTCCCTTCCCCTCGGGTTTCTGTTGTTCTTCCCCCTGGATGGGGGTGTGTGGTTATGTGCCATGCATTGTGATCGGTACCCCTCCTTCCCCACATCTCCCCCCCTTCTCCCTACCCTTTTGGTATCTACACTCCCATTCCCGTTCCTGGGTTCCATGTGTTGTGAGTATTATCTCTTGCCTATAGCTATGTGCATGCTCCCATCTATTCCAGAGTTGGGGGAGCACTGGGGTCATGATAGTGTGGAGGGAGGAGGCCTCAAGGGATCAGAGGTGTGTTTCTTGATCCATCGGCACTCTACTGCACCCTGATTGACTCATCTCCTCCCTGGGACCACTCTGTGGGGGGATGTTTCATTATCCACAGATGGGCTGTGGGTCTCTGCTCCAACCCCCCTCATTCTCACCAGTGCATTTTTGTTTGTTTATGTGTTTATTGGTTGTTGTGAATCTTCTGATGCCCGATGCCCGGTCCCAATGACACCTCACGATCACGCCAGCTGGTGTGCTTCTTCCATGTGGGCTTGTTTAGAGTGGACCTTTAAATGGAGAGTTTCAGTGTTCAGAAAAAGAACTATCACTGAGGAACACTCTTACTTTTGCTGTCACATAAACCCCAGGCCTAGGTTGCCTGGGAAGTCCAGATGACAAAGTGCTGTGCTGACACTGGACTAATCAAGGGAGGCCATTGCAGATAAACCTTGGAGCAAACAAGGAAGAGAGCAGGGAGCATGACCAGCTATGTGTGTGATACAGTTTATTCTAGAAACCTCTCATTATGCAGTGAGTAAAGCTGGGTACTCAATTGTGGATATCTTCTGACTTATAAAAACAATTTGCAGCTATAGTTAAGGATTGTTTTCAAATCAGACCATTTCGGATATTGTGGGACCCCCAATGATCTTTTTCTCTGGAAAAAAAACAGGAGTACCCAATTTCTCATGGGAATTCCAAAAGATCTCGCCAAAATCAATGGCACTATTTTTGGTGTGTTCATCAACCCCTTAATCATAAACACTCAAGGCAGAATGCGTTCAGGCAAAACTCATTATCTTTTTATTAAATGCTACTCTCCCTTCAGCAATAAATGACCTTCTGACCACATCAAAGGAGACCCTGGACAACACAAATGGTTAAGCACTCAGTGACTTGCCAAATGTTTGGCAGTTCAAATCTGCTCAAGGCCCCTCGGCAAACAGGCCTGGTGAGCTGGTCCTGAAACATCATTCATGAAAACCCTGTGGAGAAGCACTGCCCATGAGCTGGAGTTGCCTCTATGACAACTAACAACAAAGTGGATCACTAACCAATTCCAAAACCAGTATCCCTGTGATGGATTAGAAATAGAGCTATACCTTCAATGAAAATAATATAAATAAATAAAAGATAATGTCGTGTTCTACTAACTGTTTTTGGAACAGCCCTCATATATATTGGATGCAGGTCTCGCCTCTGAGGAAACCCCCCTGACATCAGAGAAACGGTGTGACTGGAGTAAGGCTATGATGTGAATCATGTCCACGTAAAAGGCTCTGGCTCAAGATATACCCTAAACTAGCCTCATTTTCAGATGCAGGTTAGGGTTTGGAGCATTTTCAGGTAGAGGTTAGGGTTTGAAACTGAGGATGGTTGTATGATCTCACAAAATGGAGCATAATTACATCAGCTCACAAAATGTACCTAATACTTCATGAATAAATTGGGATGGGTCATCACCTTTACTAAATGTTTGAATAGATGATTCATTTTTTAAATTTAGTAGAACATTTTATGGACTTGGAGATTTCTTTTTTGGCAGCTTAAAAATTATGAACTCAATGTCCTTAATATTTATTGGCTGCTAAAATTATTGATATCATATAGCGTGAGTTAGAATAGTTTGTGTCTTTCAGAGAAGTGGTTCATTTTTTAAATTGCTGGGTTTTGTAAATAAAATTATTTGTAGGGTTTTTTTGCTGTCTGTAGAAGTTGCAGTGATATTCTATGTTTCACTCCTGTATGTACCACAATGCTTTTTATTGGTCACTCTTGCAACACATTTTTCAGTTTTATTAGTCTTTTCAAAAGACCAACTCTTTGTTTAACATATTTTCTCTATTGCTGTTTTGTTTTCAATTCACTGATCTTTTTTATCCTTATCTTTAACTTTTCTCCTATTGACTTGCGTTTGGTTTATTTTAGCCTTCTTTTTCTAGGGTCTTGAAGTAAGAGTTGCCATCACTGGCTTGAGACTTTTCTTCTTTTTTAATGGATGCAATTAATACTATAACATTTCCTCGCAGCACCGCTTTAGCTATATCCCACAAATTTTGGTGTTGCAGTTTTATTTTAATTTGGTTGAATGTAATTTTAAAATATCCTTTAAGATTTCTTCTTACCATGAACTGTTTTTCTTTAATATACAAATATTTTCGATTTTCCTATCATTTTCCTGTTCTTTCTAGTTGATTCCATTTAGGATGGAGAACAAACTGGAAGATTTCAATTATTTTCAACTTGTTGAGGTTTACTTTAGGACCAGGATTGGATCTATCTCGACATATACTTCATAAACCAATTGATACTGAGGATATTCCAACTCAAAGCAATCCTATTCAGGATTTCCAAAGTGGTAACTCTATATGGGAGCATATAGCCTCACCTTTCTCCCGAGGAGTATCTCATGATTTGAACCTATGACCTTGTGGCTCCCTTTATAATATATATGTAGCTCAAGTTCACAGATACTTCAAAATAAGGTATTTTGCTGCCATGGGATGGAAGAGTCTATACGTTTTTGCTAGATGATGGTGTGTAGTTAGTCAGTAACCTTGATGACTTCCTGACTAGCTATTCTATTAATTATTCAGAGTGAGTTGTGCACATCTCCAGCTGTCATGTGGGATTCTCTTTTCAATTTAATTAGATTTTTCTTCTCATATTTTGCAGCTCTATTGCTTGCATATATAGATTTAGTATTACAAAGGAGAGATTCTTTTATCATTTAGAACATTGTATTTATGTTATCATATGTACCAGGACTTAACCCCCCCAAAACAAACAAACAAACAAACCAATAACAACAACAACAACCTGGAATTGTGTCAGGTTGAGGAGTGGAGCTTTTATGGTACGCGTTTTTCCCGCTAGGCAAGCATGGAGCAACTTGCTCTGAGCTATTGCAACCAGTGGCATCACCTGGGAAGGTTCTCTGGTCACAGTGCATTTTTTTGTAAAAGCAGTTTCACTCGAACCTCATTTTTTGTGATGGGCAATTAAGAGAACAGTTTGCAGGCTGTGATGTTTTGTTTCTTGCTTGGGAAAAATGCCGCAGAAAGTGTTGTGATGTTGAACACAGCTTACAAGGACAGCACTGTGGGAAAAACTCAAGTGTATCAGTGGTTTTCTCATTTCAAAAAAGGTTGTCGATTGATGACAAACTTCATTCTGGACATATGTCAACTTCCTGAACAGACAAAAATGTGGACTCATAGTGCATTTGGAGTTCACTCCACCAGGTCAGATTGTTAAACTTTCTATTTAGAGGTTCTGAAAAGATTGCCATAACAATGTGAGACCAAAAAGGGCTGATTTGTGGCAGACGGGGCACTAGTTTTGTCATCAGGACAGTGCACCTGCTCCTGCAGCCATCTCAGTGAACCAGTTTTTGGCAAAAAACAGCATGCCTCTCTTACCCCATGCACCTGATTAACCTGGCCTCACTCTGTGTGATTTCTTTTTGTTTCTGCAAATGAAGAGGGACATGAAAGGATAGCCAATTGATGACCCAGAAGAGGTGAAGAAAAAAATGAGGGAGGTGCTGTCAGCCATCCAAATAGATGAGTTTGAAAAATGTTTCCAAGAATGGAATCACAGACTTGACAAATGTATGGAGTGTAATGGAGAGTACTTTGAAAATAAGGTTGTTTTGTAAAAAAAAAAAAAAAAAAAAAATTAAATACATAGGTTTGAAAAAAAATTGCATTTGGGGGGTAGGCACCCCCTTGTACTGTTGTTAGTTGCGACTGAGCCTATTACAACTCATGCTGACCCGATGTGTGCAAAGTAAAGCTATTCCCACGGGTGTTCAAGACTGCGGTCTTTCAATGGTAGATCGCCACACCTGTCTTCTGAGGCTTTTCTAGGTGGGTCCAGACTACCAACTCTTTGGCTAATAGCTGAGTGATTCACTGTTTGTGTCCCACTCAGTCTCCACTGTATATGTCCATGATTCTCAACCTTCCTAATGCCGTGACCCTTTAATACAGTTCCTCATGTTGTGGTGACCCTCCAACCATAAAATTATTTCCGTTGCTATTTCATCACTGTAATCGTGCTACTGTTATGAATCAGGCAACTCCTGTGAAAGGGTTGTTAAACCCCCAAAGGGGTCATGACCCACAGGTTGAGAACCGCTGACATATTTTTTTTTTGTTTGCTAAATCTACTTAATCTGATATCAACATAGCCGCTCCTGCTTTCTTTGATATATATGATATATTTTTTTCCATCATTTTGTATTCAATGTGTCTATATCATTATATTTGAAGAGAATTTCTGAGAATGTCTTGGTTTTACCTTCATTCTGAGAGGTATTTTCACTGGGATTCTGAGTTGACTAGTCTTTTCTGTCCGTAGTTGAGAAAATTTGTGCAAGTTCCTTCAGGTCTCCTGTGGTAGTTACATAATCTGGTGTCAATTTGAGAGGATTACAAGTGAAGGGGTGGAGTCTGGCCTGTCAATCAAGATATAACCAAGGAGGCCTCTGTGGGCATGGCCTTCCCCTGAGGATTCTGGAAAAACTCTGGTATTTCCTCTTGGAGGTGGGAGACACAATTTCTGTCTGCTCACTCCCTGGGAGACATCGCAGCTGACAAGACACATGGAACTACATTAGTGCCCTGAGCTGGAGCAGCCACATGGTCTCCATGTGTACTGACCCCTGCCAGTACTGAGATGCTTACACCGCCGCTGGATCCACAAGACTTACCACCCACTGTCCTGTGATCTTCCTGCATTCAGCATCATTGTATGTGTTTTGAGAGTCTGAAGAGGACTTTATAGATTGATATGGGACAGATGGGCTAATATCGGATTTATGGGCTTGGACCGGACTGGGCTGGGATGTTTCCTCAAAGTTCAATTCCTTTTGTATATAAACCTCTTTCATATATATATATATGTGTATATGTATATGTGTGTGTATGAATTTGCTTCTCTAGTCTACATATATATATGAGTGAATGAACTTGCTTCTCTAGTCTACCCAGACTAACACACCTCCTTTGTATCTGGTGAGAAATCCACTGTCACTCAGTTGCTTTTCCTCTATAGGTAAACCACTGGCCTCCAGTCCCTGTAGGACAGGGCAGAACAGCTCCTTGGTGTTCCTGAGACTGTGAATCTCTGTGGCAGTGCACAACCCCCTCTTTCTCTCCTAGAGCAGCTAGTGGGTTTGAGCTCCTTCCTATAGGTATAGTTTTTCTTTGGCTTTTTCTCAAAAAGTATTTCAGTATTCGGTTTGAAGAAGTTTAATTATGATGTGCCCTTATGAGAATATATTTGAGTTTATTCTATTTGATTTTTGGTTGTTTTTTCTTCTTGAGTCTATAGGTCTAGGTCTCCTGCCAAATTTGAAAATGTTTTCATCTATTGTTTCTTTGAGTATTTTTCCAGCCATGCACGCTCTCTCTTCCCCTGGGATTCTGAGGACATGATTATTCGATGCGAGAGGGCCACAGTTTCTGTTCATCCCCCTTCTCTGTTGCTCATGTGAGTTCATTCCTTCCTCTGCCCCCTCCATTCTATTGTTCAATCCCTCATTGGACTTTTTTCAAGTATTGTATTTTTAAGTTCTAAACTTTGCCTTTAGCTTTTCTTTATTTATGTCTCATATTTCTTTGATGAGATGTTCTCATTTTATTGCTGACACTTTCAATTTTTTATTTGCTTCAAGTGTGCTCATAATTGCTTTGAAATAGTTTTTAGTTAATCTATTGATTGTTGTTTTGCTTCCAGACTGAGGTCGCCCTGGCTTTGGTATGATGAGTGACTTTTAAATGGAGAAATCTGGACCTTTTCATAGTAGGAGACCTCGGACTTTAGGTAACTCTGCTGTGTTAACTGAGCCCTTTGACACTGCCCTGTAAGGGGAAGGAGGGTGTGGGGCTACCTTGCTTTTACCAGGTATCAGTCCAGGTTCTCTGTTGGTGGGATGAGAGTTCTGGCACCCCACCTGGGCTCCACTGATACCACCATGGTTCAGGCCTTGTTACTACTGGGTGATGGTGAAATTCTTGGTTTCTGATGAGGTCTCTTCTGAGACCACTCCACTCATCAATTTTTAAAAATTCTTACGTACATCTAGGAAGTAGATTAAATTTCTTTAGTGCATCTGTTAGTTTCCCATTTCTCACCTCCTTGTTGATGAATCCCTTTAATTTCAGTAACTCTCTTTGCCCCTTTTGGTCTGACAACTGCCAGGATGCTTTTTCTTCCCAAGATGAATTTTCATCTGTTCAGCTACTGTTTTCTCCCGGTTTCCTTCCGGCGCTTTCCTGCTTCTCATTGTCTGCTCTCTTTGGATGTTGATTTGTGTTCTGGAGCATTTAACTTAAAAAAAATGAGAAGAAGAATAACCGAAAAGGGAAGTTAAGTTAAAGTGCTGAAAATGCAAGCGAATGCATCTTCAGCCAAGGTGTCTCCTTCTGGTACAGGGAGACCTCAAGTTGGCTCAGGAAGGGGCGATAGGATAGGTGAGCTGAGAAACTGATTCCAACGCTAAAACCCATTTCCTATGAGGAAAGGAAATAGTGCAAAACTGTGTAAGATCATATTTCCCTATGCCTGTCATTTGAGGGTGTAGTGGCCAGCGGAAGCTATAAATAGACAAACTTCATTGGAGACATCTTAAAGGGCCATCAGGAAGTGACTGACACTTCTCATCATATTTTGGCAACTAGCATGTTGCCAGGCGAGGCCACCACCTTTCATTTCACTTTTACAAGTACTATTCCTAGAAACGGTCACCCCTTTGCCAGTCTCTGGGTCTCTTGGGAGAGGGTCCGCTCACCTCATGCGCTGCTCTGCTTGTTCTAAGGAGCCCCGCTGTCTTAAAGCTTAGGCATGGGTCCAAACCACCTGACCCTCTGGCGGAGAAAGCTCCTGTAAAGATTCAGTCTCAGAAACCCTGTCGAGGGTCAATCTAGTCAGAATTGACTTGATGGCAATGGGTTTACTTTGGGGGTTTTCGTCTTGTCTACCCACTCTTAGACTTGCAGATGCCCAAATAGGGTTTGAATGACTATCGAGTTCAGGTAATGATTTTGATGAACTCTGTTTGGTAAATAATGATCTTCTCTTACTAATTAGAATTTAATCACAGTATTCGTCAATGCGATTCTGGTTAACGTGCATCCTAGTAAACTTCAGACATATGTATGATTTCCAAACAATTATAGAATTATAGAACAATTTACCCAAACCTAGAGCACTTCTGTCTTTGGAGGAGAAAAACTGTTTTTGCTTAAAAATGTGAAGTAATTTTTGCTCATGAAAGAATGAAAACCAGTATGGATTGTGTTTTTAAACTAACGTGTCCTGATGAAACAGTGGCTAGGAAAAATTGATATTTATCTAGAGAACAGCAACCTCTTCTTTGGGGAGGCATTAGAGGGTGTTAGGGTTTTTTGGTTTTGTTTGAGCCATTTGATAGATTGAGCTATGTACAGAATCCCACTTACAGGATTGATGGTATCTAGGAATAAGTATGGATATTACTGTCTACCTGGGTTCTTCGACCCCAATGAAATATCACATTAGTGGATTCTAGTAGCCCACTAGTGTCTGAGTCGGCCTCCTTTTCTCCCCTTAGGGAAATGTACACTTTTCTGGGTTTATTCAGGTCATCTGCAAAGCCAGGGCTGAGGAGGGCTTTGGCCGCTCCGTCTCAGAGTTCCTGGATATCTGTGTCCCTGGACACCTAGGCTCTTTCTGAGAAAGGCAGAGGCAGCAGGCACCCAGGTCCTGATGGTAGGTGGTATGTGAGGCCTGGCCAACATGATGGAAACCACCATTTCCCTGCTTCGAACAACGTGCATGCTGTAGGCAGCATTCTTCTGTAGTTATTTTCTCTTGGAGAACCTAGCAATGACCAACAACTTCACTAAGATCATCCTAAGTGTATTTAATTTTTTTTTTTTTTTTTTGTATAAAGCCTTTACAAGGAACAACTGATCCGTTGACTCACACCTGCATCCTAATGATATTTTCTTTGGGGGATTTGATGAAAGCAGCTTCCCCTTCCCCTTTCTCATGATCTGATAGTAGTGATGGAGTCATCTAAGACAAAGGTTCTAGCAAGATGCGATTCTGCCGGGGGCTCTGGGGGCACTTTGACACCCGGAGTGCCTCCCACGGAGGTGCTTTATGGGACACTGGGCTGTGGTGAGAGGCGGCTTATCCATACGTGAAGGAGTCACCGCTGCCACAGGAACTTATGCACGTCAGCACGAATGCTGCTGCCTAAACAGTTTGGCTTCGCTTCCCACACACACTGCTGCTGTGACTGCAGATAAGACCGGAGGTCAACCATCTGGGGACTGCTCTTAATTATTAAAGGATCGACATGTCTTAAGAGGCACATCCTTCTCTACCGAGGGGGTGTGTGTGCCAAACAAGGGGGTATTGGAGAGAGAAGTTTGTCCTTTGTTCCCTTTCAATTAGCGTAAACCAACAAATGAACAACAATAACAAAGCAGTTGTTGGGATTTCCCTGTCTTCTAATTATAAACTTGGATCTTATACTCCTAAGGAAGGATGAGGTTGTTAATTACTCTCCAGATCTAAGCTTCTATTTAATTGAGTCTGTCAGATGGGGAGATCTGCACTTAATCAATTGAACCTTGACACAGCCCACTACCTGGAGCACAGAGGATCCGGCAGCACAGAGCCTAATCAGCGGTTTGTGTCTCTGCCATGAATTAGTGCTTTCTCTTGTCCCGAATTAGACTGTGCAGCATCGTAATTATCCATCCCACACACTGAACCAATCTCCAAGGTAAATGTTTCTGCACGGCAGAGCCTGGTTCTCAGTACAAAGAAACAAGTCCGCCTCTTTGCACATTTTTCTCTACCACCATCACATGCAAATTGGGCATCTTGGCCCAGTGCTATGTCCTTAGCTCTAGCGTGATGCCCTGCTTTTAATTTTAGTTGTTACATAAAGGGGTCCCTGAGTGGTGCAAATTGTTAACAGGCTTGGCTGCTAACTGAAATATCAGAGGTTCAAGAGCACCTAGAGACACTTTGGAAGAAAACCTTGGTGATTCGCTTTTGAAAGATTACAGCCATTAAAACTACTACACTAACATACATGGCATCACCAAGAGTTGGAAACAATTTGAGGGCAACTGGTGACTGGCATATATTTAGAATCTCTGCCAGTAGCAGAAAGGTTGAAGATTAAAGACAGAGGATTCTCTAAGGGCAGCAATGCACTACGATGGCCAAGAAAACAAAACAGAAACCCACACTCCCTGCCATCGAGTCACTTCTGACTCACCGTGACCCTGCAAGACCAGGTAGGATGCCTCCGTAGTGAGTTCCTGAAACGGTCACTCTGTATGGAGCAAAAAGCCCTGCCTCTCCTCCTCAGAGCAGCTGGTAGTTTCAAACAGCTGACCTTGTGGTTAACAGCCCAATGCGTAATCACCATGCCACCAGGGCTCTACCATGGTCCACAGAGACAGGAAATGAGTTCAAATTTTGTGAGATTTCCAAAATTGAGGTGGCAGACTCCCATGAGAATGATTGACCCAGGTCTGAATTCCTGCTGTCACTTAGCTTTGGCTAATTTCCTTTGCAGCAATCAAACCCTCAGACAGACCTAAGCACATACCAAAGAAAGTGCTTTTCTCTGTGATTAAGCTAATACTCTGGAAAGAATGTTCCTTGACCAAGGTCTTGACCAAGACACTTAGCAGGAATGCCCTCAGCAGTCCTCCAGAAATGCTTAAAGCCGTGGTTCTCAACCTGTGGGTCATGACCCCTTTGAGGGTCGAATGAGCCTTTCACAGGGGCCTCCAGATTCATCACAGTAGTAAAATGACAGTGGTGAAGTAGCAACGAAAATAATTTTATGGTTGAGGGGGTCACCACCACATTAGGAACCGTCTTAAAGGGTCGTGGCATTAGGAAGGTTGAGAACCACAGGCTTAAAGGCTTCTCAAGTCAGACTCCATTTCCTGGTGTCGAGGTATTCAAGGTTTGTGGTTGTTGTTGTCTTCTGCTTTAATTTCTGGCTTGCTTATGATGACGCTGCCCGTCCCCAGTCATCACGCATCTACACCACCCAAACCACATAACCAATGTGTGTGTTCTCAACAAAGCCTTGCTTTCAGCCGCCCCAGCTCCAGTTTTCCTCATCTTGAGATTTCAAATCAAAGCGTTGTACTGTTAGTTTTTAATTTCACCTCCCTGAGGGTCTCTGCTACTCCACCAGTTTGGAGTCTAGTATTTCACTTGGCGAGATAAGAAGTGTCCCTAGTTCAGACTGTGTTGAGCCTTCAGTAAATCTCTTTGCTTAATTTTAAGGGATCAGGTGCTCATGTTTATTGGTGCCAGATAAGTGGGAATCAAATCCTGCTGGCCCCTGGGCATTGAAGACTCAGAGCTTGAGTATAAAGCAAAAGTCTGTGGGATTATAGAGAGACTTTTCCCCAGCTTTGCCTCCCCCAAAGACATGCCAAACATCAGGAGCTGGTTGCCAGCACATGGTGGGAGGTCAGATGCTTAGAGATATCCTCCGTGAAGGCATTCAGTTGCCAGACCATTGTCTGGTCCCGCCACAGGTAGGGCCCACTCCCTACTGTTAGACAATGGGCTGCTTCTCCCTAAAGGCTCTTCATATCCCTGGTCCATCAACAGAGGGGATTCATCAGGGGTTTAGTCCACGTGTATTTCCCCTTCACTTCTTAAAACAATTGAAACAATTTTAAAATGGGTCAAAAGGGAGATAAAATGATAAGATATTACATTTTGACTTAACTTCATTGACTTTACAATGCTTTCTGTCTGATAACAGCACTATTCACATCCTCCAACTATGATCAGTCTTTATGAGAGTAGAAAGCCTCGTCTTTCTCCTAAGGGGCGGCTGGTGCTTTTGAACTGCTGATGTTGAATTCTTAGCCCAAACATGTAACCACTACACCATGGGAGCAGTGATGGGAAGAAGGGTAGAATCCAGCTTTCATATTGGAGATTGAAATAAAGAAGGAAAAAGTGGGAGGCCTGCAACAGGATTCTGACTATTCAGGCTTCCACAGTGGCCTAGTGGTAGAACTGGGATGGAAAGCAGAACTTCTACCTCATGGACCCAGTGCTTCCTCCGCCACACAGGCTTCCTCACACGTACGGAGCATCATAGAAGCAACACTAAACCAAGGTGGAGGTCCTGAAAAATTAGATCAGCCTGTCCCCCTCATTAGATGGATAAAGAATTGAGACCAATGGAGATGCCTTTGGCCGGCCAGTTTCCCCATCTTTCAAAAGTGGAGTTGAACTTCATGTTTACTTCCATTTCTACACTCATCTTAAATGGTGGCAGTTCTCCAGCTGTGAAGAATCAGCCTATGCCCTCTTTGGGTTTACACGTTTAAATAAATAAATAAAGATAGTTAGGACTTGGTTGTCTAATGAAAGACACTTCTAGCTTATAGAGCTATATAACTATTTTGATGTTGTTGTTGACCAACAACAAGCCTTCTCCCTGGGTGAATCATGCCACACCTAAAGGAGGGTTTCATTTAAAGCTATGCGTCTAAATTTGGTCAGGTGACGGAGCGTCTACCTCCGGAGGCCCTCCCTGGAGGTCTGCTTGGGATGCTGGTGTCTGGGCCCTAGACTAGACGAGTGGCCCGCGTTTACTGTGGAGCAGATTGAAGTGTCACCAAAGCCCTGAATTGCCAGTGTTTTCTCGTGTTGGCTTAGGCCCATCTACCTGAGAGCGCATTAACTGAAATTGCCTCAAATGTTCATGTACCAGTGAACCTGCTGTCAAATACTCAAAGGAGTTCTTAGATGTGGCCCCCAATGTCCTATTGAAGGGAAAATGGAGATGCACATAGTTTCTTGCTTACATGACTCAAAAGAGAAACTGTTACGAAAAGATTTTACAAAATTACTTCCCTTTCTGTTTTAGCAATGAATTTTCTTGATTTTAAATGTGCCAGCCTGGCCGATAAACACAAGTGGGAAAATTGAAGGGCGGAGAGATAAATGGCTCAGTGAGCCTCACCTTTCTTGTCTCTTGCTCTTTGATCATCGTATCAGTGTGTGGTTGCCTTGCTTGTTCTGTGCCTCAATTTAGAGGCTACACTACCTGTGGGACGCCTAGCCTGTGGACTGTCGCTGTAAGTTGAGGTCCCTTTAAGACCACATGATTGAAATTTACATCTTTGGAGTTGGGGACTGACAGTTGGTGACCTGGCTGACAGTTGGTGACCTGCCTTACTATTTGCTGCTGTGCTTATATATGTGTCAAATAAGAGGGGCAACCAGAAAGGAGACCTCAGAAGAAGTCAGCCTGGGTGTTGAGAGAGGCGATGTTGAAGTCACGTTTCACATAGTGGACACTGCATGATGAACATAGACATCCAGGATGTTTCCTAAAACTGCATCTGCCGTTACTTCCAGGAGCCTGGCTGGGCAACTGCTCGGAGGCAAGAAGGGTGACTCCTTGCGACGGAATCTGGTTGGAGACTATAGTAGCCAATGAGTCCTTGTCCTCGAGATTTCTGAATGAGGATCCCTTAGGCATTCCCAGATCCCTCATGAACTAAAAAGTGAAAAATGGTAGCTAGGGAATCTTAAAGTTGAGGTATGAGCTAATGACTCTTTCTGTGTCGATATGCACTTTTTGTCATTTGGTGAAAACTAAAAGGGCTCAGGCTCTGAAACTTTTATGTAGAGACACAACGGTTGGGCCATCAAAAAAAATGGTACCCAATTTCTGCAATTTCCATAAAGTACCCAAAATCCTTTTAGGTGCTTTTTTTTTTAAGTAGGCAAAGGGAAAGGTAGCATAGTTTCTTTTCTTTTAGGGATCAGTAATAATCCAGTTTATTGATATTGCATGACTTAAATATTTAACTGACATCTGGGCTAGTTGCAATTACTCTTTAGAGCAGTGGTTCCCAACCTGTGGGTTGAAACCCCTTTGGGGGTCGAATGACCCTTTTAGAGGGGTCGCCCAATTCCTAACAGTAGCAAAATTACAGTTATGAAGTAGCAACGAAAATAATTTTATGGTTGCGGGGGGTGGTGGGGTGCGGTCACCACAACATGAGGAACTGCATGAAAGGGTTGTGGCATTAGGAAGGTTTAGAACCACTGCTTTAGAAGATTAGTGCTCACCATCAGCCAAATGTTCTAACGAAAGAATGCTATCATTGAGACAAGCGTGTTGCGATTTAAAGCAGACCAGCAAGTTGTCAACATGTGAGAGGGCTTCAAAAAATCCATGAATAGATGGAATCAAAAGATGGTAGAATTTTTCTATGAACTTCTAAAAGACCCCATATATTGTCACAAGGCAAATCCAGGGACAACGTGCGAAGGTTATAGGTCTGTGTATAGAACCTGGGGGAAATGAGTGGGGGGCTTGGTGATGTTTGAAGCACTACAGACCACACCCATTGCTCATTCTGCAAATAAAAGCAAACAAATATTGACTCCCCGGTTGTGCAGGGTTACATGCACTGCAAAAATCAACCAGTGTAAAGTGAGAGGCTTCAGGGCATATACTAAAAAAGAGTAAGTGTGGATTAATAATGACACTTATGATAGCTATGAATCACAAAGTGGTAATGGCATGACAGTCTGGTACAAGCCTCTAGGTACAGTTATTTGCCTTCTTAAGGGAAAAGACTACTGCAGGGAATAATTAAATCGTTAGCGAGAAAATCCTGATATTAGAGAAAGGCTGTCTTTGTGTTTGTTTGTTTTGCTTCTTATTTAAAGGATAGTGGTGGACTTTAGTGAACGGTTGGAGGTCTCAACTTGAATTATGATGCATTCTGCTGCCAGCACCCCACCAGCATCTCGGATGCCAGAGAGACACAGCCCAGAGGAATGGAAAGAATATAGGGGCTTTCTTCCTAACAGATAAAGTCTTCCTTTGTCACTGTTCAGCTTTGACACGCATATGAAGTGACTGAAAATACCATTGCTTGGTTCTCCATCTTTGCTCTTTTACCCTCTAAAGAGGTGATGGTTTTGTTTTGTTTTTAACACTCTAATGAGGTCCTTTGCAGCACCTTTTCCCGATGCATCCTTCTTGGCTGCTGATTCTGTGCATGTTGATTGTGGACCCTAGTAAAATGAGACCCTTGACAACTTCAGTCTTTTCTCCATTTGTTGTGATGTTGTCTGTAGGTTCAGTTGTGAAGATGTTTGTTTCCCTTAAATCCATATTTGAGACTGTATTCTTTGAGCTTCATTGGTGTTTCAGAGCAATGTTTCTTGTTTTTTTTTTAGCAAGCAAGATGGTGTCGTTTGCATATTGCACATGTGAATGAGTCTTCCTCCAATCATGACACCACTTTCTTCTTCCTATAGGCCAGCTGCTCGAATTACATGCTCAGTACACATTTCTTAATTTTTAAATCATTCCGTACTTTCTTGCTCTTCAGATGACTCCCTCTTGGTCTATGTACAGGCTCTGTCTGAGTGCAATCAAGTATTCTGGGATTCCTATTCCTTGCACTGCTATCTACTTGTAATAGAATGTAATTGCTGCAATTGTATTGCCATCATCAGGCTTGGCATCATGTTTAATTTCTAAGTTTTGAGGAAGTATGAACTAAACCAAGGCTTTTCAGCCATAGGGCTGCCTTCCAATCCAGCTAATGCCTGTTTTATGAACTAAGGCTGAAAGCTCAAGGCTATGCCTAGACAAGGCTTGCATGAAAGGCTGATGGTACCCTTGGGGAGAGGGTCTAGTCTAGAATGTTTTGTAATTCTCTGAAAAATCTGGTTTCGGTAATCTTATGTTCTTTCCCCTGTATTCTAGAGTGGATTTTGTCCAGTCTGTTATAGGGAAGCTATCTTTATTAAGGGTATCAGGTACATCCTTCCCTTCTTTTCAAGGCTTCTAGTGTCCAACTTGTATCTAAAAAAAATCTCAGAACCCAAACTCAACTTCCATCCAGTCAATTCTAACTCATAAAGCTATATTAAATTGAAGGTCTTTCCCGTCAACATGATTCAACATAAATTAGCACCCTTAGCACTTGTCAACATGTGAATAACTGATACAGATGAGGTAACCTGTATTGGTCAACGTGGACAAGAACTTTAAATTCTTTACCAAATACATAGGGGCCATTTCATACCTGTGGAAAATCTTTGACCAGGCTATCTACTTTAGTATGGGTCCAAGGAACAAAGTACTCACCTGGCTCTTTAGGAGCTTCTCTGGTACCAACCAAGGAGAGCATGTTTGAAATGGCATTTTGGGAACAAAATGTTCTTCCTGAGGGTATCCCTAGGAAGAAAGGACGTTCTGAGAGGATGCTAATAGAAGACTAAGAACTCCGGGAGGGACCTGAAGAGAGCTGGTTGAGAGGCAGAGGGTGAAGGCGTTCTACCCCGTTGGCTTTTCCTCGTTTAGAAGGAGTGACTTGCAGGGAAGACAGCATGTCTTCGTGGTGTCACGTCAAGGCTTCATGCACCAAACACATAAGCATGTGCCGAATTCCGGAGCCTTTGTTTTCGGATTCACTGTGCAGAAAAACTCATTTTTTTAGTTCAGAGGCCCCACCTACTTTTCTAAGACCCACACTGATGCCCTAAAGTGTCCTCAGCAAGGCCTTCCCAGTGCTCTCAAAACAGTCAGGGATAGGGGCTGAAATGTCTGTTGGTAGGAGGAACAGCATACCTGCAAGCAGCCTAGTAAATCCTGAGAACTGGCTTCTCCAGGGCATTAAAACATTGACTCGCATGTCCTATAAAACCTGGATGCGCACTAACACAAGGCACCCTCACCAACAGATGAGGTCAAATGTAATGGGCTGGGAATTGGATCCTCCCATAATCTGTGCTTGTTCGACTGGTGGGGGTGGTGGTATCACTGTGGGCAATGGCCACACCAATTTTAATGTGGCGACCAACCTGACAAAATGCTTACAGCAATCTAGACATTAAAGCAGAAGTCAATGACAAAAACACACCCTGAATAATGGGACTGAGGGAATGGAGTTTGATTTCAGGGGCCTTTTCTATGAGATAATGTTGGCACAGGAATCCGTGAAGCCAGATGAGCTTCAGAGGACTTGTGTCAGGGAGCCCACCCCTAACACATCATCCCCACAGGTCCAGTAGGTACAATTGTACAGCAATAATAAGTAATGATTATAGTAAAGTCATAGAGACAATGGAAGGTAAAACAGAGATGGAAATAATGGCGTCAGACACATTTCATGGTAGCATGCTCACCTCAGCCCCGCTTGGTGGGCCACTTGAAGATGTGGAAGGTGGGAATTACAGGAGCAAGTGAGAGGGGGGAGAGAGTCGGGGGAGCGAGCTTCTTTATTTCTAACCAAGCCTTATATATCTTTGGGGGCGTCCAAGCCCTCTGATTATAGGTAAAGACATACGTCACAGGAAGGGGTTGTGTTATAGGTACTACAGTAATGAGAGGGGGATGATCTAGGAGTATACATGCAATAGAAAGGGGAGGTATTGGGGGTACACATGTGACAAGATGGGCAGATCCTAGATTTAGGGAGGCAGCTTAATTTTGGATGTCACTGAGCAGGTTTGACCTGATCTCTGGCTTTCTATTGAAACCATTAACAGTAGGGTGTGAACCCCACCTACAGGGACCAGACTGAAAGCATCGGAAAGTGAATTGTTTCAGACACTGTCAGGTTAAAATTTATCAGACTACCATTTGATCGCCCTTATGATCTATTTACATTTGTTCTACTTTTCAAATATTTTCTGCTTTCTTTTCTATTGTGACTCTTCTCTGTTTTACTTTGTTGTTTGTGTTAGTTTTGTTTCTTTGCTTTTTAAATGTTTTCTGTTGATGAGTTCCAGGGTAGGTACATCGAGAGAGATAGTAACTGGATTAGTGGTTCCTTTGGTGTATGGCAGGGGAGGTTGGGATGAAATAGGGAGCTAATAACAATGAGTACAAGAATGAAAAAATGTTCTAAAATGGGCCGTGGTGATGATTGTACAATTCTTCTTGATGCGATTGAACTATTGAATTGCATGATATGTGAATTATATGCCAGTAGAACTGTTGGGAAAATAATGAGTTACAGTCTCAGAAACCCACAGGGGTTTGGAATCAATTCGATGGCAGTGATAGTTTTGAGCTTCAGATCACTAACATTTCACAAGTCTTTCTATAGTTGCCACTCATTCTATCTTCAGGCAGTTGGAGTTTGCAAGTGAGTACAGATATGTTGTTAGAAATGGGAATGCAATGGTGCCCAGCATATTAAAGAATTCCTCAATCGGTGGCTTCAATACTTCTGTAAAGAATTAGTGATGATTGCAAATCAAGAGGAAAAATATAACCCAAAGTGGAAAGTGTATGACAATGGTTACAATGCTGTGCTAACATTCACTTAAATGAGCTGCTGGGTGTGTCATAAAGTATTGCTACAAAAATCACAGAAACTTTTATTAAAGAGAAATACAAAAATGTATATGGCAGAGTGGCAGGATACAAGATCAACAAACAGAAGTCTATTGGACTGCTATACACAATAGACAAGATCACAGAAGAGGCAATTAAGAAGGGGGTACCTTTTACAATAACCAAGCAGAAATTGAAATATCTAGGGATATAACTGACTAAAAGAAGAAATATTTGTTCAAGGAAAACTACAGAACATTATTACAAGAAACCAAGAGTGATCTCAACAAATGGAAGAATATCCCATGCTCATGGATTGGAAGACTCAATATAGTAAATATATCAGTTTCTGCCCAAGGAACTATATAAGTTTGATGCTATCCAAATACAAATACCATCATCCTTCTTCAAAGAATTGGAAAAACTGATTACCAACTTCATATGGGGAGGGAATAAGCCCAGAATCAGCAGAGAACTCCTCAAGAAGAAGGACAAAGTGGGAGGGCTTGCTCTACTTGACCTTAGCACCTATTATGCTTCTCCCCTCCCCGCCCCTTAGATGGTGAGCTCTTAGAGACAGGGCAGCCCCACCGCTCCCCTTCCAATGCCTTGTGTCAAGTAGTTCAATAAATATCTGTTCTGGAAAAAAATTACAAAAATGTGAAGCTATTGTTTCTTGATAGAACCTCCAATCAGGTCCATACATTTCTGAAGGCAGTATTTCCATCTCTATCCCTCTCTGATGGAATGGTGGCTAATGCATTGGGCTACTAACCACAAGGTTGATAGTTCAAACCCACTATCTTCTCTCAGGAACAAGAAGAGACTCTTTGTTCCTGGAAAGATTTACAACCTTGGAAATCCCCAGGGGGCAATCTACTCTGTCTTGTAGGGACACTAAGAGTCAGAATGTCTTGCTGGTAGTGTTTCCTTTTTGAGTGTTTTTTTTTTTTTTTTGCTGTTTTTTTAATTTTTACTATTATTTTTTAATCGTTTTATTAGGGGCTCATACAACTCTTATCACAGTCCATACATACATCAATTGTGTAAAGCACATTTGTACATTCATGGCTCTCACCATTCTCAAAGTATTTGCTCTCCACTTAAGCCCCTGGCATCAGGTCCTCAGTTTTTCCCCTTCCTCCCTGCTAAGCACCCTCATGAACTCTTGATAATTTATAAATTATTATTTTGTCATATCTTGCCCTGTCCGACGTCTCCCTTCACCCACTTTTCTGTTGTCCATCCCCCAGGGAGGAGGTCACATGTAGATCCTTGTAATCAGTTTCCCCTTTCCAACCCACCCTCCCTCTATACTCCCAGTATCACCACTCACACCACTGGTCCTGAAGGGATCATCCTCCCTGGATTCCATGTGTTTCCAGTTCCTATCTGTACCAGTGTACATCCTCTGGTCTAGCCAGACTTGCAAGGTAGAATTCGGATCATGATAGTGAGGAGGGAGGAAGCATTTAGGAACCAGAGGAAAGTTGTATTTTTCATCGTTGCTACATTGCACCCTGACTGGCCTGTCTCCTCCCTGAGACCCCTCTGCAAGGGGATCTCCAGTAGCCTACAGATGGGCTTTGGGTCCCCACTCTGCACTCCCTCCCTCATTCACTATGGAAAGATTTTTTGTTCTGATGATGTCTGATACCTGATCCCTTCGACACCTCATGATCACACAGGCTGGTGTGCTTCTTCCATGTGGGCTTTGTTGCTTCTGAGCTAGATGGCTGCTTGTTTACCTTCAAGCCTTTAAGACCCCAGATGCTATATCTTTTGATAGCCGGGCACCATCATCTTTCTTCACCACATTTGCTTATGCACACATTTATCTTCAGTGATCATATCAGGGAGGTGAGCACACAATGATATGACTTTTTGTTCTTTGATGCCTGATAACTGATCCCTTGGGCACCTCGTGATCACACAGGCTGGTGTGCTTCTTCCATGTGAACCTTTTTTTTTTTAAACTTCTTCCCTGAACTCTTTGATTTCCACTGTGTCAAGATAATGGTTTGGATATCTTTCATGGACTCAAATTTTGTTCCTTTTAAATGTTCGTTTTAGTTTGAGGAATAAAAAGAACCTCTAAAGGATCACCACCAAGGCTGAAGAGTGGGTGGGATAAAGTTTCCAAATAAAATTCTTATAGGACAGACCCTGTTATCTTTGAAGAATGAGCATGTGTATTGTTGTGAGGGGAAGAATTCCATGACCCAATTTTCCTGGCCTTTTTTTTTTTTTTTTTGCTTTTCATTAACACAGTTTTCAATTTTCTTTTAACTTCTCCATAACAAGCCCATCATCATCCTGTGTCCTTCATGAAAGTTATCAAGATTGCTCCATAGGAATCCAAAGACAGAATCACCATGACCTTCTGAACTGACCTCTCTTCCTTGATTTTAACTGACTTAGCCGATCCCTTCACCAACCCTTGTTTGGATGGGACCTTTTTACTGACAGCACCCTAGTGAGGCAAATGTGCCTGCCACCACCCCTGATCACTGAGACAGGCGTTGTCTGGAATAAACCCCTGCAGGCATGAACTGGAAGAGTAGGGATACTTTCTGACTCACTCTCACATCGGTGAGGTGGAGTTCCCTTTACCTTGTTTCCCCAGATGTCTGCAACACTATGTTTTCATCTGTTTTTATAATAAGTAAAACGACCATGTTCATTTCACGGTTGCTTCCTCCGAGAAAGTTAAGCTCCTCATGGTCAAGAAAGGAGCCTCAGTGGCCCGATGGTTATGTGTTCTTCGGCTAACGGAAGGGTTGGTGGTTTGAGACCACCAGCCGATCTGCAGGAGACTGTCTCCATCTGTCAAGATTTACAGACTAAGGGGGAGTTCTTCCCTGTCCTGTAGTGTCACCAAGCATTGGAGTCTACTTGATGACAATGGGTTTGGTCTTGTGGTAGTTACATAATCTGTTGTCAATTTTGAGACTCAAGGGTGAAGGGGTGTAGTCTAGCCTGTCAATCAGGTTGCAGCTTGATGATCACATTTGGAGGTGCTAAGAGCATAAATAGCTCCCTGGAGGCTGGACACAAGCTCACTCCTTGCAAGGCATGCTTGCAGACAAGACATAGGGAGCTACGCTAGAGCCACGGGGCTGAAGGGGCCACATGGAGACCCCTGCCAGCACTGAGATGCTTCCACCACCACTAACTCCACAAGACTTTCCACCCACTGGCCTGTGATCTTCCTGCACTCGGCATCATTGCACGTGTTTCGTGAGTCTGTAGAGGAATTTATAGCTTGGTATCAGATATATAGGCTAATATTGGACTTATGGACTTGATTTGGACTGGGCTGGGTTGTTTTCTCAATATTCAATTGCTCTTGTAGATAAAGTTATTTCTTATACGCATATGACTGTCTCTATGAATTTGTTTTTCTAGTCTACCTGGACTAACACAGTTGTCAAGAAATTGATGAATGGATTTAAACTTTTCTTTTTGAATAGGCCTTTTTGTTTTCTTCTTTTGTTCTCTCTCTTTCTCTTTCATTTTCCTCCTCTTCCTTCTTCTGTGTGTGATGAGGTTTGTTTTCAAAAGGTGTGACAACCTTAGCAACACTTTCATTAGCATTCCCTGTGCATATTTTAATTAAATGAAACTCACGCTTTGCTTGAGTCACTGGGGAAAGAAAGGAAGCATCGGATGCTAACCATGCTCATACTTTGCCTTCATTTACTTGGATCCTATTTTCAATACAAGAACAGAAATCAAGGCCACAGACTAACACCCACTCTCAGAGAAATTCATAAGTAGCACAGTTTCAAAACTGTTCTCAATTATCTTGCGTCCTTTTTAGCTTTAAAGGACAAAGTTCTGCACGAGGAGCTGTCGTGTCCTAAATGAAAGCACAGCATTGATTACTGACATTTTTATATGCCGTTGAAGAGGAACACACAGGGTGCAATCATTCCTGCAACCGTTGTCCAATGTTAACCCGGAGGACCAGCACTAGTCCCTTTACTCAATCAATCTCTCCTGATGCACTAGAGTGGGTAACGGCCGGAAGTACCCGGAAGGCACCTTAACAAACACAATGTCATCGGTTTCACAAAGCTTGGCATTATAAACCACCAGGCTGTTTCTTGGGCATATTGAAACCTGCTAGTCTATACTTTAATTGTCCAACCATTGTTATCAAACATGGTGATTATGAGAGGAGAGGTTCTTGGAGTTTGCTGCTGCATTATTTTACCAACAAGGATAGACCTGCTTTCTCCAGATGTCGACTTCCACCTGCTCAGGTTTTAAATGCTCTTTAAAAACCTTCATCTTGTATGAAAACTCTCACTTTAGGACTTCCACTTGGTTTCATTTGCTCTGACAAACCCTTCAGTCTGAGGGCATTCTTTGCCAGTGTGGCTGCGGATGTACTGTTTGGTGTTTTCAAAGATAGCGTTCTCAAACATGACAAAGAACAAATGTTACCACCACCACCACCACCACCACCACCACTCCACCAAAAATATGGGTGCTCCATGCTGGGTTCTTCCAACTGAAGAACCCTGAACCAGCTAGGCACCCACAGTACAGCTGCACAGACTTGGCAGTTGTAAGGTGAGACCTCCACTTCGGCTCGGAACGGTTTCCACCACCTTTTGGTGGGTTCCAGGGAGCTTGCTCCCCAGCTCTTGGTCGCTTCACCTGAGCAACAGAGCTCAATGTATGGTTCCAGTTGAATTTATGGTCTGAGAGAAATAGTTCAGTTTAGAGTTCGTTCTAGAGAAGTGGTTCAAGTGACCAAGGGGAACAGAGCAGCATCCATGCACACCATAACCTGAAGTCAGGTTACTATTGACCACAGAAAACCGCTCTCACAAGGTCCCTGGGGGTACAGCTGCTAACTTCAAGCCTGGCAGCTCAGGCCCATCCAGTGCCTCGCCAGAGGAACAGTCTGACAAACGGTTTCTCTAAAGATTACAGCCAAGGAAATCCTATGGAGCGATTCTACTTTGTAACCTGTGGGATGGCCATGGCAGAATCAGCTTAAGGGCAGCAGGTTTGTGTTGTCATTCATTGCTGTCACTGAGATTCGAAGAATTCAGACTCTGCGTGTCATTCTCCCCGTGGGCAGACTTCCATGAGGAGCCAAAGTACAATGATACAACTGCGACATAAGCACGGAATCAGAAAACGGGAAGTTAATAGCATCCGCTCCAAAGAGCTGGATATATCCATTTCATAAAAGGGATGTTCTTACTAATGGGATCACAATACTTAAGCCCATTAGCTAATACCCCTTCCTCAGTGGATGTGCTTAGATAGGCATCTTGCATTTACTCAGTGACTCACCTTGTTCTGTGCTTCTCCATGGGCCAGCTCCTTTAATGATTGATGCATTCTTTATTTAGAGATGTCAATACATTTAATCATATTGTGGTTAAATTACCCCTGCCTGGGAGCCATTCTGTCTCTTTAAAATGATGGTCATTCATTCATTAACTATTTATTGCGTGTCTCCTATGTGGCGGGCATATATCCTGCATAATGTCTCCAGTAGGGACACAAGTTATATATACAGTGCAGTACGGGAGATAACTATGAAACATGCAATGACAAGAAAGTGATAGATGTCACAGGATGGAAAGAGCAGGCGTTGTGGGTCACATCACCTCGCATTGAGGGAATTCAATAGGGCTTTTTGAGAAAGAGAGAGGTGGCAAATTTAAGAACCAAAGATGGGTGGCCAGTAACCAAGGAATGTGGGCAGGCTAAGGATGAGCAGTCGGGCTTGATAAGAGGAACTTCATGTGTGAATGCCCAGGGCAGAGAGTGCAAGCTATTCATGTTTTCAAAGATCTGAAGTGAATTCTACAGGACGTACTACGGGCCGAAGGTGGCATTGGCTGGTAAGGTCGGCAAGGACTAGGTCGTGAAGGGCCGTAATAGTCTGAATCCTATTCTAAAAGCAACAGGGAAACTGCAGCATTTTCTGCAGGAGACAATGAATGGGTTTTACAGTTCAGAACGATCACTCTGGCTATAGCTTAAAGAACACATCTGAGGAAGAAACTTTAGCTGAAGAGAAGCCAATTAAGAAGATATGGCATCATTTCAGGCAAGAATGGATGGTGGGTTGACAAGTTTAATCATAGTAGTAATTGAGAGAATGGAGAGAAACAGTGTTTTGAGATACAGGAGGGATTTTCAAAAGCTTTGTGGGAAAATCATTTTCCATGAATTTTTGCAGTCCCCTCATGTTTATCAGAATGAATTAATAGATTGATGATTCATCGAAAGCTGAGCCATGGTGGTGAACTCAGTTCCAGGCTCGAAGCGGGTCTCAGGGCCATCGTCTTGAAGGTTTCACCAGTCTCTATCAGACCCGTGAGCCTAGTCTGATGTGATGTGGAGTCGTGGCCCACATTCCTCCCACCTTGTCTAGGACGTTTTATTGTGATGCCTCTCAAAGTCATGGGAGGCGGAGTGGGTTACACATTAGGCAGCTTACCGGGAGATCGGCGGGTTGAAACTACCAGCAGGTCCAAGGGAAGAAAAGATGAAGCTTTCTACTCCTGTCAGGAGTTGCAGTCTCGGAAGCCCACAGGGGCCCTTCTCTGCCGTCCTGCAGGGTTGCTGTGACTCAGAATTGACGTGATGGGGGCAGGGAGTGTTTAGAGGGGCATCCTCAGGTTCTTCTGGTCTCAGGAACATAGAAGCTGAAGCGAACATGTTCCATTCACCCTTTGCATGAATGACTTCCATGCATCTTCGATTGTCATGGTTCCTCTTTGCTCTGGATGGGCGCAGCTCCAGAGTGACACTTTAGATGGCTGCTTACAAGTTTTTAGGGGTCAGTTACTTCTCACCAAAGGAGGAGGGAGAACATTCTCTTTGTGAACTGTTGTGCCAATTGGCCCTGGTGTCTCCCGATACTATGATCCCGAACCCCGTAAAGCCCAGCTCCTCATTGCCTTCAGGTGTTTCGTGATGGCCAAGAAGCTTAAATGACTTCCCCTTCTTATGCTGTAGTACATAGGCTTCCAAACTTATTTGGCTTACCACCGCCTTTTCAGAAAAAAAATCACTCAGCACCCCCATTGGCAATTAAAAATTTTGTACTATATATATATCTCCTGTAATCCAGAATAAACTAGAAGACTGTTTTGCAGCCCCTCTGAAACATCGCACGACCCCACAGCGGGGCTGTATCGCCAACTTTGAGAAACACCACTCTTGTATATTCAGTGATATATTTGCAGCACATATCCTAAGAACATCTATCAAAATAGCCTTTGCCGATCGTATATCTATATTTGTGGTTAAAGCTCTGTTAACAGCTTGGCTTTTTTTTTTTTGTGAAACATGAAGAACAGCATTGGCCTCTTCCAGTTCCTCAAGGGGCAGGATAGCACCATCATTGCATCGGTTGCTCAAGGTGATCCCTATGAGGCTACGGTCAGATCTCCCTCCACCCTCGAGCCCTTTCTTTTTACCCAGTGCTGACACGTGCCAGTCCTCCCAGAGCACACTCTACTTCTCAGTCAGGTCCTGTAATCTATTATAATCACTACACGGAAATCACAGACGATGCACATGATTATGGGATCGATTGGGGGAAGTTAACATGTTACAATTAAGATGAGAAGTGTTCATGATACCGTACACTAGTCGGGACAGTTTCTTCTCTGCTGTTCCTGCAGGCAGCCTTCTCACTGGCCTTCAGCCTCATGGGCTGGCCTCTGCCCTGCCTGGGTAATGTTCCAAAGCTGTGTTAGGGCTGCCAATAAATGCCTAAATGGCATGCCACTCTGCTGCAAGCTTCAACCACAGGCATTCAGTTCCAGCTCTATGGATCAGCAAGCTCAGATCCCCCAAGGAAGTACCCAGAGACACCCCACTCCATAAGTCAGCCTCCTGCCCCCAACACTCAACTTCACTTGCTCTGTCGACTGGGAAGTCCACCACTCTGTCTCATCCTCTGGCTCCTGCTGTGGCTGCTCCTTGGCCGCTCCTCCGCGATGAACATTGTCTTCTAGATCAAGGAGGTTCAATGCTTAGGAAACGCTGGGTCCAAAGGACTCACTCTACTCTTGACTCTCCACTTAGGGGGCAGTTAAGCGCCTCCTCCTCCACCCCACCCACTGCTTCTGAGAGTTCTTCTTATATACCCAGTAGAATGGCAGTTGCAATGAGCTCTGGTAGCAATCACTCAAAGCTGAATCATATAATCCATGTAGCCTCCCCTACCTTCTTACTCAGACCCATCAGGTAGTCAAAGGTTGCTTGCTGGGAGACACAAGGCTAGCCGGATTAAATAATTCACTGCATTGCGCTATCCACTTGTGTTTGTTGTTGTTGTTGTTGTTGGGTGCCATAGAGTCAGTTCCAATCCTTAGCGACCCTGTGCACAACAGAACAAAAGTTCCTGCGCCATCCACACCACTGTTCCTATGCCTGAAGCCATGGTAGAAGCCGCTGTCAATCCATCTCACCGAAGGTCTTCCTCCTTTTCCCCACTCCCCCACTTGACCAAGCAGGATGTCTTTCTCCAGGGACTGGTGTTTCCTGACAAGATGTCCAACGTGTGTAACACGAGGACTTACCATCCTAGCCTCTAAGAAGCACTCTGGTCATACTTCTTCCAACACAGACCAGATTGTCCTCTTGGCAGTCCATGGTACTTGCAATATTCTTTACCAGCACCGCTGGTAAATGCCTCAGTTCTTCATTGGTCTCCATCCACTTGTAGATCATCGCTATGCTTGTTATCCCAGGCATGTGTATGGGATAGTCTTTACCTCTGTCGTTTGATTTCTTCTGTTCTTCCAGTGTCTTCCTTTCACTTGGTCTTTTTGTGTTGACTTCCCTCTATTGGACATTGCTCTTCTTTTCACCCAGGTTAATATGTGTCTACGTTCTAGTTGGGGTTTTGCCCTCACTCTCGAACCCTGGGAACTATCAAAGAATGTTTCTTTCTGTGTTAGCATCCTTTGTTGACTTTAAAAAAGGAAACTTTTTATTGTGAAGTAAGCGAAGGTTTACACTCAAAAGCTCATGCATATTTTATTTCAACTCCTTCGTGGCAATACCCTCAATGTCCATCCCTCGTCCCTCCTTGTGTTTCCTGTTTCTACAGCTCCTTCTTCCCTAGTGCTCTGCCATTTGTCTTTGGCTGAGAGCTGCTTTGTGATCTTAAATGGTTGGTTATTCCAACATGGGGCGAGTTCATTCCAGACTTGAAAAGAGACTCAAGGCCATAGTCTGGGATTCCACAAGTCTCTATCCAACCTGTAAGCCCAAGCCCTTTTCTTTTATTGACATTTCAGAAATTGTGTTCTCGTGTAATATTTGTCCTTTTGTGATTGATTTGTTTCATGCAACCTAATGTCTTCCAAGATTACCCATTTATGTTGTGCAGATTCATTACAGTGAACCCTCGTTTATCGCGGTTAATCGGTTCCAGACCCTACCGTGATAAATGAAATTCCGCGAAGTAGGATTCCTTATTTGTAAATCAAATATTTTCGTAGTTAGAGCATAGAGGACATGAAAAAACACCCTTTAGTCACCATTACACTCGTATTACCCAATTTATTAAATGAAAAAGGGAAAATACAGTAAAACACTTTGGACGTTACAATTATCATTTATTATTTATTGTATTATTTATGGCATCTAGTTTACAGTATTACATATTTCACATACAGTATTATTTATTATACATAGTTCTTACAAATACTGTAATCAATAGCCTATGAAATGACTTAAGGGATGTACTCTACAGGTGGTTCGCTGTCTTTTTCCTCTGAAGGAGCGGGTGTAGGCAGTGGGTTTCTGGGTACATGTTTAAGAAACATTGTGATTGGCAGTTGCCGACGTTGTCTCTTCATTTCAGTGAAAAGGTTTTTGTAGGGTTCCATTGCCCCATCGAGTGCATTCCAGAACCGTAATGCACGATTCATTTCTGGATTCCATTCTTCAAATCGCAAACAATTACAGTACACTGTACAAAAGCAAAAATGCATCTGATACGTAGCTCCGATACATAGCGATGCAGACAGAAGCGTGTAGAGTATGAGCCAATCAGTGGCAGTAATGACAGAGCATGCGCTGTTACGCAAAAACCTCGATAGAGTGAAGCCGCGGAAGTCGAAGCGCGAAGTGGCAAGGGTTCACTGTATTATTATTTAATGTTACCTAGTATTCCATTGCGTGTATGCACCAATTTGTTCATTCATTCATCTCTTGATGAGCAGTACAAGAATGGTCTAAAGAGGCTCATAAATCCAGCTGTGTTTTGGAAATTTTCAATTAAATTATATAAATAGGTCTTCTAAATCTGAGGGGAAATGTCTTAAAATTAGACCAAAAATACTTTGATCTAGGGGTGTCCACTCAATAGGAAGAGGAGGGAGTGGGGGTATACACATGGCAAGATGGGCGGATCCTAGATACAGGATGGCAGCCTAACTTTGGATGTCACAGAGCCGGTTTGACCTGTTCCCTGGCTCAACTGATAGGGCCCATTATCAGTAGGGTGTGAACTCCACCTATAGGAGCCAAATCAATGACTGCAGGCCTGTCCATTGTCTATGAACAGCAGGGAGTGGGGCCTAGTGTAGTCTGGCTACTAACTGCCTTCAGGGAGGATGTCTGTAAGCATCTGACCTGCGCCCACAGCGTCTCTCTATTTTCCCCCTCTATTTCCTGCTCTTGCTCTTACCCTCTCTAGGAACAGACACACACACACACACACACACACACACACACACACACACACTATAGTGTCATTGGGATGTCACTCATCTCCATGAACTTCCCCTCATACCAAATCACAAAGAACGCTTAGTGGTGGTAATTGTCAATGTCAGTAATGGGATAGGTAGTCAGCACTGTCTCAGGTGCTTAGCTGCAACATTTCTTAAATGACATGACTGACTGCTAACGCCACGGTTGTCTGGTACACTCTTCTTACAATGAATCACATTATTGGTTATCATACTCACAACAGAAATTGAGTGAAAAAATCCTTTTTATTTTTATCATCCTGTGATTGTTCATTGCTATTCCACTTTTTAAACAAGAGTTACTGATACAGGTTCACCAATACTTGTTACCACCATATTGTAGCCAAACACAGACATTTTGAGAAAATTAGCAAGTATAAAATGCTGGCAGCAATGAAAACAACAGCATGACCCTGTGGAGTGTGTAGATGAAATCATGTGATTCAAAGCATTATTGTAACTGGGAAATAATGACATCTCTGACCAGAGCACATAAGAGGTGGAAATTTTTAATTAGCATGGAGTTTTAGTCTTATAGATACAGTGATACATGTAATCTGGGCTTTAAAAAAAGGTTCAGTGGTAATTACAGTAATATTTTTATTAAAAATGCTGCCCTTTTGATTTCGTATTGTTGATTGTGGTAAGCCATAAAGGATGCATGACTCCCTGACGTTACTGTTAATTTTATAGGCCTGTCTGCTGTTTGGCTAAAAGTTGAGCCAGGAGGTGAGTTCATTTCCAGACTTGAAGGATGTCTAAGACCCACAGTCTCCGTAGTTCTACCGGTCCATATCAGATCTGGAAGCCGGGTCTCTCTCTCTCTTTTTCCCCAAATGATTTTTATTTATTTATTAGTTTTAAAATTCCTTTTATTGAGCTATAATGAGTACATCATATAGTTCAATAGTTCAATTATATCAAGATCAACCCTGGAACATTTTCCTCGTCCTTGTACCTATAGTCATTGACTCCCAGTTTGCCCTATCCTCCCTTTCTGTGTCCCCAATTAATTATACATTCAGTTACTGTCTTCCTAAACCTACCCATGCTTGTTCCCTATCTAGAAAAACATACAAAAACAAGGACAAAAAAACCAAAAATAGGACCCAACAACAATGACCATATCAGAGAAAGACCTCAATCTGAGAAAAAACAGAGGGTACTAAAAATTTAGAATAAATTCAAAATGGATTCAAAGTGAGATCCAATGACAAAGTGTTACATTCCAGTCTGAGCGCAGCTGCTAAGAATCACTGTACAGAGCCCTTTGTTTGATATTAGGGCAGTGAACATTCCTAGTCTATGGGCAGTGGGGATTCACTGGGGAGTCGATCCATGGAGGGAACCTGCAAATATATTTTGGGCTTCTACTCTTACTCATAGCGTTCCACAAACCAGTGTTTAGAATTTAGGCACTGGTACCGTTCCCTCCTCCAGGTTTGGATGCTATTGTTTACAATCCTTGGGTCGCACAGGCTGATATGCTTCTTCTGTGTGGATGTAGTTGACTCCTTGATCAGTGGCTGCTTGTTTTGAGACAAAGTTTTAAGACCCCACACACTATTTTTCCTGACAGCTGAGCAACATCAGATTTCTTCAGCATACTTTGTTACGACATATATATCTTCAATGATCTCTTCATGAAGGCAAGTACTGGGCAGGATCATATCACAACAACTAATTGTTCTTATTATATGGCTATGATCAAGTAAGAGCTCAAAATATAATTATATAATTATGGTTTCACTTTTAGAAACTCTATCCTTTTATTGTAGTATATCATAGATCATCACCATAGGCCTTAACAGTAATTCTATTGTCAGTAACATTAAAGTAATGGGATAACACTGTTGTGCATGGGATTTTAGACATTTTAAACATGTGTAAGACATCTTGTTAGACTCAAATACACGAATTGTTAACTTGTACACCTTCATAAGAAATTCATTCAAGGAGATACTATCAATACTATTATAATGGGTTAGTCTGGGTATATTAGAGAAACAAATCCACAGAAATTCATATGTATAAGAGAGAGTTTTATATAAAGAGTAGGTGCACATCAAGAAAACATCCCAACCCAGTGCTGCCCAAGCCCACAAGTCCAACATTAACCCATATGTGCAACACCAATCCACGAAGTCCTCCTCCATCTCACAAAACACACGCAATGACGCCGACTGCAGGAGGAGAGCTGAGCTCAGCGCTGGCAGGGGTCTCCACATGGCTGCTCCAGGACCCAGGGCTGCACTGGGGTAGGTCCATGTGGCTTCTCCTCAAGGATGTCTTGCAGGAAGTGAAGCCTTACCAGCGGAAGCAGGGAACTGGCTAAGGCAGCTGCACGCTGGTCTGACCATCACAAAGCAAGAGACTCGAGAGCTAAAAAGGTGAAGCTCACCAAGCCATTTATCCCTCCGCCGCCCTTCAATTAATCCCATAGGTGTTTATCGGCCAGGTTGGCAGAATAAACTACCTCAACTACTATTATTCAAATTTATGCACCAACCACTAAAGCTATCGAAGAAATTGAAGAATTCTACTAATGTTTTCAGTTGGAAACTGAGCAAAATGCATTGATAATTATTGGTAATTGGAATGCAAAAGTGACAAACAGAGGAAGGAACCGTCCTTGGAAAATATGGTCTTGCTGAAAGAAGCCAAGCCAGAGATCACATTATAGAATTTTGCAAGACCAGCACACTTGTTCATAGGCAATACTTTTCTTCAACAACACAAATGTTAACTATACTCCTGTTCTTCTTTGGATGGAATACAAATATATCAAATTGGCTACATCTGTGGGAAGAGGTGATTGAGAAGCTCAATATCAGCAGCTAAAACCAGGGCAGGGTTTGACTGTGGAACACACCATCAATTGCTTGTATGTAAGTTCAGATTGAAGCTGAAGAAAAAATTTAAAAGTCCACGAGAGCCAGAATATGACCTTGTGTCTATCCCACCTGATTTTGGGAACATCTCAAGAGGAGATTTGATGCATTGAATACTAATGGTAGAAGACCTAATGAGCTATAGGAAGACATCAAGAACATCATACATGGGGGGAAAAAAGCAAAAGCTCAGTAAAAGACAGGAAATAAAGAAAAGATCAAATTGGATATCAAAAGAGTGTCTGAAATTTGCTTTTAATCATAGAGTAGTTAAGGCACATAGAAGAAATGGTGAAGTCAAAGAGCTGAACAATGACAACAAATTCAAAGGGCATCTCAAGAAGACAAAGTAAAATATTATAATGAACTGTGCAAGGAAAGATCTAGAGTTAGAAAATGAAAAAGGAAGAATATGTTCAGCATATCTTAAATGGAAGAACTCAAGAAAAAAATTTAGGTTCTAGTTGAAATATTGAAGGATTCTGTGGGCAAAATAATGAATGATGCAAGGAACATCAAAAGAATATAGAAAGAACATACAGAATTACTATATTATAAAAAACGAGTTGGCATTCAACCATTTCAAGAAGTAGCATCTGAACAAAACCAAATGGTACTGAAGGAATAAGTTCAAGCTGCTCTGAAAGCATTAGCCCAAAGCAAAGCTACAGGAATTTATGGAGTACCAATCAGAATGTTTCAACAAACTGATGAAGCATTGGAAGCACTTACTGGTCTTTGCCAGGAAATTTGGAAGATAGCCAGTTGGCCAACTGACTGGAAAAGAGTCATTTTTGTACCCATTCCAAAGCAAGGCGCCCCAAAAGAATGGTCAAATTATAGAACAATATCATTGATATCACATGTAAGTAAAATTTTGCTGAAGATCATCCCACAATGGTTGCAGCAGTACATTAAGAGGGAGCTGCCAGATGTTCAGGTTGAATTCAGAAGAAGACGTGGGAAAGGAGCATCATTACTGATGTCAGATGGACCTCGGCTCAAAGCAGATAATACCAGGAAGATACTTACTTGTTTTATATTGAGTATGCAAAGGCACTCCGCTGTGTAGGTCATAATAAAATATGGATAGGCTTGAGAAGAAAGAGAATTTCAGAACGCTGAATTGTTCTCATGTAGTATTTGTGTATTGATAAAGAGACAGAACAAAGGAATATTGCCTGGTTTAAAATTAGGGAAAGTTTGCATCAGGGTTGTATCCTCTCACCATACTTATTCAATCTGGATGTGGAGCAAATAATCAGAGAAATTGTATTTTATGAAGAAGAATGTTGTGTCAGGAACAGAAGAAGGCTCATTAGCAACCTGTGATATGAAGACGATACAACCGTGCTTGCTGAAAGTGAGGAGGAATTGAAACATTTATTGATGAAGATCAAGAATTGTATCCTTCACAATGGATTGCAATTCAATGTAGAGAAGATCAAAATCCTCACAACTGGACTAACAAGTAACTTCATCAGAAATAGAGAAAAGGTTGAAGTTGTGAAGGATCTTGTCTTGCTTGGATCCACAATCCATGCTCATGGATAAAAAGAAGTGTTACATGAGACCTCTTTAGAGTATTGAAAATCTGGGAGGTTACCTTGAGGATTAAGGTGTGCCTGAACCAAGCCATCGTCAATGGCCTTGTATGCATGAGTAAGTTGGGCATCGAACAAGGAAGACTGGCGAAGAATTGGGGCATTTGAAGCATGGTGCTTGCAAAGAATCTCGAGTGTGCCACGGGCTGCCAGAAGAACAAACCAATCTGTCTGGGAAGAAAGATGGCCAGAATGCTCCTTAGAGCCAACGATGTGAGACTTTGTCTCACTTATTTTGGACATGCTGTCAGGAGAGCCCAGTCCTTGGTAAAGTTGAGGGGCAGTGAAGAAAGAGAAAGACCGTCCATACAATGGATGGACATCATGGCTACAACAAGGGGCTCCAGCGTCGTCGGGGCAGGTGTGAGGATGCCTCAGGACCAGGCCAGGTTTCATTCTGTTGTGTGTAGGTGGTTGCTGTGGGTCAGAACTGACTAGATGGCCCCTAACAGCCATGACAACAACAACCCCATCTCCATACCTTGGAGGACTGGACACCAGTTACACAAGCCGAGAGTGTTAGAGACATGGCAACACGTTCAGTAACACTCCTTTAGGAAGGCAGAAGCATGCCTGGTAGACTCACACATGTCATACAAAGGCAGAGAGAACATGAACAGAGCACATAGATGTTGGTCTAGGTGGTTGGGCAGCCTCAAAACAATAGGTGTGATCCTATCCGCAGCCCAACAACCACCAATGCCCTAACCTTGGGATAGTGGTTGTCTGAACCCAGGTCTCTTTTATAATGCTGAGTGTTGTTCCACACTTTCCCCCCACTCTATCCAGCCCCTCCAACCATGATCCCTTCCAGAGCAGGGGCCGTGGTTGCCAGGCTCCATCTAGTTCTTTTGGCCTAAGGGTCCTGGAGGCTGGGGTTCTTGTGGGGTATTTCTTCTTTGAACTGTTTCTATGTGTGACAGCTTTTCTTCAGCCTTCTTTGCTATAGTTACACCTCAGATGGCTGCTCACGGGCAGTTAAGGTAGGAGACAGTGTTCTGATTGACCAGTTTCCAATTGCTTAGAAGGCTAGGAGACTTCACCCTCATGGGGAAAGGCAGTGGCTGAAAGAAAAAAGTCAGAGTAGATTAAGAGCCAACAACAACAAAAGGAAAGCCAAAACCTATCTCACTCCCCTTTCTAGTCCCCCATCACTCCTGGATGCACCGTGCCTGTCACGATGTCTCATGGTTACCAAGACCTTTCATGACCTGTAACTTATGGTAGGAGATTCCAGTACGTGCAGTAAAAGTTTGGTTAATTAATGACAAGAAAGTTTCCCGCAGCTTATCCCCTTTGAGTTACATTTGAGCCACCTGTAATCCTTAATCCAAAGTTTAGAGCCTTCTAGACAGCAAGCTTCACAAGGACAGAGACCCTTACCTTTTCACTGCCTAATGTATTTCAGGGCTTCCAATAGTGTCAGACACACAGATAATGCTCGAGAAACTGTTATCTTCACGGTTGGTAATATTGGTAGATAAGTAGGGCCACATCGAATATGCCAGAGACCATTCCAGTGAGTTAAAATGCTACCAAACAACCCTAGCTGGCGAAGCCCTTGGCGGGGTCTAGTCATTCATCAGATGGCCTGTCAAGCAAAGTCTCCAGCAGAATGAATAGAGTGAGGAGTAGAGGTCTGGTATTCACTTAGGACAAGAGGAAGAACCACAGCTGGCAAACAGAAAGAGAAATAGAGAGAAGTGGGGAGAGAAAGAAAGAGAGAGAGATCGAGAGAGCAAATGAAAAGTTTATAGGAGGTCTGGGGACGTGCCCTTTCATGCCACCTGTGTGAAAATGTGGCTGTATCATTCTAAACTAAGTACACTGGGAATGAGATTTACTACAGTGCCATGCACCTTCTGCTTTTTGGTCTCTGGGCTCGTTTACTATGTATGGCGCAGTGCTCTCTGTTCCCCACAGGTCGGCAGAAGAAAAAGCTTCCTGCCTCTGAAGGTAGCACAGTCTCATTTAAAAGAGGGTCTCTACTGATCTCTGCATGCTGCTCCCCCATCTGTCCCCACAACGCGTGCCTTTGCTCAGATCCCGAGCCACCGCTGGCAGGTTCGCGTAGTCATTGCATTGAAAGGATCAGAGACAAAACTTCCCACAACAAGAAAAGCCTCCTGCGCCGAGTGTTTCTTGGAAATTTGCATATTTTATTTCATTACTTTATAAATGATTACCAGGAAGTGAAGTCTTTGTATTTTATAAACAGTAGATTGAGTGCAATTTGGTGTGTGTGTGTGTGTGTTTCTTTTCTTTTCTCTAATGTTTTTGTTTTCAAAGAACAGAGCTTGGATTTAAATATCCCAAAGATGTTTTCTATGATCTTGTGTTATTTAAAAATTATTCATTAAACTTCTGATGAATAGGTCTATTTCTTTTTTTTAAGCTGATTAAATTCTCATCCAGGAATGATGGAATGAATTATCCTGCAATGATTCGCTTGCAATCTATCATTATAGGTGTCCAGTGTGATATGGAATTAAGTCACAATGTTCCCCACAGTTGACGGGTGAGCAATCATCATTTCTCTTGTGCAAGCAGGCATCTGTCTTTGGGCTCATTGCTCTTTTCAGTGACATGGGGGAGAGAGGGGACAGATTTAGCATTATTATTATTTTTCCAACACAGAAAATTATGCCACAAAATAAATCATGCTCAAGGCTGTCATAACAGCCCCAATGATTACGACAGGAGGAAAGAGTGGTTACAGCCGCCCTTCGGTGCACAGCAAAATAGTCAACAGTTTGTTAACTATCCCCAGAGTCAATGAAACCGGCATATGATCAGTTTGGTTGCTGCCAAGCCTCAGTAAGAGCCTGTCAGAAGTTACCAAAATTGAAAATGGATGGATCTGGGCAAACCAGGTTAGGTTTAGAGGAGAGAGCACACATGTTGTTGAGCCAAGAATAATCTTGGCAGGAATTCTTCAGAGGAGATTAGTAAGTGAAGAGCAATGTCCTTTTGCCAAGTTCACCGTGTTCGGCACGTTTCTTCTGCAATATTTTAAGCTATGGATGTAAAAGAAGTAAATTAGCCAGTGTTCGCCTACATAACATGAGAGAACCACTCTGTCGATTGCAGCCATTATAAATTTTGTTCTAGAAGCAGGCTTGCATGAACCATTAGAGCAATGTTCCTTTTCTTTTTGCATTTAAACTACAGATAAACACTACGGATTGCAGCAGATGAATGGCTGTAAACGCTGAAGAGGGCGCACCGGTTCCTTCAAAGTCAGACATTCAGTTGTGAAAGATGTGAGCAGATCGGGCGATGGGTGCTCATTCGTCCAGCGCTGTCAAGACGAGCGACCCCTCCTCCTCTCCTCTCCTGATCGTGTGTGTGTGTGTGTGTGTGTGTGTGTGTGTATGTGTGTGTACTTGTGGTGGAGTTGTTGGAGAAAAGCGCGCTCCGCAGTGCTCTGCCCAGCTGTGTCCCAGCCGCCAGCGCCAGCTTGACAGGTCACAGTTCACTCAGCAGCATCAAAGCCCACAAAGCAAACAGGTTGCATCCATCCCAGAGACTGGCTTTTCTCCCCAGCAGTAAATGGATTTGCCCTCATTAGAGCAGGGCGCACAGATCCAGCACAATCATTCTTATTGGAACTGACGAAGGGATGTACCCCAAATGACGTTTCTGGTTGTCCTGTGGAAGCTGTGTCAGAAGACATGTTCAACTAGCCCTCAGAGGGCATGACTTGTTCAGTCTCCTGTAAAACTTTTGTGACCCGAGAACTTTGATTAGACCGAGGAAAAATTCTCTTACTCTCATGAAACTATAATGCAGGTAGCGTCCTTCATGCATCCAACCTTCCCTTAACCTGGTATCCGAAAAAGAAGAAGAAGCTAAAGCCCAAACAACTCAGTGTCATTCCGTCAATTCTGACTAAAGGCAAAGCCTATAGGACCGAGTAGAACCATCCCTGGGAGTTTCTGAGACTATAAATCTTTACAGGAACAAAAAGCCTCCTCTTTCTCCCTTGGAACGGCTGATGGGATTGAACTACTGAACTTATAGTTATCAGCCTAACACATAACCCACTATACCATCAGAGCTCCATAAATCTAGTGCTTGCGTCTCATAGGTGCTGAGAAGATTCCTGATAATAAAATAGATGATGGCAATAGACCAGTGCTTTCTATGGGGTTGGTCTACAGATGGAAGGCAAAAACAGGTGGTTGGTAAGTGTCATGACCCATCAGGACAAAGCTGTAATGTGCTGGCAAGAACAATCAAGGCTTTTAATGAAAATGTGCAAATTAATCTTCTTCCTAAAAATTATGATAGAGCACGAAACAACAACAATAAAACCGGTTGCTGTCAAGTTAATTTCAACACACAGTGGTTCTGTTGATGCTAGTTTCCATCTGGTCAGTTCTGATCCACAACAACTCTATGTACAACCGAACAAAAGACGGCCCATTCCTGCGCCATCCTCACAGTTGTTCCTCTGCTGGAGCCCAGTGTCGTGGCTACTGTGTCAATCTCTCGGGGCCTGCCTTTTATGCACTGCCTCTCTGTGAGCATGATGTCCTCCTCCAGGGTCTGGTCTCTCCTGACCACAATGTCCAGAGGATGTCAGACCAAGTCTCCTCATCCTTGCCTCTCAGGAGCACTGAGGCCATCCTTCTTCCAAGACAGTATGTTGTTGTTTGCCCTTTGGAAGTCCACGGTATTCGATATTCTTCTCCAGTGCCACAATTCAAATGCATCAATTCTTCAGTCTTCCTTATTCCTCGTCCAACCACGGAAGAGGAAAGTTTCCCTTTCAGTTTTCCAAGGCTTCTGTTAATCTTTAGAGAAGCAGATTGCTTCATCTTTTCCCCTTGCATGGAGTTCCTACCAGGTGCAAAATATGGAACTAAACATTCTATGTGGCATGAAGTATCGCTCTGTGGGAATTTGGACATCCAGTAGTAGCGTCTGTTTAGTCTGGATTGATATTAAAGACTATTGGCTACGGGCTCCCAGCTCAACAGAAGGTCTCAATATTAGCTTATACAGATCTGAAAATGAGGTCGTTATGGTTGTCCCTACAGCTCAGCTCTTCGATGTGGTCAATCCCCTAGGCTGCGTTTAGATCACTTAGTGGCAATGGGGGTGGTAGAAGAGCTTTCCTAAGGATACTCCGGAGGACAGTTTCATAGGCATCCCCAGCACCAATGCCACTAACGTGTATTTAAAACACATTAAGAGAACACTTTAGGCTTATGCCTTATTCCTGAGTCCAGTAGCTGTTAATATAGTATTTTATCTTTGTTCAAACTAGTCTGTATTGGCTTACTACAAGCTTGGATGTGTCTCTTCTCTTCGCATCCACGAAGTAATGTTCTTTGTGGTGGACATGTCTCCTAATTTCCTGGACTTGGCCCATTCTGTGTCCTCACAGTAAAGGAACCATTTAGACACAAGACCAGCTGCTCGGCTGAGACAGTGGGAGGGGGTGGGGGATCATATTTTTAGCAGGAATCATATTTCTCTTTAGTGTTTTGGATAGTTTAAAACATTTAACGTATTAAAATAAGTGCTGTAGCTGAGCCTGATACTGTCCTGTTATCCAGAGATAATATGGGAACAGATAGAGTGTTGTAAATATCTCCTTTCAAAGAGCGCTCTTTCCCACATTGCATCTGATTCTATCGGTGGTTCCAATCTATCATAGTGCATTGCTAACAAAACCCGTTCATTTTTTCTTGCCACGGGCTCTCCATCTTCTAGTGAAGTTTTCAGGACACAATGAGTACTTTTATTGTGAAGGGTTATGAAGGCTCACAATGACATTCCAAGGGAAGTTGGTCATAGGAATTCTTTCCATGAAAGGTTGAAACCTGTGCATATATCATATATGTCCAAGGAAGGACCAAGTTTTAACACCCATCTTCTCTGTGATGTTAGATTATTAGATCCAGCAATTACTAGAAACTAGAGCTTAAGTTAGTGTACATAATTATATGCTAACCACCCCCTGGAGCCTTCACCTTGCTTCAGCAGGTATCCTTTTACTAATCATACTAGCGATGCCTCCCTGCCATCGGTTTGTTTGCTAGTTTTGCTGCTCTGCTTTAAAGCACATCCTAGCCATTGTATCCTTTCACACTCAGATATTCAGGATGCACTTGTAACTAAAGGTTTCTCTCCCCCACCCACCCCCACCCTACCCCATTTAAGAAAAACAACAACACATAACTATGAACCATTTTTACAGATAAAATTTTTTTAAAAAGTACCATAGACTTTCAACAGGACAAACAGATCTGTCTTGAAAGCATAGGGTTAATTTCAGGAAATATTAAACCCCCTTATTGTCTCAAAATGTCCTTTCATAGTTAATTTTTATTGGGTTCCAAACAAGGTCTACATAAATGAAGGAAAGCCCCCAGTGGGCATGGCACAGCAGCCACGGCAGTGGGTCCAACAGACCAGCAGTCATGACTCTGGCATCGAGCTGGGTAACTTTTCCTTCTATTCTGCATCAGGCCACTCTGAATGATGCTAGCACTATGGCAACTAACAAGAGGGAGATTCTGGTGTACAGAAGCTATGGATGGCAGTGGGAACCCAAGACACATTTTTAGGATCTATGCAGAAAATCTGCTTCCGGTGATGTCCCTCTATCCCCGTGGCTCTCACCCTGTGGGTCCCGACCCCTTTGGGGGTCAAAGGGCCCTTTCACAGGGGTCGCCCGATTCATCACAGTAGCAAAATTACAGTGATGAAGTAGCAATGAAAATAATTTTATGGTTGGGGGGGGTTCACCACAAGA
>NW_022111361.1:4149132-4163119 GCF_000313985.2 Echinops telfairi | reverse complement strand
ATCAAGGAGCTCAAGAAGAAAAAGAATGTTTTGAAATTGTCTGTGGTGGCAATTGTACAATATTGCTCGATATGACTGAACTACGTGAGACTACAATATCTGTATCACCTCCCAATTAAATGGTTTTGAGGGGAAAAACACACTATTCATAGAATGGTCCAGTCAACTGGCCTAAACATAAGAATAGCAATTTATTTGTATGTGTTTTTCAAATGATTGTTATTTTATATAACACAAAAGTCAGAAATAACATGACTTCTCAGATAACCCAGTAAGCCAGTGATTCCATGCTTGGGGAAGATGTTAAGGTTGGAGTTATTAAGAGAGGATTTTAGACAAACAGAGTCTTCTTTCGGTAGCAACCAGACAGGACAGATTCATGTTTCAACTAAAACCATAGTTTTTCATTAGCCTCCGTCCACCTCTGCATGAGGGGACATTCTGAAGAAATAATAGAAATAGCAGCCACTTCACGAGTGCTTGTTGTGTGCCAGTCACATACCAGGCACCGCAAGCTCCGAGGTTCTGAGATTTAATATAATTTCATCAAGATCACACAGCTAGCAACTGTCAGGATGTGTCTAAACCCGAGAGCCCTTGTGCATGACACTACATTGCTCTCCAGATGGAAAGCTCTGAAACAAAAAGGCACAACATTTGCAGCTTCTGTGCTGCGAAGATTTGTGTAATAGCCATCGGCAGCAGTCAACATTGGAGAGCTAAAAGTTTGTACTCCAGGGGCTACATGTTTGGTACTGAAGTACCAAGACTGAGAATTCTTCTCAGTGACGTTAATGAACGCTCTAAAAGCCTTTAGACCAGCATTCACTGCTGAAGAGTTTATGATTAAGGAAGCGTTGAAAAGGCAAGTTACATAAGGAATTTGTGTATGACTTGCATTTTGGTGATCATTAGTTTAATGACTGGTGTTAAGAATAATCTGCAAAGATTCTTGTGTATGTGGCTCTAATGGCGGTGGAACAGTTGTTTCTTCCAGGCACCATCCCTGTTTGGGAGCAATGGAAGCAGGAATCAGCAACTAAGTTGGTTCGGTGGCGACACTATTCAGGCTCCACCACTTTTGGTCAAAGTCTTTACCAAAATAGAATTGATTGGTACGCTGGGTTCTCTAGAGAAGAAAACCCAGTGTTGCTTATATAGATATATAAAGAGAGAGAGCTATAACAGAAAAAAATGGCCGACACAATTGTTGGAGCAAGTAAGTCCAGTCTGATTCAAGTCTGTGGGTCAGATGTTAAGCTGGTGGCTTCTCCTGACCCATGGGGGATGATGAGCCAGGAAGCAGGAAGATAAAGTAGGAAAGCCACAGGCTAGTACATGCTAGAAGATCTGTGGCTGGCAGAGTTGAATGAATTCAAGGTCAGCAAGCTCTAGTGGTTCCCAACAAGCTCAAAAGCCAGAAACTGATGTGCTAGATGCAGAATCCAGGCCAGCAAGAAGAGTGAAGCTCCCCACTATGTCCACTTAAATATCAAGTGTGCCATCCCCTCTAGGAGACCGAGTGAATGTTTGACCGCAGTGCATCCTTTCTAGTAGAATTGATTACATCATATCATATCACATTATGGAAGGTACCTCAATTGCCAAACCACTAAGAATTCTGGCCCAGCCAAATTGAACACAAAAACTCACAGTAGGTAATCTATCTGTGCTGGACAACATTACATATTGGTTGTAATTTGCTGCCCATATTTGTTCACAAAATAATTTGGTTTAATTGTTTTCAACCAAAATATAACACTTAATCAAATTTTCCCCCTCCCCCCTGATTTGAAGACCTTTCCAGTTGTTGCTAAGGACAGCTTCATGGATGATGCAAATGCTTAATGTGCTCCCGGAGGTTTGCATCTACCCAGCAGCGCCTTGGACGAAAACCCTCATGTTCTACTTTCTAATCTCAGACCTAGAAAACCCTAAGGAGTAGAGTTCCACTATGAAACACAGTGGGTTGCCATAAATTGGAGTCAACTGGATATTGAAATTTCTTTGAAAATATAGTTCCCAAGTAGGAATAGTGTTTGGTCAAACCATAGGTTACTCCTGCATCGTTCATATACATAAGACTTGGCAGGCTGCATATTTTTAGCATAGACCCTAAAAGAAAACCTATTGTCATCTAGTAAATTGTGACTCATAATGGCCCTCTAGGAGAGAGTTGATTGGCCCTAGAGTGTTTCCAGGACTGTGGAAGCAGGCTGTCTGTCTTTCTCCCAAGGGATGGGGTGTTGAGTTCAAATGGCAAGAGTCTTTGTTAGCAGCTGGGCACTTTAACAGCATCACCAGGCCCCCTTCATAATCTACATCGCCACAGCAAAACACAAAATTCACATAAAACTTTCTTGCGTGGCAGCTACAAAAACAATCTTAACTACTTAATTTCTGTCATTTTAAAACCAATGCTTAAGTACACCCGGGACACACCATAACAAATCAACACACTGCCCATGGAGCAAACCCTCAATGCTTAGTCTTTAAATGAGGAGACCATGAAGTGATTCCATCTGACCATACATATCCCACAGGTGAAGAAAACCCAGTAGTTGCAAGGAGCATCCTTTGCAATCATTACATTGCTGTAGTTAGGGGCCATCAAGTCGGCTCCCACCCATAGAGGCCCTGCTGCACAACAGAAGAGAACACTGCACGGTCCTGGGCCATCCTCACAATGGTGCTTATCCTTGAGCCCATCGATGCAGTCTCTGTGTCAGCACATCTCATTGAGGGCCTTCCTCTTGTTCCCTGCTTTACCAAACACGATGCCCTTCTCCAGAGACTGTCTCCCCTGACACCTCCTGTGTGGGACCTCCACTCAAAGACTTTAGGTGTCCCCTAATTTGTAGCCTCTGTGGGCAGTGAAAGAGAGGAAGACCCTCAATGAGATGGACTGACACAGTGGCTCCACCAATGGGCTCAGGCATGAAAACAATGGTGAGGGTGGTGCAGGACCAGGCAGTGCCTCATCCTGTTGGGCACAGGGTTGCTATGGGTTGGAACTGACTTGATGGCACCTAACAATGACGGCGACTAGAGGCGAGGCCAGCAGACATCCATTTGGGGGAGGGTTTATTGATGGTATATGCTTTGTAAAAAACATGAAGGAGGTATATATACTTTCTTCGTTTTTATTTTTCTAAGATTGTATCCCTTTCTGTAAATCCAATAATCTGAATACTTTAGGTATCCATTTTATTATTGAAAGCATAGTAAAACTTTCTGTGTCATGATTCTAGAGAATATTTTAGTTAGCTTTGTTTATGTTTTGGTTTTGTCTGTGTAGTCCTCCCCCATTACCCTTTTGAGAAGAAGGAAAAATAATTAAAAGCTGGCCTAAGAAATTAAGGAGCTAGAGACATTTTCCCCCCATGCAGAAGAAGGGGAGATTAGACATTTCATTGTTGCTCTTCAAACATCACTGCAAAACTTTTCTCATCTTTCTTCTTCTTCTTAAACAGTTCAGACAATTTTATTTTAAGGTCACCTTCTTCTCTTTTTCAGAGGCAATGTAAAACTTCAGCATCAAAAAGCAATCAGGACAATGTTTTGGGGCAGATTTTCCCCAGAGATATTTGAAGAACAGGTGAGATCTTGTATCAGATTTTTCTTTCCAAAAATACAGACAAATTCGAGGCAAGAGAAGAAGGTAGGGTGAGGATGGTGCCACTTTTCTTATGCAAATCGACATACACAGCACCCCACCCCGCAAATTATGAGAGGTTCTCATGTGAATATTTGTCCAAATTCATCATTCTTCTCTCCCTACCTTCCTCTGTTCTTTGCCTTCTTTCTTTTTGAAGAGATTCCACTGAGAATCAGGACCAACCTGACTCCTAACAAATAAGCCAAGAAAAGCCAGGTACCTGTCCCCAGGCCCACTCCCCGCACCTCTAAAGTGTGACAACATGGTTCCAATTGACCTATCACATGCTCTAACTGGAATTTTGAATTTGGAGTGACACACAGAAGCAGGGCAGCTCCAGTTCCCAAAGGCCAATGGTGTGGCCTGTGTGTGTGGGAGTCTGGACCCCCAGCCTTGCTGGTCAATTTTGTGAACTATCTGATGTGCTTCCATGATGGTTCGAGCCCTGGCGGCAGAGTGGGTTACATTTGGAGTGCTAACCACAAGGTCAGCAGTTCAAAACAACCAGGCACTCCACGAGAGCCAGATGAGCCCTTCTACTCCCGTAAGGAGTCTTGAGAACCCACAGGGGCAGTTCTACCCTGCCCTAAAGTGTCAACCTGATCCGATGACAGTGAGTGTTTGATGTCACTCAAAGTGTGTCTCCATTGACTGCAAGAACCAGACCAGCACAGGCGCTTTCTGATACTTGGCCCTAGAGATCTGGAGGGTAACCTGACCCCTTGTCTGTGGGGATGCTCTTTGTAATGTTCTGGTCTGACCCCACTTGGTCGATTTCTTTCATGATATTTCCTCGTCCAAAGCAAGGTTAGAAGAGCCATGTGATCACCAATACCTCACAGAGAACAAGGTCAAAGAGCCTTAAGAAAGAGATTCACGCCATGTCTTTGTCTTGTCAACAGGGGGTGAATTCCTATTTTCTCCTGGATGGGAATAGCTCTAGAAGTCATTGGTGTCTTGAGGTACAAAATCAGGTTTGCTTAGCTAAGCCTTAGGAACCACGGGAATGTCGTGCTTCAAACAATTGGCTGCTAATCACAAGGTCAGCAGTTCAAACAGACCAGCCTCTCAAAGAAGAAAGATGTAGCAGCTCTGAATTGGAATACACTCACTAGCAGTGGGTTTGGTCTTAGGCAGCGAAGCCTCATTGAAGACAAACTGTTAGGTTTCTCGGGTGGGAAACACCTCAGTTCTTGGTTTCCCACGAGAAAGAATTCATGCTGAAGCTTGGTTTGTGATCCAAATGGGTTTTTACGTAGGACGGAAGAAGTTTCAGGTTTTATGGTCACTGAACATGGGCAACCTCCTGGGACTGCACCCCCCCCACATTGTGGCCTGTCACCAGGGAGAGAGACCACAGCACACCCAGGTGGAAGGCAGAGAAACAGCTGAAGGGCCTGGTGGTCTTGAGGTCCTGGTATTTGGGGTCTTCGGCTGGGAGGAGTGGTCAAAGGTCTTGGTTGACCCCATTGGCTGAATTAAGCCTACCAGGCCTACTTTGGGCCACCCAGGTGTACCGCCCACCTGACTCGGGGCCTGAATTTGGAGTATGCCTAGTTAGTCCTTGTGGCTGGCTGAGGGGGGGGGGGGCGTGTCTTCAAGCATGTGGAGAGGGGCAACCCCGGTCCCTGTTCTGCTACCTAACACAACTTTTGAGAGGCGGACCGCTACCGTTTCCGCCTGCCATCTGCATCCATCTATGGGTGGTGAATATAGCCACCCAGAGCGAAGGACAGCTATTCCCAGCTAAGACATTCTCATGCACCTCAAAGGAGAATATAATTTGTCAAGCAGTATGTGTTCAATGATTCAGAAAGATCCATACGGGCTTTTGTTTCAGCCGCTCTGATAAGAATGTGCCAAGTTCAGTTATATTCTTCTGTGACCTGGGTAATTCCTGACTGAACCAGGGTCCGCTGCCTTCTCGAGGGGGAGGCTCTCACTGTGGGGAGAGGCTCACTTTGCAAAACGGCTTTTCATCGTCACACCCGGGGAGCTTTGGGTTAGCAGTGAGCCCTTAGTAGGATAATAATCAAATCAACATGACTCAAAATCCCCCCTTCTCATTTCTGTTTTAACCCCAACTGCAGCACATTCCTTTGACCCAAACCACAGAAAGGAGCCCTGGTGGCACTGTGAGCTAGGTACTGAGCTACTAACCGCCAACCCACTCTACAAGGTATCTACTCTGGTAAAGATTTACAGTCTCAGAAACTCTGTGCAGCGGTTCTCAACCTTCCTAATGCCACGACCCTTTAATACAGTTCTTCATGTGGTGGTGACCCCCCAGCCATAACATTATTTACATTGCTACTTCATAACTATAACTTTGCTACTGTTAGGAATCAGGTGACCCCTGTGAAAGGGTCATTCAACCCCCAACAGGGTCACAACCCACAGGTTGAGAACCGCTGCTATATAGTCACTATGAGTTGGAAATAGCTTGATGGCTGTGGGTTGCTTCCCCACCCCCCTCCCCACCCTGGTGGGGAGGGGCTTCAGAAGTACCCAAAGCTTGGTTAGATCCCACAGTGAAAGGACACCGTCCTCCAGATGGCCAGGTTGGTCCCCATCTCAAACACCAGCCGCAAGCATGAATGTTCCCAGGGTTCCCCTCAATTCTGCTACCTAAACATTCAGGGCTTGCCTGTTGTTACCCCTTTAGGACGCCAGCCTCCAGCTCAGGGTCCCAGCACCCTCACTTCTAACTTGTTGGCTCCTACTACTCCCTGAGGGTTTGTTAATGCAATGGAGCAACTCTTGGGACTCATAGAAACCACTATAATTATAGCAATAGCTTCATTAACCAGAATAAGTCAGAATCAGCATAAAGAAGAGAGATGCGTAGGATGGGGCCAGGTCACAAAGGATTTCCAGCAGGGAGCTTCTGTACCCCAATGAGGGTGTGCCACCTTCCTGGGAGCTGGTGTCTTTCCTCAACCAGGAAGCTCCTAGAGATTCATCTCTATTGCTCTTTGTAAGGCCTTTTCACAGGCCATCAAAAGGTGGTCCGTGCAAGGGCATATCCTGAGGGGGATTGGTCTGGCCATGCAGTTATGAGATAGGTTGGTAGTTACATAATCTGGTGTCAATTTGGGACTTGGGAGGATTAACAGTGAAGGCGTGGAGTCTAGTCTGTCAATCAGATCATAGCCAATGAGGCCTCTGTGTGGGCATGGCCCTCTCCTGAGAATCCTGTCTTTTCTTCCTGGGAAATGGGAGGCACTTTATCTCTCTGCTCACTCCCTTGGAGATGCTCTACTGACAAGACACATGGGAGATGCTCTAGTGACCAGACACATGGCAGTACACAAATAGGCCTCGTGCCCTGGGAACTGGAGAAGCCACACGGAGACCCCTGCCAGCACTGAGATGCTTACAATACCACTGGATCCAAAGACTTTCCACCCACTGGCCTGCGATCGTCCTGCACTCTGCATCATTGCACGTGGTTCGTGAGTCTGAAGAGGACTTTATAGATTGGTATTGGACATATGGGCTAATATCAGACTTATGGACTTGATCTGGACTGGGCTGGGATGTTTTCTCAATATTCAACTGCTCATATATGTGTCCATGAATTTGTTTCTCTAGTCCACCCGGACTCACACAGGCAGTGTCATCAGGTGAGACTCTCAGACATGACTAGGCTCACCCAGAGTCACCTAAGTGACATAGCCTGTTAATTAGGAATGGTATGGGGTCTTCATAGAAGACACCAAAACCATAGGGGGAAACCTAAGGCTTTAGGGATAATCCCTCAGGAATTGAGGACAAAGAGCCAATTCTTTGCATAAGGTTAAATTCTAAGCCCCACAAACCCCTCCTTCTATGATCAAAACACGATATATTCTATCCAACCACAAGGAATCTGACAGCATTTCAGCAGCATCATTATCCACCACCAGTTTTAGAATGCAAAAAAACCCCAACAAAAAACAAAGTCTTGGGCGATGTTTCCAAGGGTGATTTAGAGGAGAGCAGGGATGGCTGGAGCCAGAGGCCAATGCAGACAAGCTGCCGCATTGTTCAACAGGCCAACCAAAAGTGCCACTCCTTCCAGCCCCTGCTGGACTGAAGGTCAAGTCTTTCGGGGTTGGAGACAAGTGGTGTCCCAAGGAGATAGACTAGTGTGCAGTCCCAGGAACGTGCTGTCCAACAAATAGATGGTGACATACATGAACTGCCAGTGACGAGTGCACGCGGTCCGGAAGGAAAACAGTCCTCATCTGGAGGCAGACAAACCCTTGTGTTTTTGTACAGAAGAGAGACCCTGAGGATAAACAGCGGAAGCTTCTGTGAAGCAAAGAGTCCTTTTGTTGTTGTTGTTCATTTGTTTTGCTTAGTCTGTTTCTACTTCAATGCCCCATCTGCCTTCAGGGAGAAGAACACACAACAAATGCCATGGAAGCAAAAAACCAAGTAGAATTTTCTCCCGAAGCCACTGAAGATTCACTATGTGGAGAATGGCACCTAGCAGCTCCTCAGTAGGGAGGGTGGGTGAAGGTTGGGGGAGTCCCTGGGTGCTGTGCATCAATAAGGCTCTCTGTTCTACACGGAAATACTGGTGGTGGTGGTTTGAGTTCACTCAGAGAGGCCTCCGATGAGAGGCTTGGTGGTGGATTTCTGGGAGCCACCAGCCATGGAAACCCTAGGAAGCCCGGTCAGCTCTGGCATGCTTTGGAGCAGAAGCAATCATAACAGGTTGTTTATGCGAATGAAGACAAGTCATCCTACAGGTGTATTTCTGGGCTATCAATTTTGGGGTCTGAAAACAAGGTAACTTTCCCGAATGGCCTAGGCTGCATTTCCGGTTGGTGTTTTGTGTTTGTGTAGATTTCTTTTCAGCTTCGCTTTTGCACGTGACATTCGACAAGTGGCTTTTCAGGACCTGCTCTCCACCTTTGCTTTCTTTTATGAGGAGGGGCTGCAACTCACGCTGGGGAAGCGGCCTGAAAACACCGGGGTCCTTTCCTAAGCTCCCTGGTGTGTGATGGATGGACCTTGTCATCAATCCCTCGGGAAACTTGAGCAACAATGCCAGTTCTTATGAGAGAAGAACAAAGGAGAGAAAGAACGTTGAGTCCACCTTTGGGGAAAAAACAAAACCCAAACAGCTCACCCCTTCTTGGATGGAAATTCCATCTATATTCCAACCTTCTGCTTTGAGGGATGTCTATGTTTTTACTGTTGAGTGCCTAGACTTTGCTGTTGTACATCAGGAGGAAGTCCTGCCGTTGCTGATGCTGCTGCTGTTGCCAGGGACTGAGTCCGTTCAGACTCAGAAACACTGTCCAGTCCTGCTCCATTCCCACGAATGCTCTGATGTCGGAAGCCGTCAGTGTAGCTGCTGTGTCACGCCATCTTGTTGCAGGTCCCCCTCTTTTGTTTCTGACTGTCCTTCTCCCGGAACTGGTCTCTCCTGACCACATGTCCAAAGTCCTTGAGACAAAGTCTCTAGCCATCCTTGCCATCTAGGAGCATTTTGGCTGCACCTCTTCCCAGACAGATGGGTTTGTTCTTCGGGCAGTCCACAGGACTTTCAATATTCTTTGCCAGCACCATCATGCAAATGCAAGTTTTTCTTCAAGTGTTTTATTGGTGATGCTAAGGCATTCGACAGTGTGAACCATAGCAAACGATGGATATCCTTGAGAAGAATTGGAATCCCGGAATGCTACATTGTGTTCATGCAGACCCTGCACAGGGATCGAGGCAGTTGTGGGAACAGAACAAGGACGGTTACAAACCAGGAAAGGTTTGCATTAGGGGTCCACCCTCTCACCATACTTATCTAATCTGTATGCTGAGCACATAATCAGAGACGATGGTGGATCATAAGAAGAAACTGTTGAAAGGTTAGCCAAGTACTAGGATTATTTCAATGTTTCTGCCTCTCACTTTTTCATGTAATCAGAATAGTGACTATTATGACTCTCAAATGCCCATTCTCGTCTAAAGTGTCATGCTAGGTGCTTTGAACCTTTAAAAGTCAGTTACCTGATGGTATTACCATATTTATTTTTACAGGTCCTGAAAGTACGATCCTGAGATTAAATAACTTCTGGACCAAATGAAAAAATCCGAATACTTGCCCACGAGCTGGTTTCACCCATGGCAGCCTTGGGTGGGTCAGAGGAGAGTTGTGCTTCACAGGCTTTTCAAGCACCGATTCTGGGGTAAGTCGATCACCAGGCCTTTGTTCCAAGGCCCCTCTGGATGGAGCTGAGTTGCCAAACTTTTGGATGATAGCTGAGTGCTTCCTCATCGGTGGCACCCAGGGACACATCCTTTCTGGGCATGAGCTGCTCCCTGTCAGACCACATGTTTCAGGTCGTCGTAGTGCATGTTCAGAGAGAGTCCTTCTGGCCCTCTGGGTTGGTGAATGCATGTTCTGGCTCTTTCTCTTCTTCATGCACACCATGTAGCCTCATCAGGGCTTCTTCCTTCAATTTGTGGTTGCTTCTGATCGCTTTCCAGGGAAAACTCCTGGAATCCCCTTCAGCGGGGTGTCAACGCCGGCTGCTGGGGGTTGATAGGCATTATCAGAGGCTGCAGATCAGAAGATGCTTCATCACAGAAAGTGTTCTCTGGCTCTGAGAGATCAAGCGACTTGGGTATTTCTTTCCATCATCATGGTGCTGTGTGAGTAAGAATAAACCGATTTGCTGTCTAAGGCTCTTTGACGCAGAGCCTTCAAATGATGCTAAGATGCCCTAGTAGCCATCAGAAATCTTGTAATGGAATTTCCAGGAACTCTAAAACCTTGTACACATGTTTAAATGCTGGATTAATTAAGAGACAGATGCACAGTGCATTAATTGGATGTCTTTAATATTTGCTAGGTTTTGTTCCAGAATGGTTACACACTCTTATAGTCTTGCTTCTCCCCAAACTAGTCATGCTTTCCTTCTGCAGACCCTGAGGAGGGTCCAGAGGTCTATGAAGGGCAAGCCAACTACCACCGAGCCAGCAGATAAACGCTGCCCTGTGCGTTCTGAGCACATCAGTGCACACGTGTTCGGGAATCCACAGCTTATGGCAGAGGGGCATCGCTCCAGGAGACACATCAAGCTGGAGCTGAGAGATGACGTGTGTCTGTGGAAATCCTCTGAACCCCATTTAAAACAGGGAAGAGCTCTGGTCACAGCTATTGATATAAACACTGTTAGAAGAGCTCTCTGCCACCATCTGTCGGGTTTTCAGCCCAGGCTGGCGTAGGTGTTCTTTTGATGCTGGTGATTGGGTCACTGCTATTTCAAATACCAGTACGGCCAACCATGGTGGACAAGCTTAGGGGAGATTCGAAACTAAGACAATCTAGGATCAAAGGCCTGACGATCAAATTCTGAGACGTAGGCAATGAAAGCCCTGTGGATGATCACACCACACTACTGTCCAATAGGGTGCTGGCAGATGGTCACTGTTGATTGGAAGGCACTCCTGATACCCAGTGTCTATGACAGTGGACTTGGACATGCCCACCGTTGCGAAGATGGTGTGGGCTGGGCAAAGGTCTGTTCTGTTGCAAATGGAAACCCCACAAGTTAGAGGTGACATGACAGCAATGGATAATAGAGAAATTCCTCCCCTGCTCCCTCCCCACAAAGACACACACACACACACACACACACACACACACACACACACACACACACACTTGGGCTTCAGGCACTGGGGTAAAGAATTCCCTCTTTGAGGCCAAAGGAACAGAAGTAGGTCACGCATGTCAGGATATTGTGATTTGGGGGTAAGGCTGGAATGGCCACAGCCCCCAGGCCTGTCTTGCTTCAGCCCAGGATGGACGGCATGAGGGTTAAGCCATGCAAACGTACCCTTGACTGCCTGTGGGTTTGGGGGGGCTCCCAGTACTGATGCCTCCTCTTTGTGAGGAAGCGCATTTCTTTTGAAGAGTTATAAACTGGTTATTGCTTAAGATTATGACCTAAAATCTGCGTCTTTTTTTTCCACTTCTACTTTGGGATCCCAATTCTTCCTTTCCACCTCTTAGGCAAATGCTCCATAGTGTCTAAGTTTGCGATCTGTTGTTCACCCGATGTGCTAGTTCTTATGAAAAATTGGCTTCCGTCTGCAAACTCTTCGGCGCCCGCGGGCAAATTGAGAGTGCGCCGGATGAGCATGGCATGGCGGCGTTCCCTTCTCATGAACCCGGTGAACTTGTCACCTGCCTCTAGCCCAGTCCCCAAGTGCCATCTGGATGCAGATGAACTGGAAGGACCTGGGTTGTGCAAAGCTGTTGTTAAGCCTCTTCAAAGCGGGACTCCGAGGTGCTTCCTCCTCTTCTGCCCTCTCCATGGACACGGACACCTGGCTTTGCTTCTTCCCAATAGTCTTCTTGAAATTTGGGCCGCCTCTCGCCGAGCGATGCTGCTTTCCCGTGCTTCTATTTTGCGACCTATAAAAGGGCAGGGCTAGGGATTCTCGTGCTTCTTAAGCTTTCAGGAGCATACATTTGACCTCAAAAGTCTTACTGTTAGTTAAGCTGTGACACTGTGTTTCAGCAAAAAATTAAATCGAGTGGCAATCCAGAGAACTGTCCTATCTTAGACAGACAAAGACAGACAGCCAGGGAAATTGATGGGTCAGTGTTGCTCAGGGCTGACTGGCTTCTTTGGATATCTCCTCCAGCAGGGCCGATGGCTGCACAGGGGGATCGTGTTTGGTCAAGTGAAAGGCCTGTCCAGGTGAGGGACTGACATCGATGCAATCGTGGACCAATGACCATAGCAACCACGGATGAGTTCGATTTCCTCAGGTGGGAAATGCCTCAGTCCTTGGCTTCCACAGAAAGAATTCATGCTGAAGCCTGGTTGGTGATCCAAGCGAGTTTTTATAAGGGATAGAAGCAGGTTCAGGTTCTACAGGAAACTGAACACAGCCCTCCCCCCTCAGGGCACTGCACACCCACCTGGCAGCCTGAGGCCAGAGAGAGGGAAAGAGAGAGGGAGAGAGACAGAGAGAGAGAGGGAGCCAGTGGCCCGGCAGAGCGGAAGCACAGAGGAGAAGCTGGAGAAGAGGGCGGTGATCTCCAGGTTCTAGCCTTTGGGGGGCCTGCAGCTGGGAGGCATGGTCAACGGTACTGGTTGACCCCATTGGCTGAATTAAGCTCACCTGGCTTAGATTGTGCCAATCCAGGTGTACTGCCCACCTTGGTGTACCACCCCCTCCCCTGGCTCGGGTGCCTGAGTTGGCACATGCCCTTCAGTCTTTATTGGCTTCCAACTTCCTGTAGGAGGCCCCATAGGCATAGAGAGGAACACCCCCTATCTTGCTACCTACCAGATGGGAACTCACCGACCATGGTGAGGAGGGGGTAGAACAGGGCAAAATCTTGTTCTGTTCTACACAAGGAGTTTGCCAGTAGCCGCCACCACCGCCAACCAAGATGTGGAAGGCCTCTTCAGCTTTTGACCTAAAGAGAATGGTTTGATCCGGAGATGAGACTTGGCTCTGAATGGAAACTCCCAGGCCTCTGCTGCCGGGGGTAGAAGTATGACAACGGTGTCTTGACGTTTGACACTAAGATCTTGAAGAAACATCGAGCAATGACCTCCCCATTATGACTGACAGATACCTGGGGCCACCTGCTGACAAAATGAACAGATGCTCCCCAAGAAGGTGCCGGTTTAAAATAGCACCTCACTGTGGAAGCGGCATTTATAAAGTGGGGCTTTATAAAGTGGGGCTTGCTCTTGGTTCTGTTTGTCATTTTGCCTTCTTTAGTTTTCAAATTAGATGAGAAGTCATACGTTCACTGATTGGTGGGTCGAGATAGATGCCAAATTCAGGAAATTGCCAAAACACACAAAAAAACTTTTTAGTAGGGTAGGTATTTCGAAAATTGGAATGGACCCTAGAAGTTCCTCTAGGACAGGAAGTTCTGTGTGTTCTCCCTGGCTTCCTCAGTCTCCGACTCTGAGTAGATGCTCAATCAATGCCGTCACATCCTGGAATAAATGCATGTGAAATGCGTGAACTGAGAATTTTAAGACAGGAGTACAAAATGAGCACTCTAGGAAGCACCACATGGTATTGTTGCAGGATTTCCCAAAATATATTCCCAAAATATATTCCTATATCCACAAGTTTTTCCCTGAAAAAAGAAAGAACATCTTAAGTAGTCCAATAAATTAAGGAGTGTGTGCATACTTTATGCCTCGCTTGGAGCACACGGAGTACATTAGCCTGTTATGGAACCTGGAACCTTCTGCCATGAGGGATCTGTGTACATTAGCCTGTTATGGAACCTGGAGCCTTCTGCCATGAGGGATCTGTGTACATTAGCCTGTTATGGAACCTGGAACCTTC
>NW_022111361.1:4143255-4149032 GCF_000313985.2 Echinops telfairi | reverse complement strand
GTGTACATTAGCCTGTTATGGAACCTGGAACCTTCTGCCATGAGGGATCTGTGTACATTAGCCTGTTATGGAACCTGGAACCTTCTGCCATGAGGATCTGTGTACATTAGCCTGTTATGGAACCTTGAACCTTCTGCCATGAGGGATCTGTGTTGGCTTCTGTCGGCTTGTTTGTTTCGGTTGTCACCCTGTTGTTGTCTTTGGTTGAATATTGCCGTTAGGCTGGCTCACGGTGTGCCTGTTAGGACATGCTGACTATGAGAAGAACGAGGGGAGAGGGCAGGTTTTAACTGGAGCATATTCTACCAGAGAGATTCTGAGGATGCCATGCCAGGGCTACTGCAGGTACAAGCCTAGGCAAAGGCATTTCTGGATTTCCCAGTTGAGGCAAGCCTGCATGGATATGTAGCAAGCTCCACTCCACCCCCACCTTTCAACACCTTGATGTACCAGCTTCCCCACTCCTGATGGGTCCATTCTGCCATTGGAGAGGGCGTCCTGTGTATAAACAAGGGAAGGGAATGACACAGTAAAGGTGGAATGATCACCCTCTTCTTCCTTTTGACAAGTTTGGCACCTTATATTTCCCTCCAAAGAAAGTGACATCCGTCGATATATGTATATTTATGGGCAATACTCCTTTAAGCATCCTATCGTAAGTTTTGAGGTCAGCTTCTACACCATGGATTTGTTTGGACTGTTCGACAGGAAAATAACTGGGTTATACCGGCTAGACCAGGGGATATACTCTGGTACAGATAGGAACTGGGAACACAGGGAATCCAGCACAGACTATCTCTTTAGGACCAGCGGTGAGAGTGGTGACACCTGGAGGGTGGAGGGAGGGTGGAGTAGAAAGGGGGAACCGATTGCAAGGATCTACATATAACCCCCTCCCTGGGGGACGGACAACAGAAAAGTGGGTGAAGGGAGACTTCGGACAGTGTAAGATATGACAAAATAATAACAATTTCTGAATTATCAAGGGCTGGTGAGGTAGGTGGGGCGGGGAGGAAAGGGGAAAATGAGCTGATACCAAGGGCTCAAGTAGAAAACAAATGTTTTGAGAATGATGATGGCAACAAATGTACAAATGAGCTTGACACAATGGATGGATGGATTGTGATAAGAGTTGTCTGAGCTCCTGCCAGAAGAAACCAGCTCCTAGCACAATCACTACGAGTTCGGTAGGTGCAATTGTACAGCGATAATAAGTAAATATTATAGTAAAGTTATAGAGAGCATGAGAGATAAAAGAGATATATAGAAATAAATGGAATCAGACACATTTCATGGTAGCATTGCTCACCTCAGCCCAGCTTGGTGGTCCATGTGGAGGGAGGGGGAAGGGAAGGAGGGCAAGGGAACAAGGGAGAGGGGGGAGAGAGGGGAGTGACCAGGGAGTGAGCAGCAAGGAGAGCAGCTTTCTCGCTGACCCACACCTATATACCTTTTGGGGGCATGCCAGCCCACCAATTACAGGTAGAGACATACATCACAGGGAGGGGCTGCACTATAGGTTACACAGCAACGAGAAGGGGTGGTTTAGGGACACACACGCAATAGGAAGAGGAGGGACAGAGCTGGTTTGGCCTGTTCCTGGCCGAACTGATAGAGACCATTATCAGTAGGATGCGAACTCCGCCCACAGGAACCTGTCCATTGCCCCCAGCAGCAGGGAGCAGACCCTCCTCTGTGGTGGGATGAGACAGCAGTCTGGCAGCAAGGATCTGACCTCCTCCCACAAGCTCCCAATAAAATGATTAAAAAAAAAAAAAAAAGAACTGGGATATATCACTCTGTTGTGGCAAATTAGATTTAATGTAAATATTGCACTTTAGGTCCTTATAGCTTTTCCACAAGCTGTTATTACCCCATTTTTTAGGAGCAATTCCAATTAGACTATGACCCTTTCATGGTGGCCAAGCCTGCCCCAACAAAGGTACTGGCGACCGTTTCCATTAGCACTTTTGATTATAGAACAGGCCTCCAAATGGAAAAAGTGACAGGGCCATGCGTAAGAAGGCTCTTGCATCAATAAATCAACAAGTGGCATTTCGGAAGAGACGGCATGTCTTTCAGCTGTCCTTAAAGGCAGGAAACAGATTGGGACTTTATATGTTTAAATGCTTGGTCCGTGGCCTCTTGCCAGCTTCCTCCCAGGAGCTGACCAGAGTCCAGTGTTCCCAGCAGGCATGTGACATCCTGCCTCTGAAGTGGCCTTTCTCATCCCGAAGCCCCCACACAGTGTGCTCCTTGTTCAGGAGAGGCTGCAAGGGTGTGCATGGACCTCTGGGATTCTCATTCAGCCTAATGTGCTTGCAAATGAATTTTCCTGTTGGAGAACAATTGACAAAAGAAAGAAGAAAAATCGCGATTAAATTTTGGCTCTAAAAAAAGCTGCTCTTAATCACGTCTTAAAATAGCAGCAGACGATTTCATCACCGAACCCACCAAAAAAAAAAAAAAAAAAGTGCAGGTCTGAAATTTGGTCAGCTTTGTTGAACAGATGGGCTTCTAAAGCCTCAGCAGCACTTTGCAAACCACCTTAAACAAAACGAATCACACAAAAAGTAGAAACAGATTAACTGGGGCGGGGGAGTCTACTCTTCTTCACACGCCCATTCCTGCCGTTCCTAGTGCCATCCAGGAAAAATACTAGCTTTCCTTTGGTGAAAATATGTTATTAAGGTTTTCTTTTTATAACATTCAGCTAAGCCTCCAACTCAGAGATCCTCATGGCTGTGGGGTGCATTTGTAACTCCAAGTGGAAAGGCTTAGTACTATTATTATGGTGAAAAGATGCACCGCAAAGCACGCGTTGATTCAGCATTTTCTGCACGTGCCAGTCGGTGACACCAGTTACAGTCTTCCAAGTGTGCCGCTTTCCTCGGCACTCTTTCCCTTATTGTCTCGTTCTCAGCAGCAGCACAGACTCGCTGCTGCCCTTCTCCCTAGAGCCTTTCGAGTTGGTGGGTCAATTTGATCGCCAGTAGATGGGTTGTTTTTGTTCCTGTTTAAGATCACAAAGCTCCAAGCGAATGCTCTTCTTTCATTAAGCTGAACGACTGAGCGGTTAGTGGAAGCTCTGATGAAAGTGCTCGGCTGCTTCCAACCCTCCAGCGGCTCCCTGGAGAGCCATGCGGCCGTCTACTTCTGGAAAGATGGACAGACTTGGAAACCCGATGGATGGGGCAGTTCCGCTCTGTTCCTCGGGGTTGCCATAGAGATGGTCTGAGTCAGGATGCACTTGACGGCAGTTTCTTCAGTTTTGCTTTATTGTTTGGTTTAAAGATGCCTTTAAGGGATCCTTTGCGTTTAAGGATGAACATATAAAGAATTCACCAGAAAAAGAGATTCGGATTATTGCACCTGATGGGTCTAGAAAATATTGATTCCCATGTGAATCTGGAGTGCTGTTCCACACGTCCCCCACCCTTGTAATCACCCACGGTTTCTTGTATAGACTCATTATCAAATCATGCAGTAACAGAACTGGGAGCTATCCAGTGACTTTCGTCTCCTGGCAAAGGAGGCCGTCGTTCATGGAGACAATTAGATGCACAGTCTAGTTGTGCCTCTGTTCCCTGTCTCTGCTGCTCCAGGCAAAGAGAGGCCAATTGGGACCAGGACTCTGCTGGTTTGGATGAATGCACCTGAAGGGCATTGGTGGCTCAGTGGTAGAATCCTCGCTCGCCTTCCGTGGGGGAGACCTGGGTTCAGTTCCTGGTGGAGTGCAGGCACCGCTCCTTGGTCAGTGGAGCCTCGTGTGTTCCTCCGAGCATGAACAGTTTCAGAGGAGCGCCCAGCCTGAGACAGAGTGGGAAGGCAAGTCTGGCAATTTAGTTCCAGAATTTGATTGATGCGAACTCTGTGGTCACAGCATTCCGATCCTCTTGTGCACAGGGGTCTGATTCAGCCAGTAGTTAACAACAGTATTTTAAAGAACTCCCGCCACACCCTCAAAAAAACCCAAAACACATAAACTCACTGCCAAAAAGTCAGTGCTCACTCACGGGGATCCCTTGTGGGTTTCTTAGATTGTCACTGTTTACTGAAGTAGAAAGTCCATTCTTTCTCCCTCAGAGCTGCTGGTGGTTTTGAACTGCCAACTGTAGAGATTGCAGTCCAATGTGTAACCACTACACTACCCGGCCTGATATCTTAAAGAAACTTGTTTTCATATTGGGTTTCTTGAGGAGTGTCTCTAAGATGGGGCTCGCCTGTAGGCTATGTATCAGTGTGTTTTAACTTAACACTTGTGGAAGGGAAGAAAAAGTAACAGGACTAGGTAGACAGAGGTGCACTGAGAGAGGGTTTCGCTCAATCCACAGGAGGCTCTCAAATTGGGATAGCCCTTCGGAGTTGCCTTCGTTGGACCCAGGACACTGAACCTTTGTAGGGCTGTTGCTGTGTTGATGGGTCATTTGATTGGATTGACCTTTGGTGAAGCAACTCCTCAACTTAGACAACTCCTCATGGTGCCTGATAGCTGAGGGACTTATACCAGCAGCACCCTCAGGAGCTGTGGAGAGGCCCTTCATTCCAGAGGGTGCCAGAGTGGGTAGCAGAGCATCCATTACAGATCTCTTCGTTGTGTTTTCCACACTGTGATAATGGAATTAATGAAGTTCTGGGGAAAGGGCTCTACGGTGACAGAATGCTTTATTCTAAAGATCTCTTCATGACTCAGATGACTCAGTGATCACTGGCGGCTGGTGTGACGGGGCCATTCTCTACACGTTAGGGCACAAGCCTGGCTCTAACCACAACTTCCATTTGTGAGGGAGATTTGCAAGCATCATTTTGGTAGTGGTGAACTTGATAAGCACTATCCCAGCCTCAGCCCCAGTGTTCCAGTTCCCCGCTGCCCGGCCACCCCAATCTTCCCTGTGATGCCACTTCTTCCTTCCCTAACTGAGCTTCTCCTTGTCCCCAAAGAGCACGTGACATTTGTGCATATTTTATATTATTTTAATTTCTTAATATATTACTATCCCTTTGATATAGTCTATGGGATTCCTGAATGTTGCAAACAATCCGCACAAGACTACCAACCATCAATTGCTCACATGTACGTTCAGGTTGAAGTTGAAGAAAGACAAAATATGACTGGTAGAAGACCCCACTTGAATTTAGAGAGCATCTCAAAAACATATCTGATGCATTCAACCCTAATGATGGAAGCGTTGATGAGTTGTGGGATGCCATCGAAAACATCACACAGGAAGAAAGCAAAGGGTCATTAAAAGGCAAGCACTTAGCACTTGAACTTAGAGCAGCCAAAGCAAATGGAAGAAATGATGAAGTAGAAGAGCAGCTCCAGGAGAGGAAGTAAAGCACCATCGTGAAGTGGGAAAAGGCCTGGATGTGGGGATCCGTGAGGAAGGACTGTCAGCACACCTCACAGGGAGAGCAAGGAAGACCATGTCTGAAAGGCTGGAGACGGAGGCGCAGAACAGAGACAATGTAGCCAGGAATGTGAAAATGAGAAAGATTTTATTGAGGCAGGGAAGGAACTCCCTGGAGGGAAGGGAGAGCAGAGAAAGAGATGGGGGCATCTTGAGCCCCCGGGTGAGTTCCGCTACCCAGCAAGTTAGCTCAGGGAAATCGCGCCTGGTACTGGGGCGTCAGGGCATATATAGGGTCTGAGCTTAAAGGCATATGAGTCTGTAAGGGGAAGGGAGGTTCTTTGTGCTATGGTTGTGAGTCTCAGGCCAGGTGACATCCTGTCATTAAATCATGTTGTTCCTAGGAAACAATGCTAGGGAGCGGGG
>NW_022111361.1:4106388-4143155 GCF_000313985.2 Echinops telfairi | reverse complement strand
TCTCGAGAAGCTGGTACAAGGGGCTGCCTTGGTCCTGCCCCGGCCCAAACAATATCCAAGCTTCAAGTTGCAATACGGAAGGATTCAGAAGAAGACGGAAAGAATATTCAGAATCACTATACCAAAAATGAGTAGATCAATGTTCAACCATTTCATTAAGAACTGACAAAGTGGAAAGAAGGAAGAAATCCAAACTGCACTGAAGGTGTTCGTGAGCAACAAGGGTCCAGGAATCGACAGAATACCGATTGAAATGTTTCAACAAGCTGATGATGTTCGTGAGCAACAAGGGTCCAGGAATTGACAGAATACCGATTGAAATGTTTCAACAAGCTGATGAAGTGCTGGAAACACTCAATCATCTATATTGTGCCAAGAAATTTGGAAGACAGCTATATGGCCAACCGATGGGACAAGATTCATGTTTGTGCCCATTCCACAGAAAAATCGCCAGACAGAATGTGGGAATTATCAAACATCATCTTGAATAACATGTAAATGATATCTTGCCGAAGATCATACAGCAACAATTCAGCAGTACATCAAGTGAGAGCGGCCCAAAAGTCAAACTGGATACCGTAGAGGGCATGGAATAGGAGATGTCATTGCTGATGTCATGTGGCTCCTGACTGAAAGCAGAGAATATCAGAGACATGCTTACTAGTGTTTTGTCAGCTTTCTACTGTGTGGACTATAATAAACTGTGGATAACATTGAAAAGAATGTGAATTCCAGAACACTTCATTGTGTTCATGCGGAACTTGTGTGTAGACCAAGAGGCAGTTGTTCAACTAGAACAAAAGAATATTGCATGGTTTAGGGTGGGGAAAGGTATGTGCCAGGGTTTTATACGTTCACCATGCTCATACAATCTGCACACGGAACAAATAATCTGAGAAGCTGGACTACATGCAGAGGAACTCGGCACCAGGACAGGAGGACGGCTTGTTAACAACCTTCAATAGGCAGATGACACGACCTGGTTTTCAGAAAGCCAGGATGACTTGCAGCAATTATTGATGAAGATCAAAGTCCCTACAGGTTAGTAGTGATCATTATGATTAAAGGAAAAGGATTAAAGTTGTCAAGGATTTCATTTTACTTTGATCCACAGTAAATCCTCAAGGAAGCAGCAGTCAAGAAATCAAATGACATATTGCATTGGGAAAATGTGATGCACTCACTCAAAACTCACTGCCATCAAGTTGATTACAGCCTATAATGACACTATTTAAGGCGTTAAGTGAGTGCTGGGGTGCACCTAGGTCAAGTCGTGGTTTCTTCAATTGTCCCATATGCATGTGAAAGTTGAACAATAAATAAAGAAGACAGCAGAAGAACTGGTTCATTTGAATTATGATGATGGTGACGAATACAGAAAATACTATGGAGAAAGTACCAGAAGAACAAAGAATCAGTCTTGGAAGAAGTACAACCAGAATGCTCCTTAGAAGCAGAAAGAGCAAGGCTGTCTCACACACTTTGGACCTGTTGTCAAAGAGGTCATGCTAGGTGAAGTAGAAGGGGGCAGCAACAAAGATGAAGACTTCCAGAGGATGGATCGACACCGTGACCCCAACAATGTCCTCAAGCATAGCGATTGCGACGATGGGCCAGTCATCCTCCTGTAGGAGCTTCCTAGACTGCAGCTGACAACAAACAACTACCCTAGTGGTTGGCAGAAGCCACCCGGTTGTGCCGTGGAAGAAAGACGTGATGATCTCTTACATAAAAACTACAGCCTAGCAAACTCTATCCGCTGTGTACACGGGCGTCCCCACGAGTCAGAACGGACTGTTAGACTCAGGTACAGAATATCATCGATTGTGCTAGAGGATTTCACTCTTGGTAATGAAACCTGGGAGCCCTGTTTGCAGAGTGGTTTATGTGCTTGGGCACTAACTAAAAGGTGGGGAGGTCGCGTCCACCAGCTCCTCCACAGGACAGGATGTGGTAGTGTTCTTGCATATAGATTGTAGCCTTGGAAATCCCACCGGGTGGCTCTACACTGTCCTTTAGGGTCATTATGAGTCAGAATTGGCTTGCTTGCCTTGCATATGGTTTGCATTTGAACAAAGTTTCTCCAAGAAATGATATGATTCCACTTTGTCTCTTATGACAGTGAAAGGCAATATTTACAAGACTGAAGTGCAAACTGGATGGTTAGTGTCTCAACCCGGCCTCACCACTTCAGTAACCATGCCCACTGGGCAGATCATTAACTTCCCGATGGCCCAGTTCAGTTGGAAAATAGAGATACAAATGGTGCTTTTAGCGGCTGTGAAGAGAATTGAATGAGTTGACTCAGAGAGAGTGTTGGCTCCAGAGAGAGAGATCTGGGGTCTGCTTCTGTAAAGATCACAGCCAAGAAGAACTTACTAGACAACTCTACCCTGTGACCTGGATTTGACCGGTGTCAGAGGGGACGAGATGGCACCGAACAACCACACAGCGCTTAGTAAATACTGTGTAATTATTGTTCTTATTCAAAAGTAAATAAAAACCCTTCCGACACATGCTTTCTTGATTTCTTTATGTGAGAAGAAAGGTACTTTGGAACCAGGAGGAAGACACGAATGTGCTTAAGCACCTGTTGTGTGCTATGCTAAAGCATATAGATTGTTTTAGAGCAGTGGTTCTCTACCTTCCTAATGCCGCGATCCTTTCATACAGTTCCATGTTGTGGTGACCCCCCAACCATAAAATTATTTTCATTGCTACTTCATCACTGTCATTTTGCTACTGTTATGAATCGGATGACCCCTGTGAAAGGGTCGTTTGACCCCCAAAGGGGTTGAGAACTGCTGCTTTAGACACGCCTCAGGGTCACCTTCGTTTGACGCAGCTAATACCTCTATTTTACAGATGAGGAAGTGAAGGATAACAGCGCTTACATTGCCCACCGTCGCACACTGGAATTCACACCCAGTCTATTCTGCTTTCATGTGTCTGTTAGTTCCATTGTGTCTCTCTCACCCCTTGAAGTAGCCCACCGAGAAGCAAAGACAGAGCAACCTACTGCCGCCAAGGCCATTCTGACTCCCCGCCCAGGGGAGAACTAGCCCATAGGGTTTCCAAGGCTGTAAATCTTTATGGAAGAAGGCAGCTACAGCTTTCTCCCAGTGAGCCGCTGATGGGTTAGAACCACACACCTTTGGGTTAGGAGCTGAGCATTCTGACCTCTCCTTCTCAGTGAGCAAAAACCAATAGATGTGTGAGACAAGCTAGACTCGAGAACTCCCTCTAAAACTGTGAGTTTCATTTTGTTTCTGCCGTTATATAAAACAAAGAATAATGACAGGAAAAACCTGACTTGACAAGACCATTTATATTATAGTCTTTCTCATATTATGAACTTCATCCCTACAAAGCAATGCCTTTTATGGCAAAAATCAGCCTATGTTTGTTTTATTGTTAGCTACAAAATGTATGCTTTAGTTTTTAGGGTTTATTTGTGTTTAAATAACTCAATAGCAAGTATTTCCACACAGCAGAAAACACAAAATTGAGAGAATTAATTCATATTAAGTCAAATTTTGATGTTAAGTCTGGATCTGAGCTCACCCTTGACTACAAATTGCCATCTGCGCATACTTGGTAAGGCTGTCACGTCTGATTCAGGGGACCAGCTATGTGACAACCTCTGTTATCGGGATTTGCAGAATACATGCTGGTGTGTTAATGTTCAAATTAAACCTGCCAAGTAGTTGCAGGCTTTGTGAACATAGCTACTTGCCTCATTCAACAAACTTTGAAATGTCTGCAGGGGCAAAGAAGGGTTAAACACCTCTGTGTACCCTGAATGGACCGAGCTCTGAAGGTGCAGTGGTTCAGCACGCAGCAACTAGGTTCGAACGCACCAACTTCCCCACAGAAGAAAGCTGAGGCAGTCTGTTTCCCTAAAGATCTGCAGCCTTGGAAAACCTATGAGGCAGTTCTACGCTGCCCTGTGTTCACTGCCATTGAGTTAGCCGTGACTCACAGCCACCTGTGGGACACAGTCCAACTGACTCCCCGGGCGGTTCTGAGACTCTAACTCATCATGGCAGTTGAAAGCCTGTCTTCCTCCTCTCACCCTTGAAGGGGCTGAGGTTGGTGGAGATTGGAATCCACACGATGACAATGGGTTGGGTTTGGGTTTGCTGCGCTAAATTGACTGAATTCATTTGCCTACAAAGAGGCAGCTAGATGTTTTGGTTAAAAAGAAAGAGAAAAAGAGGAAGCGTGAGGGGAGACAGTGAGCTCGGGAGCAAGGAAGACGCAAAAGTGGTTTCGAAATCCCACAATATGTGGGAAATTTTATTTTAGCCCTTTGGATGATATATTTTTTGGTTTCTGGGTTAAAAACTGATTTACAGGAGTTATTTGTTTATTAAAACAATTTGCATTTTTCCTGTGACATGGGCATAAACATTTCTGCAACATGCCTTCTAGCTTTTCATTGTGTTTTTATTGATTTTTCACTGTCGTTGTGTCAACTCCGACTCATGGGAACCCTACAAGGCAGAGGAGAACCGCCCCTGTAGCTTTCTGAGACCGGGCATCTTTGTGGGAATAGAAAGCCTCAGCTTTCTCCCATGAAGTCCCAGGCGATTTTGAACTGTTGACCTTTCAGTTAGCAGCCCAATGCATAACCCACCACTAAACCACCAGACAATAAATACTGTATGGTTTAAAATCCAGAAGGCGTGTGTCAAGATTGCGTCCTCTCCCTGTACTTATTTAATCTGTAGGCTGAGAGAATATTCTGAGAAGCTGTATACATAATAGGAAGAAGAATTTGGCATCAGGATTGGAGGAAGTTTTATTAACAGCCTGTGATATGCAGATGACACAACTTTGCCTGCTGAAAACAAGGAGGACTTGAAGCCTATGCTGATGAAGGTGAAGGATTGCAGACTTCAGTGTGGATTACAACCAAGGTAAAGAAACCCACACACCTAACAGCTGGGCCAACAGAAACCTCATGATAAATGGAGAAAAAATTGAAGGTGTCAAAGATTTCCCTTCCTTGGATCCATAATCAATACTCATGGAAGCAGCACTCAAGAGATCAAAAGACATGTATCATTGGGTAAATCTGCTGCACAAGACCTCTTAACACTGTTAAGATGCTAATTTGAGGAATGAGATGTGACCGACCCAAACATGGTATTTTCAATCCTTGTATGTATGTGAAAGTTGGACATTAAATAAAGAAGACCAAAGGAAAATCAATGCATTTCAACTACGGTGCTATGAGGAGTAGTGAAAGAACAACGGACTGCCTAAAGAACCAGCATCTCTGTCTTGGAAGAAGTACAGCCAGAATGCTCTTCAGCGGCAAGGATGATGTGTTAGTTCGGGTAGACTAGAGAAACAAATCCAGGCAGACTCAGATATGTATGGGAAAGAGCTTTATATCAAAGAGCAATTGTATGTTAAGAAACCATCTCGGCCCAGTCCAGATCAAGCCCATAAGTTCAATTTTATCCCAGAAGTCCGATATTAGCCCTTATGCTCAATACTGGCTCATAAATTCTTCCACAGACTTACGCAGCACATGCAGTGATGCCAAAAGCAGGAGTACCGCAGGCCGGCGGGTTGAAAAGTCTTGTGGAAGCATCTCAGCGCTGGCGCTGCTCTTCGTGCGGCTCCTCCAGCTTTGGCTGCCATCAGTATGGCGCCACGTGACTTATCAGCAGAATGTAAAACAGAGAGAGTGTGTCCTGCCTCCAGAGAGGAAGACAGGAGTTCCCAGAATCCTCAGGAGAAGGCCATGCCCACACCGAGGCCTCACTGACTATGACCTGTTTGACAGGCTAGACTCCACCCCTTCACTGAAGTAGACAGGAGAACTGCCACAGATGACAAGACTCTACTCCACTGCTTTGGACGTTTGTCAGGAGAGACCAGTCCCTGGAGAAAGACATCATGCTTGGTAAAATAGAGGGGCAGCGAAAAAGAGGAAGACCCCCAACAAGGTGAACGGACACAGTGGCTGAACAATGGGCTCGAACATAAGGACAATTGTGAGGGTGGCCTAGGACAAACTGGGTGGTGTTTTGTTCTCTTCTGCATCGGGTTACGGAGGTAGTTACAGAAGTTCATGTCACTTGATGAAATATAAATGTTCAGGAGTGGTATTCAAACTGTCAATCAGGTTACAGCCTGATGGTGCCTCCTTGTGGTGTGGCCTCCTTCTCATAAGGAGTCCTGGAAACCTCCCCTTTTGTCTCTGCCTTTGCCTTCCTGGCTACCTGCCAGAGCCTGTGATTCTTCCACCGCCATTCGATCCACAAGACTGCACCCCTAGGCCTGTGATAGTACTGCATTCTGCATCATTTCATGTGGCTATGTGAGTCTGAGGAAGGACTTATGGACTAGTATCAGACTTAGAGACTTGAATTGGACTGGGCTGGGAGATTGTTCTCAATATATAATTACTTCTTGACATAAAGTTCTTTCTTACACAGGTATGAGTGTCTACGGACTTGTTTCTGTAGTCAGCCGGGTCTCACACAGTCACTATGAGTTAGCACCAACTCCATGGCACCCAACAACAACAACACTCATTCACCTGACCACACCTGATTTCAAGGAAAGCCAGGACTTGTCTACGGTGCCCAGGAAGAAGGGGAGAATAAACACTTACCAACCATTCCACACTATTTTTTTGTGGAACAGATTTGTTGTTGTTCTCCTTCACTCAAGTTCATTTGTGTCTACCTCATCATTATTAATGTATCCCCCCTTCCTCTCCCATATCTGTAAACCACAAATTAATGTTTCTGTTAGTCCCCAAACCCCTCCTTGCCTTTTCATAGTAGTGGTTTCGTCCACAGCGGGTCCTTGTGTGATGGAATTCTTTCGCTCAGCATAATGTTCATTCGTCTTATTAAGTGTTTTCCAGCCCTTTGGCCCTTTGCACACAGGACTCATTTTAACATAAACGTGCAGAACTGATCTTCCCTGATACGTTCTGAGAGGGGACAAGCAGAGGACAAGTCGATAGATAGCTGCCATTGGTCAACTCTAACTCATGGCCACATTCTGTTCAGCATGACACAAAGTTCCCTGGTCTTCGTCATCCTCAAGATTGAACCCATAGCACGTTTGAACCCATCACTGTGGCTGTGGTGCCGATCCATCTCACTGAGGACCTTCCTCCTCCTTGTTGGCCCTCGACTTCCCTGAACACAGTGTCCTCCCCTCGCCAGGGATCCTACCTGATGAGGTGTCCAAAGAAAAATCGCCAGGCCATGTGTGGATGTGATCACATTTTCTGGTTAGCTTTCTGAAATAGATCACCAGGCCATTCTTCTTAATCTGCCTTAGTCTGGAACCTACAAGCCTTGTAGGCATTGCTTCCAGGAGTATGCAACAGGCAATATGCAAGCCACCAAAATAACAGATGGTGGTGTGTGAGTGTGTGTGTGTGTGTGTGTGTGTGTGTGTGTGTGTGAGAGAGAGAGAGAGAGAGAGAGAGGAAGAACAAAAAGAAAGAATGGTATCACTTTGTTACCCTTCAGTTTCTCATTATCATCGGTGGTAAAGACCTTTAGAAGTCTTCAAGGGACTTGTGTCCTGGCTGAGGGTTAGAGGAGGGAGGCAGGCAGACTGGGCCGTTTCTTATTTGGTTAGAGAGAGATGCTGTCTTGGGTGGAGGCAACAGGGAGTTGTGTGAAACAAGATGGACTAGTGCAGTAGAACCTGGAAGCCATAGGAGAAATGAAAACATTGAGAAAGGCCAAAATGACCTGACGTAAGGTTAAAAATAAAAACAAAAAAACCCAAAGTAATCATATCACAAGGAAGTCTTAGCTCCGAGACTTGACCCAGAAACTCTGTAACACTTGCCTCCTCTTCCACTGCCTCCCACCAGCCCCATCTTGTGCTCTGTCTCCGGGAGGGCTCACGCTAGCCCATAGAAGCATTGCAAACACCCGTGATCATAGGTTTCATTGCTGCTGCTCAGAAGTACAAGTGGCAGGCCGAGGGGAGGCACGAGTCCCACTGAAACATGTAAAGGAAATGCATTTCAGACACCTCCGCTCAATACTCTGGGTTTATGTCCAATGATAGAATTACAACAAATGGTACATAGGCTCTCAGGTGTTATTGGAGTGAAATTCTAGAAATAATTTGTAAGAAATCTTTGTGTGTGTGTATACTGCCTGAGGACACTACAAACATGAACAACATCATTTCTATTAAGAAATAGCTTCCCACTTTCCTAGAAATTTATTATTTTTAGAAGTAATAATTCCTTAGGAGGGAAGTAACTTAAAGTTGAAGAGATGGTAAAGTGACGACGGAAAGAGTCTAAGAAATGTCCCCAAGTAGGAGTACAATTGGCAAATGAGACTAGGAAGGGCTTATAAAAAATATGCTAAAAATGACTCCAGTGCTTACTTTTCTTTGAAGCAATTCAGTAACATACCAAACATAGTAAAGCTAAATTTTGCTACTTTTTCATCAGTCTTTATCTCAGGTACTCTGCTTTCACCATGTGATTAAATGCACGTAAAACAAACTAATTTATTTTTATTCAAAATTTTATGTACTTCCTTAGAGCTGTGCATGTCAGTCAAGCTCTGTTGGTTTGGGAAGTTAAGACACCAGGCTGGGAAGACACCACAGGGAAGGCCAGTGATTCAAATCCGCCAGCTGCTCCTTGGGAGAAAGAGGAGGCTGTCTGCTTCCCTAAAGATTTGCCGCGTTGCATGCCTTATGATCTACTATGTGTTGCTACAGGGTTATTCTGAGTTCATGTCAGCTCTATAGTAGTGAGGTTGTCTTTTCTTCTGGTTTGTGGTTTTTATGTAGTACGTAATGAAATAGCGCCATTTTCCCTCTGAAACAGAAATGTGTAATGTTGTATGTACACTGTGCTAAAGTTCTCAAATTAATAAACTAACTTAATCCCCTAGTTCACTATGTGGTCCCATTGTTCTTTAATGTTGCAGCTTTGAAAATCTATCTATCTATCTATCTATCTATCTATCTATCTATCTATCTATCTAATATAGCATTTTATTGGGGGCTCTTATAGCAATGCATCCATCACTTGTATCAAGCACATTTGTACATATGTTGCCATCATCATTTTTAAAACCTTTTCTTTCTACTTGAGTCATTGGTAACAGCTCCTCTTTTTTTCCCTCCCCCATCTTCCCACCCTGGTAAACCCATGATAAAGTATAAGTTATTTGTATTTTCATAACTTACACCATCCACTGTCTCCCTTCACCCACGCTTCTGTTGTTCATCCCCCGGGGTGGTGGGGTGGGGGTGGTATACATCGATCATTGAGATCAATTCCCCTTTTCTCCCCCTTCTCCCCCACCTTCCCCCTAATCTCATGGTAGCTCTACTCCCATTATTGTTCCTGAGGGGTTTATCTGTGATTCCGTATGTTGAGAGTTCTTATCTGTACCAGTGTACATGTTCCAGTCTAGCTGGATTCGTAAGGTAGAACTGGGGTCATGATAGTGGTGGGGCCACTCCATTCTGACCACCCCCTGCCATTTGCATTGAATGGTTGCTTGTTTGGGGTCTTCTGATGCCTGAGATCTGCTCCCATCAATACCTCGTGGTCATACAGGTTGGTGTGCTTTTTTCATGTGGGTTTTGTTGCTTCCCTGCGAGATGGCTACTTGTTTAACTTCAAGCCATTAAGATCCCAGATGGCCATATCTTGAAATAGCCAGGGACCATCAGCTTTCTTCACCACATTAACTTATGCATCCATTTGTCTTCAGCCATTGTGTTGGGAAGGTGAGCATCACAGAATGCAGGTTATTAGAACAAAGTGTTCTTGCATTGAGGGAAGACTTGAATAGAGGTCCAATATCTGTCTTCTACCTTAATACTTAACATATGTACATAGACCTATATCCCTATCATAGCATATTAATATTTTTACATATATGTACATGCCTATGTTTATATCTCTGTAAATGTCTTTGCCTCCTAGTTCTTTCCTCTATTTCCTTTTACTTTCCTCCTGTCCCACTATCATGTAAGACCTTCATTCAACTCTGCATACTTCTCTTGGCTACATTTCAATTGATCAAACCCCATCAGACCCGACACTACAGATTCTACACCCTCCTTGCCGTCAATTTTAGATCTAATGGTGCAGATTTTAGTATTTTCTAAACCTATGCTAAGTTAGGGTTTGCTTTTCTAATTTTATTGGTGTGTGCCAGCTATATAATCTGGTGTCAACTTAAGAGTGAAGGGGTGGAGTTTAGCCTGTCATTCAGGTCGCAGCTTGATGACCTTGCTGGTGTAACAAAGATAAATAGCTCACTGGAGGCCTGATAAACTCACTCTCTGCTAGACTTTCCTGCTGACAGGCCAGATGTGCTACATTGATGAAGCCAGAGCCCTGGGGATGGAGGAGCCACGTGGAGACCCATGCCAATGCTGAGAGGCTTCCATTACCACTGGTTCCACGAGACTTTCCACCCATTGGTCTGTGATCTTTCTTTCTGCATTCAGCATCATGGCATGTGCTGTATGAGTATGAAGAAGAATTTACAGACTGGTAATGGACATATGGGCTAATATTGAATCTATGGATTTGACCCAAACTAGGCTGGCATGTTTCCTTAATATACAATTGCTCTTTGATATAAAGCTCTCTCTCATATATTTGAGTGTCCTGGATTTGTTTCTCTCGTCAACCCAGACTAACACATTGGTGTGTTGCTGTTTTACTGCACTTTTCATATATATATATATATATGAATATATCCCTTGCTATCAAGTTGATTCTGTTCATAGCAACCCTACACAGGATTTCTGAGATTAGAAATCCTTATGGGGGCAGACAGTTTCATCATGCTTGTTCAGGGTGTCCAGTGGGTTTGAACTCTCAACCTTGCAGTTAGCAGCCTAACCCATAATGCCACTAGTTAGTTGACCCATGAACTTGAAAAAAAAAATTAAAAGCTTGCTAAATTTCTAGGCAAAGTGTGGTAGCTGAGGAAGTGCTTGCTAAGTCTTTAATATTTTTCTGCCTAATTGGATCTATTTTAGCAATATGAGCTATTGCAGCTATTATGAACTGAACAATGGAGGGTGGCCAATTATTCCAGAGCTGTGCTTAGTGGCTGCTCTCCTTGCACAGATACTACCCTTCAACATCAACTCAAAGGCAACTTGCATGTTTCTGGGGGATTGAACAGGCAGGTAGATCGACCCTATTAAACATCATCACTTCAAAGTCTGGAGCCAGACATTAAGAATCTTGAGACCATCTGTACTGTCACCCTGCGTCTTGGAGTTCCTGGCCAGCGGATGCTTAAACTATGCACAAAAAGAAACGCAGAATGATACTTAAGAACCGTATCGAAGAATTTATGCTTGTAAAATCTTCTGTATGAGAGATGGGTTCTCATATGGTCTGTGTATTCAATATAGATGATTTCTTCCAAAATTAGCCTTGCAATTGGCTTGAGCAAACAACCATCAGCATTAGGAGAAACATGGCAAGATTAAAATCCAAATGGGAGGTACCAGTTGAAGGGGACTGGAAAATTGGATAATAAAACTCAGTGTAAAAATAGAAACTGAATATCAACTACTAGTGCGGCCTCTGCGTCTCCAGGAGCCAGGCCACTAAAGCAGAGCTAATAGCTAAGAGCCCCGGGGTCTCTGGCAGGCTTCTCTTTGCTTTAAGAAAAATGGGAACTTGAGGATGTTTTTCTTCAACAAACTCCTACTTTTTGTGACCCCCGCCCCCCCACAACCATGACTGCTGCTCCCAACATCTTCCTGTTTTCTAAGTGCTCCTCAGGGCACTTCCCTCCCCTTACACGCCACCTGGCTAGTGCCCCCTTTTACCATTTCTTTCAGCCTCATCCCCACCAAAGTCTATCTGATAAGCATTCATTTTCTTTGGGGCATGCCTCCTACTGAGATTTAAAGAAAAATCCACTGCCATCTAGCCTACTCCAACCCACAGAGAGCCTATATAGGGATTCTGAGTCAGTGAATCTTTAGGGGAACACACAACCTCATTGTTTTACTCAAAGAGTCACCAGTGGGTTTGGACTGCCGGTGGGTTGTGGGTTGATGCTTTCCCGATCGTACCATCCTGAGACATCTTTTGAAAGACAGTAACATGGATTCAGGTTCTGGTCTGGCTCTTTATTAACTGTGAGACGATACATGAGGTATGTTAGCTCTTCTAGCCTCGGTATGTTCCTAAGTAAAATGGGCACAAGAGTACAAATACCTAATAAGGTGTTTTGTGGGATTAGTATGTCTCAAATGGCTAGGAAGATGTCTGAAACATAGTAGAGCCCAAAGAATGAAAGGTATTACAACTTATTTGCTAACCCACACTAAAACACACAAACACACATTTGTTATCATAGTAAAAATGTTTTTTAAATGTACACATATCACAGAGGAAAATCATAACATTGTATTCAGAGAAATTAAGGAAGAGTTCAGTTGAGTGGTATGCCATGCACGTGGATTGAGAGATTCATTTTTCTATGGATTTTGAGCTCATACTTAAGCTTAGTCCTAATCTTACAACAATTAGTTCTTATGAGGTGGCCTGACTTGATATTTTCCCTTACGAAGAGGTCACTGAAGTTTTGGGTGCCAGAGCAAAGTGGTGAAAAAAATCATGATGTCCCACTATCAGAAAGAAGGATCTCAAAGTCTTAAAGACTTGTCTTACAGTGAGCAGCCATCTAAGTCCGGTATCAAAGACCGCACAGAAGAAGCACACCCACTGTGTGATCCAAGGATTGTAAATAATAAAATCCAAGACCAGAGGAGACCAGTTTGTGTAATCCAACATCTGTAAATAATAAAATCCAAGAGCAGAGAAGGAAATGGTACTGGAGCTTAGATTCAGAGCATCAAGCTTTCAGAAGGCTATGGGTGAGAGTGAAAACCGAAAATCCATTTGCAATCTGCCCTGCAGATGAAGACTCCAGTAAATCTTCCCTGGTCGTTGACCGGGTCTGTGGATAGCCTTCCTGTCTGTCTGAAGGGAGATGGAGTAGTGCAGATATGGTCGGATTAAAATTTAACACCTTCTCATTTGTTATCCCTTTGGATTCATCTTAACTTTGCTCCGGTTTTAATGTTTGATGCTTTCATCTCAATTGAGATTTTTCTGTCAGTTTGTTATTGTTGTTTTTTGTTTTGTTTGTTTTTCTTTATAAGAAATCCAGGGCATGTAAGTCCATAGAGACAGCAATTGAAATAATAGTTTCTTAGGGTTATGACAGGAGGTTGGGGGGTGGGGGGAGGGGAGCTAATAATAAGAACTACAAGCATGAAGAAAGTGTTCTAAAATTGATTGTGATGACGATTGCACAACTCTTTTAATATACTTAAACCATTAAATTGTATGGTATGTGAATTATATACCAATGAAACTGTTAAGAAAATTCATTATTCTAAAGACATACAATTTTCCAAAATCTCAACTTACATATTAAATCAAGATATTCAGTGCAAATCCCTGTTGGCATATATGGGGTTTCCCCTGACATGTTGGTCTTGGGCCAGGTCCCTGAAATGTAAGCTCTGAAACCTTGCACTTTTCCAGGGACTGATGTGCTGTTACTCTCAGTAGGGCTCCAGATCACACCTCAGAGTTTATGCTAATGAGTGACTCTAGGGTGGGGATTGGCCAATTGACAAAGACCCACCTGTGATAACTGCCCAACCTCAGGGGCAGTCAGGCCTGGCTATTTAACTCAATCAGTCATGCCTATGTAATGAGGTCTCAGTAAAGGCTCTGGATGAGAAGCTCCATGGGCTTTCTGGTAGGTGACAGACTAGCATTTGGGAGGGTACTACACTTCTTTTGGGGATGTGTAAGGTTTGCATTGAGAACTTCCCAGATCTCACCTCCTCATTTGTACCTTTTTTGCTGTGTAAAACTGTAATCATAACTACATTCCTTTCTTGAATTTTATGAGGTCTTCTAGCCCATTGAACCCAGAGAGTAGTGAGAGCTTACAGGGCAGAAGGAAGAGGAACCTGGGGGATTCTGTGCTTCTGAGGGGGTACCCCCAAAAGATTCTTTTTTCCAGTTATATATTTAATTTTTATTTACAAAGCAACCTTATCGCCTTCAGAGTACTGTCCATTACAATTAATATACCTGTCAAATCTGTGAGTCCATTTTGGAAACATTTGTCACTCATCTACTTGGATGGCTGACAACATCTCCCTCATTTTTTCCTTCACTTCTATGCCATCAAATCGCTGTCCTTTCATGTCCCTCTTCATTTGTGGAAACAAAATGAAGTCACATGGAGCGAGGTCAGGTGCGTGAGCAAGAAAGCATGCTGTTTTTTGACCAAAAACTGGTGCACTGAGATGGCTGTGTGAGCAGGTACATTGTCTTGGTGGCAAAACCAGTCTCCCATCTGCCACAAATCAGGCCTTTCTAGTTATTCAATCTTTTCAGAACCTTTAAATGGAAAGCTTGATTAACAGTCTGACCTGGTGGAACAAACTCCAAATGCACTATCCCCGTCACATCAAAACACTTTAAAAAGCATTTTCTTGATCTTTGATTTCACTTGAGCTTTTTTTTTTTTTCCTAACAAGGTGACGATGGGGTTTTCCACTGGCTTGACATGTTTGCTTTTGATAGGTTGGCTAATCTGCTCAGGTGTGTGTTGTTCTATTGATAGTGGATTAATACCTTCAGCTAGGAGGGGTGGATCTATTGACTGGGGTGGGTCAATAGTTTCTAGGGGCTCAATATCCTCCTCTTCTGGATCATCAGCCCCTATGTTCCCATCCCATGTTTCAGGGTCCCAACTTTTTCCTATCATTGCCCTCACTTTGGTATCAGACACTGCTCTAGATCTGCAATTCAGCTGACATTGAAATTCAGCCACTTGCATAATGAGACTCTGGACCTGGTTCTCAGCAATGTCAGCTCTATTGCTAGAAGAGAGAAGGTTCTCCTTTGTAGCACAGGTGGGAGCTTTTAAATCTGTTAGTCGGCACCTGAGGTTCGCGTCTGAGGCTCTGAGACCATCTCTCTCCTTAATCACACTTTCCATTGTAAGAAGGACCAGCCAACCAGCTTCCCTATACTTGTCATCCTTACAAAACTGGAAAATATCAAACATATGATCATTCAGAGCCTCTCCTTTAACCAGCACCTCATCTATCGGTGGTGCCACTTTACGTATTATCTTTTCTACTTCACACCATGGATTAGTAGGAGTAGCAGACTCATCCATGCTTTGGGGTGTTGAAGTAGCATTACTAGTGTTAAGACTAATCAGGATGGAAAGCCAATTTAAGAAGCCCATATTTATGATTTTATTTCTCTAGAACCACTCTTGGTACCAATTATGTTAGACAGGGTTCTCTAGAAAAACAAAACCAGAACACGAATAATTTTATATATATTTATATAGATAGATACATAACATAAGAAATAAACAGTTAATTAATCTGTAAAGCAGTACAAATAGTTCAGTACAACTCACTCCCATGCATTGTAAACTTAAATGTGAAAAGAAAAGATTTAAGTGTTTATAAAATCATAAATGTCTTCATGACATTGGACCTGATTTTAAAATATGATATAAAAATGAACTCTAGTTGCACAGTGGATTTCACATTGGACTGCTAACCACACGTTCAGTGGTTCAAATCTACCAGCTGCTTCTTGGGAGAAGAATGAGGCTTTCAATTCTTTCAAAGATTTATAGTCTCAGAAACCCACAGGGACTGTTCTACTCTTCCTAAGAGGGCTGTTCTGAGTAGCAAATGACAAATGATACTGATTGTGGTTTCTTTTGTTGGTGGTGGTGGTTGGATAATGAAGTAGTTACATGGAGCAAGAGATTCCATCAAGAATGTGCAAATAAAGCTGAGGAACGAGAAAAATATTTGCAACACATATTGTCAACCAAGGACTTGTATCCAAAAGCAAATTAGGGGGAAAAAAAAGACAACATGATTTAAAAATGAGCAATGAGGAGAGGTCGGGGGAATGGGGAATCAACATCAATGGCACAAGAAGGAAGGAAAGTTTCAGAAGTTGATTGTGGCAATGATTGCACAAACTTTCTTGAAACCTTGAAATATTGAATTGTATGATGTGTTAATTATAGCTCAATAAAATTTTAATGATAATAATAATAATTGAAATGATCAAAGCAAAGAAAAATGCACTTCATGCCCAAATAGCCAATAGGAATGTGCCAAGATGCTCAACTTCAATAATAACCAGAAAATATGAACTAAAATCTTACAGAGATACTGAACATTTGCAGATTGACAAACTTAAAAATCTAATAATAATAAAAGCTGATTGGACTCTTGAGTTATTAGTTGCTGCTTAGTTGGCTCCAACCCACGGCCTTAGGTATAAAAGAATGAAAGAGAGTGCTCAGTTTTCTGTCCTCTTCCTAGTTTTAGGCATTGGGTGAAAGCGCCAAGAACGAATCAGCTCCTTTAAGCATGATTACTTTGTTTCACAGAGCAGTGTTCGTCGATGCCCTTGTTTCACTCAATCTCAAGACTAGTGTATTTTGTTATTGTTGTTATGTACCGTTGAGCTGTCTCAGACCCATGGCAAACCTGTACATAGCAGAGCAAAGTGCAGCACAGTCTTAGTCCTGTGCCAGCCTCACCATTGTTTCAATGCCTGAGCCCATTGTTGCAGCCGCTGTGTCCTTCCATCTTTGAAGGGCCTTCCTCATGTTCAAGATCCCTCCACTTTACCAAGCATGAAGTCCTTCTCCAGGGACTGCCTGGGCTTCCTGACAACATGTCAAAAGTATGTCAGAGGAAGTCTGGCCGTCCCGGCCCCTAAGGAGCACTCTGGCCTTACTTCTTCCCAGACAAATCGGTTTCTCCTTTTAGCAGCCCATGGTACTTTCAGGATTCCTCTCCAGCACCACAGTTCAAGCACATCCATTCTTCTATGGTCTTATTTAGCCCATGTCCAGCTTTCATATGCATATGATGCGTGGTTTAGGTCAGGCGCACCTTAGTCCTCAAAATAACGTTCTTGATCTTCAACACTCTAAAGAGGTCCTGTGCAGCAGATTTACCCAATTCAGTTCTTCTTTTGATCTCTTGCCCACTGATTCCACGAGCATTGATTGTGGATCCAAGTAAGACAAAATTCTTACCAACTTCAACCTTTTCTTCCTACATCATGATATTAACTATCAGTCCAGTTGTGAGGACTTTGATCGTCCTTACACTGAGTTGTATCCCATACTGAACACTAGTTTTTGAAGGCTGAAATCTTGATCTTCTTCAGCAAGTGCGTCAAGTTTTCCTCACTTTCAGCAGGCAAGGTTGTGTCATCTGCATATCGCAGGTTATTAATAAGCCTTCCTCCAATCCTGATGCTACACTCTTCTGCATATAATCCAGCTTCTCTCATTATTTGCTCCACAGATAGAGCTGACAAGTATGGTGAGAGGATACAACCCTGCCGCACAGCTTTCCTGGTTTTAAATCATGCAGCGTCCCTTTGTTCTGTGTGCACAGCAGCCTCTTGATCCATGTACACGTTCTGAATGAGCACAATGAAATGTTCTGGAATCCCCATTCTTCTCAAGGTTATCCACAGTGTTTTATGGCCCACACAGTCGGATGCCTTTGCCTCAGTGAAATCAAAGTAAACATTGTTCTGGTGTTCTACGCTTTGAGCCAAGGTCCATCTGACATCAGCAATGAGATCCCTTGTTCAACCTCCTCTTCTGATTCCAGCCTGAACCTCTGGCAGGTCCCTGTCAATGTGTCGCTGCAACCATTGTTGGGTGATCTTAAGCAACATTTACTTGCGTGCCCTATCAATGATATCATTCTATAGTGTTGGCATTCTGTTGGGTCACTCACTGTTCTTTGAAGTGGACACAAACATGAATCTCCTCCAGTAAGTTGGCCAGGTAGCTGTCTCCCAAATTTCCTGGCATAGATGAATGAATGAATGCATCATGTTTAATGATTGTACCTGGCCACACACAGTAGAATCTTGAACAAAATCACAGGTCTCCCATAGCAGGCATGTTTCCTATGGCATGACATTTATTCAGCTTTTAAGTACTTATGTGTCGAACTCTGTGTTGGGTACACAGAAGAATACTCCGCCCCTCCTACCCTCAGTGTTCTCAGTCAGAAATAATAATCTGGATAAGTAAACACATAAACTGGTTCATGTAAATTGGACTAAGGACAAATAAAGTTGAATTGGGGAAAAAGAGACACAGCAAAGAATTACTTTTAACGAAGATCTTTCCTCCCACTCCCTTCCCCTTTACCCAAGTTAGCACATGTCTACCCTCTAGTTAATTATCCTGCTGCTCTTTGCTATCAAATAATGTTTTTTGGAGGTGTGAAACCTTTCCTTGACCTTTATAAAGTGGTACAATGTGTGTCCTTTTGTGACTGACTTATTTCACTCAGCATGATGTCCCGCAGGTCCATCCATGATATGCGGTGTTTCACCCATCCATTTAATATTGAGTCGTATTCAGAATGGGCATCACAACACTGGCAGTGATTTGATGTTTCAGATTGTGCGTACATGCCTTGGTTTAGTTATCTACTTTTTCACTGGTAGACATTCAGGTTGTTTTCAACTTCTTGCTATTGTGAATATTTCTGCAATAAACATGGGTGTGCATGTAGTTATTCATGTTGAGGCTCTTATTTCTCCAGGATCTATACCAGGTAGAGGGACTGCTGGATCATATGGTGTTTCTCTTTCCAACTTTTAGAGCAGCGGTTCTCAACCTGTGGTTACAACTATTTGGGGGTCGAACGACCCTTTCACAGGGGTCAGGTAACACATCCTGCATATCAGATATTTACATTACAATGCATAACATTAGCAAAATTACAGTTATGAAGTAGCAACAAAAATAATTTTATGGTTGGGTGACACCACAAGATGAGGAACTGTGTTAAAGGGTCGCGGCATTAGGAAGGTTGAGAACCACTGTTTTAGAGAAAAAGCCTTATCAATTTTCACAGTGGTTGTACCATTGCAGTCCCCCTAGCAGTGTATGAGGGTTTTATTCTCTAACCTTCATCAGCATTTTTTGGTTTCCTATGTTTTAACTTTTGCTCTTTCATGGTTGTTTTGATTTACATCGCTCCAGTGACTCATCATTACAAGCCTATGTTGCTCTGTCGGCTGGTCGCTGGAATGTCTTTAATGGAATAAGCATTGCGCTGTTCATTGCATAATCCGAGAACCCACCACTCTGGGAGGAAGATGGGGCTTGTCTGCGCCTGTCAATATGGAGAGCCTCAGAAGCCCTCAGGAGCAGTCCTGTAGGAGAAATTATTGATGAAGTCCTGATGGACTCAATAGCAGTGGGTTTGGTGTAGTTCTTGTGACTGTGGTCAGGTGCCAATTGGTTCTGCCTCCGTGATCCTGTGAACGACAGAATGAAATGCCACCCGGTCTTGCACCACCCTTGTAATTGTGCTTAGGTTTGAGCCCACAGTTGCGTCCATTGTGCCACTCCATCTCGCCAAGGGTTTCCCTTTGTGTCGCTGCCCTTCTTCTTGACCAAGCAGGGTCCTTTCCTAGGTGCCCGAAGGACACCAGAGGAAGCCTCGCCATCCTGCTTCTAAGCACGTGCTGGCTGTCCTGGTTTCCAGGCAGATCCGTTTGTTCTTTGGGCAGCCCAGAGTACGTTCAACACGCTTCCCTCGTATCATAATTCGAATGCATCATTTCTTCTCCCACTTTCAAATACATATCATGCTATTGAAAATACGATGGCTTGGGTCGCGTGCACCTTCATTCTCAAAATGACGCTCGTTCTTCAGAAATTTGTGGAGAAGATTTACCCAAGGCAATACCTCATTGGATTCTTGGATGCTGCCCCAAGAGTTTTTACTGTGGATCCCAGTAAAATGAAATCCTTGAAAACTTTGATCCTCTCTGATTTAATCACATGGGTTTTTAAGGGCTACTTGTGAGGGTTTGGGGTTGCTTTACATCGATCTCAGTCTTTGATCTTCTTTTCCATACAGTCCAGCTCCTTGGATGATGTGCTCAACATACAGATTGCCGAAGTCCGGCGAAGGCATACAGCCCTGACACACACCTGTCCCGAGTTTAAACCGGGCAGCCCTTTAAAACAAGGAAACAGATAACTTGTTAGTAAACTGACTCTGCCCATTGGTGACTTTGTGTGTGTTAGGATTGTGTTCTATAAGGTTTCCAGTAGCTGTTATTTTGGAAATAGATCATGAAGATACTTCTAGGTGGACTTAAACCCCCAACCCTTTGGTTAGCAGCTGAGCATTAACCATCTACATCCCCCAGGGGCTCCCACATTCCTCTCCTACTTGGAAGCTGTGGTTCCTTTTGGTACCTAGTCCTGGTCACCACACATCCACCCCTTTTCTCCTTCTCTGCTTCTTCTTCCTCCCCCCGCCCCCCTTAGGAAGTCATACCTACCCTTCCATGCTTGAATTCAATGCAACCTTCTTTGTAACCTTCTGGGTTCACCAAATTGAAAACGAATGCTCCCTTTGTGACATCATCCCACATCAACACCACACGTGTCTCCTGCAGCATATTTGATCATGTATGACCATTACTATGTACATGTTGTATTTCCCCTATGAGACTGTAAGCTCCGAGACCATGATTAATTTCACTTTCTGTTCTTCACAAAAGTCAGGAACCCAGTTTATAACCACAGTCTGGCTTGGTGGACTTGCCCATGTAAACAGAGCTGAGAGGTTTGGCAGCAACTTAGCCCAACTTTTGAAGTCGGAAGTTTCTTTAGGAGTAAAATGGTCACATTCTATACATAATAGCTTACACTATTACAATATATTAAAGCAGTTCTACAGTTGGGACACATGAAATTTACAAAGGAAGACTGTACATAGGTTAAAGAATACTTAATAGAAATAGTTTATACAAATAAACAGTTTTTTTCCATTAAAAATCTTTTTTCCCCATTAAAAACCATTAATGAAGAAACATAGCTATTTTCTTTTCATGGCTAGAATGTGATAAGGTTGACTTACCACCCATGGCTCTATCTTCTCATGCTAATAGAGTCCATTAAAATAACAATTATGGATTATGGAATTTAGAATATAAGAGCTATACATGAAATTTATTATTTTACCTATACAGTTTAAAATTATTTCATTGTTGTTGCTCTTATTAGCTATCAAATCAATTCTGACTCGATGTCCACAGAGAGTGGAACGGTTCTGTGTGCGAGGCCCACTACGGAGCTCTGTCCGGAGCACTGAGCCTCGGCGATGACCGCTCCAAGGGCAGTGGAGAGAGGAGGCTAGCCAGCGGTGTTGACAGTAACAAAGACTGTTCAGTGGGTTCGCGAATCATCCCAACTTCCAAGTCATATTTGTATTAATTACTTCTAGTAACAGTAATCACATATTACATGCAGTTGGCCTATAATTCTTAAGAAACACGACAGGCTACCCCAAATCATAATCTACTGTAAGTACAGAATGCACTGTGAGCACGTGAAAGAAGAATCCTATCATTCATTATCTTGACATCTGCTCTCTAACTGACTGCCCCTTCTCCATGTCATTCAGGGACTGAGAACGTTGGAGGGGCCCATTAGACTCTGTGGAGGAATCAGGAAATCCACATTCCAAACTCTTATTTGAACCCTCGGAAACAGTCAAAACATTCAGTGATGAAGGGATAACTATATGGATTATATTTAAACATGGTTGATTCAAATAAAAATGGCTGCTGCCTTGCTCACAGCTCACACAGAGAGAGGGTTGTCAGTTCTGTGAGCAGTTCCCAAGGCTGCCATCTGAGATGCTCTGAGCAAGTTAGCACCAATAAGCTTTCAGTTACCAGTCAAGGATATTTAAGTGCTAATGAAAATCGTTAAAATCTTTTCAATACGATGATTTGGAAATTCCCACCATATATTTTTTTGTTAGTGGTTTCACTATTCCACATTTTTCTTTGTTGGAAAAAAAAAACCATTTGCTAGTCATGTAAACCTATCATGCTGCTATAGGTCAGTATAAAATGGATGGCATTAAATTTGAGGGCTTTTTTGAAAAATCCTGCAGGAGCCTGGATAATGTAGCAGTTATGTGTTGGGCTGCTAACCTCAAAGTCAGCAGTTCAAAACCACCAGCTGCTCCTATGGAGAAAGACAAAGCTTTCTACTCCCATAAAAAATGACAGTCTTAGAAACCCCCAGGGGCTGTTCTACCCTGCCCTATAGGGCTTCTATGAATCAGAATTGATGGACAGCAGTGAGTGATTGGGAGTAGAAAACAAAAAACCAAACCACTACCTTCTACTGAACCTACTGAGGGTTTCCGAGATAGTAAATCTTTCCAGGAGCAAAGAGCCTCCTCTCTCTTTTATGGAGAGTCTGGTGGGTTTGAACCACTGACCTTCCATTTAGAAGTCCAGGTCTTATCTGCCAGTACTATCCAGGCTCCTTAGAGTTACATTAGGACATGTAATGGGATCCATGAAATCTTGATTACTTTTAGTGATCTCTCCTTGAAATTTCCTCCTGTTTTCTTAAATGTTTAATGTTAAATGATCTTCAGGATCTCAACTTTGTAGCTAGCCAGGGTTCATTTTTCAAAAACCCAAGAAAACCAGGTCAGTGGTGAGCATCCAAAAAGGGTGAATAACCAAGAGAGACGTCCTTCAGGCACCTCTCCTGGCAATGGGACGGCTACCCTCCATTCCTAATTCCTCTTTTCCAGACAAGCACACTTTCTCCCTGGGGCCATTCAAGTTCTTTTCTGAAGCTCCCAGTTCTATGTCCACTCTCCTCACACTCCCTGGCTATAATGCCGATTGCCCTTGAGACAATGTGGACCGAACTTGGTCAATGCCCAGCTGTTTGGGTTGGCTCTTTCTGGACACATGCTTATTGCAGCTCAGTTAAAAAAACAAAAAAACTGAAAGAAAAACGAAACCTGTTTCAATCAAATTGATTCTGACGCTTAGAGACCCGATACGACAGAGTAGAACTCCCCACTGGGTTTTCAAGGCTCTAATTTTTGCAGAGGCAGACTGCCACCTCTTTCTCACAGAAGCAGCGGGTGGATTTGAACCACTGACCAGCGGTGGTTAAGCGGTTGAATGCTTAAAACCTGAGCCACAGGGGCTCGTTACAAAACACAAAAGCAGTTGCTATTGAGTTGATTCTGACTCAAAGTGACCCTATAGAGAGTTTCCCAAGCTGTAAGTCTTGAAGGGAGCAGACAGCCTTGTCTTCTCTTCAAACTCTGGACATTACTGTCAGCAGCTCAATGCACACTTAACCCACCAGGCTACCAGAATTACTTCCCCCCAAAAGCAAACCAAACCCATGGCCATCGAGTCTGTTCCCACTCAGCCGTCCTTTGTAAATTTCTCTCCCTCGGAGCAGCTGGTGGGTTTGAATCACTGATCTTGCAGTGAACCATGCAATGTTTACTGGATCATAACCACCAAAGGTCCTTAAAGAGAGTTCCTGAAAACAAAACAAAGCCATCCAAACTCTCTACTATAAAGTTGACTTTCACTTATAAGGATCCTATAGGACATAGTAGAACTGCCCCTTTGGGTAGGGGAGCAGAAAGCTGCACGTTCTCCCTTGGAGTGACCGGGAGGTTTGAACCACAGCTTTGTGGGTAGCAGCCCAGCGTGTAACCCACTCTGCTACCAGGGCCCCTCCATGGATGGTTGATGTAAGGAAGCTCTGGGAAGGAAGAAGGTGTGCGACCCTGCTTCAGCGGCCCTCCCCTTGAGCCTCAGACCTTTTCTAGATCTGTCTTCATTTCTGAGAGCTGCTGTCACAGGTAAACCACAGGTGAGCTGCTCGAATGGTCAGCAGTCTACTGCAAACCAGAATCTCAGCCTTCCCGAGTAGTTAGCCCGGGTATTCTTTTGTTCCTTGACTTCTGGCCAGTCTTCACAAGACACCTCTCTGTGTGTGGAATCTGCTCTTTCTGTAGCACAGATGTGATTTGATTGAGAAGGTTTGCTACTTAGACCTGATCTAATTGACACAGCAAAGAAAATCTTGTTTCCAAACAGGACGAGCGGTCTATCCACAGGTACTGTGGTCGTTGCTGTGCACCTTTGAATGGATTCTGACTCACAGTGACCATACAGGACATATGTGCCCCAGGGCATCCTTGCTTTTGCGTTTGACAGAGGAAGCTTGCCAGGGTTTCATTCCATGGAGTATCTGCTAGGTTTGAACCACCGACCTTTCTTTCAGCTAGCAGCCGAGCACTTGACTATTTCACCACCAAGGTTCTTCTCCGCTGATGCTGGGATTAGAATTCCAACACATATTTTGTTTTAAATACTTTTATTGGGGGCTCTTACATCTCTTATCACAATCCATGTGTTCATCCAGTGTGTCGAGCACCTTTGCACATAGATCACCATCATCATTTTCAAAGCATTCTCTTCCCACTTGAGCCCCTGATATCCGCTCCCTATTTCTTCCCCCGTCCTCCCTCCCTCCCTCCCTCACAAACCTTTGATAATTTATAGATTATTTTTTCCATATCTTACATCGTCTTCCGTCTCCCCTCACTCACTTTTCTGTTATTCTTCCCCCTGGGAGGGGGTTCTAGTTGATCCTTGTGAACGATTCCCCCTCTCCCTCCATCCTCCCCTAATCCTCCTGGTATCTCTACTCTCCTTGTTGGCCCTGAGGGGTTTATCTGTCCTGGATTCCCTGAGTTGCGGGCTCGTATCTGTAGCAGTGTGCATGCTCTGGTCTAATCCGATTTGTAAGGTAGAATTGAGGTCATGATAGTGGGGTGAAGGAAGCACCAAAGAATTAGAGGAAAGTTGTGTGTTTCATCGGTGTTATACTGCACCCTGACTGGCTCATCTCTTCCCTGTGACCCTTCTGTTAGGGAATGCCCAGTTGTCTACAGATGGGCATTGGGTCTCCACTCCATGCCCCCCATCATTCACATTGGGTATGGTTTTATTCTGGGTTTTAGATGCCTGATACCTAATCCCATCAACACCTCATGAACACATATTTTGGAGGGACACGGTTTAGTGCACCACAGGATAGAAAATAATCCTAGAAATTGCCCTGCAGAAGTGGATATTTATCTTATTCTTGTATATATTCCTGCCAACCCCACCCCACCCTAAAAAAGACAATTTGACTCAAGAGTTTTTGAGGTTGTAAAATTTTTATGGGAACAGATAGCTTTATTTTTCTGCCATAGAATGGCTGGTGAGTATTCAGTCCAATACTTACCAGATAGCACCTCTGGGACTCTGATCCATTTACGCAGTGGCGTCTGTAAGCTGTTGATCATGCACCCCAGAGTGGGGAAAAGTGAATGTGTTCCCCTCACTGTGAGAGTGAATAAATAAGGATGGCTGCAAAACCATGGACACCCTTAAACACACACACACACACACACGCACACACGCACACACGCACACACGCACACACATACAAAACGTGTACAACGTGAAGCTATTGTTTCATGACCTACCGTCCAGCCAGGTCCACATCTCTCGGATGGCCATGTTCACCGTCTCTCCAATTGTCCCAGAAAACCCCGGGCTCCTTGTCTGACTGGCACCAGGTAAGAACAGCAGTTTGGGGATCCTTCAGGAGCTCAACTTTTTTTTTCCTTTAAATTTTTTCCTTTACAAAGTCCTTTGAGTTTGGGAAACAAAATGGAGTCTGGACGGGGCAAGATCAAGGCCATGGGATCAATGGAGCATATGTCCAAGACCGGCCAGAAGACTGGGCTTCCCGGGGTGAAGCTGTGCTGAGTGCTGACTCAGAGCAAAGACGCTGCAGGTCAACCGGCCATATCACAAGTCCAAGTCCAAGCATCTCCAGTCCAGCCTCTGCGATGGCGCGGCAGTGCGACGTGAGCAAACCGCTTATCCCTTTAGGATTTGGTTTCCTCGTCTGTGGAATGAAAATCAGCACAGTTCTGATATAATTATTGGGAAGATGAAGACTGAACTAATCCAAGGGGCCTTCAAAAAGTTCGTTGAAAAATAGAATCTGAAGACACGAGGGTCACAGTCTATTTAACATGCATTACATCCAGGCTTTCCTTGTCAAGGAGGAGGAATTTACTTTGGGCATTTTCTCCTTTTCAGATGGATGGGACTGAATACATTTCTTTCCAAAACAACTGAGGATGAGCGCAGTGTCCCCGGGTCCCCTTGCCTGTGAGCTGCATGAGAGCTGGCCTGGCTCATCGCTCTGGCCCGAGTACCAACGCCATCCTCGGCCCAAGGTTAGTCATCGGCTAAAAGAGTATTAAGAAATATGATTATATAACGGTGTGTCTTCTTAACAGGACTTTAATAGTTTTACTTTCTGAAAGGAAAGAGCAGTCAGGGCGATGGCTCTTTCTTGCCTGCCTCCCACCTGCCAGAGCTCTTATTGGACTGTCTTCCTGAAACAGTCTCAATGAATTTTCCAGGTAGAAATTAGGACTCACATTTCACAGGGGCGAATGTGAGCTTCCCAGAGACCATGACCTTCACGGGGTTCCCTGGGTTATTAGGTGGCAGGACCAGGATTTGACCAGGGTCAAAGTCTGTGCCTTTTCTGCTGCTCAGCTGTCTCTGTGATGTGAGAAGAACTTGGGGGCAGGGCTGCTGCTCTGGGGAGCATCCAGGACCACCGGGAGGAAGGAGTCCCTGTGGATGGCTGGTTCTTGGATGCTTCGTAGATGTGTCAGGTAAGCCACCTGTTGTCATTGAGTCCAGAAACTGGCCATCAGACACTGGCCTTTCTCTCATTAGAAGGAAAAGGCAAACAAATCACTGTGCTAAATCCAAGTGGCTGGTGATCTTTGCACCACGGCCTTGTTTTCTTATGTATTTCTTGCTTTTTGAAAAATGCTGAAGTTAGTTGGTGAGAAAAACCAGAAACTCACAAAGAGCGCTGGATGGGGGCAGTTAATGAAAAGCTGTGCTATCATTTACAAAAGGAACCGAGGGCTATTTACCTGCAAAACCGAAGAGGAGTTTGCAGAAAGTGTTATTTAATGACTATAAAAGTAGGGTTTTAAATAATTAAGAAAACTGCTAAAAATAGCTAGACAATAAACTTCTTTTACATATTTTACTGGAGCATATTGCTACGATGACTTACATTTAGACTTGCATCCTGATTTGGTTGCGTCGTGTTTGTATGGTTTGCTTCTTAAATAATCAATCAAAATTAAATAGCGACTCCTGTTAAACATAAGGGACTCTGGTGACCCCATAGGAGTGCTGGTGGCGTGGTGGTGACTTGCTGGGCTGATTACTGCAAGGTACCCGCAGTTCAAACCCACCAGCCGCTCCATGGGAGAAAGATGGTACTTTCTACTCTAAGAAAGAGTTACAGTCTTGGAAACGCACAGGGGCACCTCCACTCGGCCCTATAGGGTTGCTATGAATTGGCATCAACTCAATTGCAGTTAGTATTTGATGTTGGTGGCACACTGGTCAAATACTTGGTAGCGAGCCCAAAGCATGGAGGCGTGAGCCCCCTCAGAGGCAAGATGGCAATCCGCTGCTCTAATGAGCGCAGCCTAGAAACCCCTCCTGGGAAGCTCTGCCCTCCCTATGGGATCTGCATGAGTCAAGGTCCACTCAGGCACACAACAAGGACAAGTCGAGCGGTAAAGTCTCTGGGTCGTGCTCGTGCTTCATGGGCTGGGCTGCTGCCTGCAAGCTTGGGAATGCCTGTTCACCGAAAGGCACTTTGTGGGAAAGAAAGGCCTGGAAATCTACGTCACAGAAATAGATAAGTGAAGTCGTTGAAAACCATGCACGCACAGTGCTATTCAGAACACCCAGGACGGCTCCATCCAGAGCCGCACGGGTCAGCGTGAGTCTGAAACCCCCTCCGTAGCAGCTCCCACTGCCGCTGCGTCCGTTCCGACTCATAGAGACCCTGCTCAGCGTCTTCAGGGCTCTGTGAATCTTCATGGGGACAGACAACCTCATCTTTCTCCCCAAGCGGGGCCAGTGGGTTTGAACCATAGACCTTGTGGTGAACAGCGCCAGGCTTAAACTACAGTGCCACCGGGACTCCTTGTATAGAAACCAGTAACTCCTAATTAGAATCATTTGTTTTTTCCATGGGCTGTTCTGAATGAATTCCCTCTGCAAGCATATTTGTTGCTTATGTGGGTAATTTGTTGAGCAAATGGTGATTGACGAGGTTACCCGGAGAAGTGACAGGATAAAATGAAGTGGCAGGAATTTCAGGAAAATATCAAGATTTATATTTTTAAAGGCTGTGAAATGGTCTTCTTGGGAAATATTCGTGACACCTCGATATGAGTTATGGGACTGTTTACTCAATGGAAACATCCCAGTGCTTTCCCAATACTACCCGGAATATTTCTCAAGCATACTTCTAACGCTAAGCCCACCCCAGATCTTGAGCAGGTAAGAGGGGGTGCATTTTAATTTCACCTCAAGTAGTTATTCCCCAAAGCTGTTTTCTTTAGAAGCAGACATGGTTTGACTGTATATATCTGTTTGGAGCAGGGTACACTCTTATCTCGGAGAATGATGGTCCTTGTGGGCTGGGCATGCCGAACAGAAGGCCGAACAAGTCTGCAGTGAATCTGGGAAGGGTCTCTTGATGTGAGTCCAGCAGCACACACACCACTGTGAGTGCCTCGTTCAGCAGACTCGGGCGTTTTCCGGGGGACGAGGATGTCCTGTCCGTTCCCCAGTGGCCCTCAAATGCAGTTAGGACGGCAAACTGCCTCACATAACTGTGAAGACCACGTGTTCCTGCCTCCTTACCTGGACCTTCCACCTGCCTATGCACTCCCAATTCTGGATGTTGCTGCACCTGGCCCCCCACCCCCCAGGTTTCAGAAGGACTTGAGAAAGATAGCTTCTACCAAAGAATCACTGACCCCTGGGAGAAGCTAATGAAAGCAATGGGCTCTCTTCAAGTAAACTGTACCTTGTCTTAGATACAATTTAAGCCTGTTTGAAAACCACTGTCACTGTTCAATATTTCATGGAGATTCTAATTATTAGAATAAATCAAGAGAAAAAATCAAGTAAACGATCTGGAAAACTATTAGAATTATAAGAGAATTGACGAATGGAATTGGATAGAGGAGCATATAAAATTGATGGCATCTACAATTACCAGTTGGAAAATGTAACGTCCCTATCTTCCCGAGCTAGTGCCTGAAGCCAGATGTTCTTGTTTTTGTCTCACTTGAGCTGTTGCCTCTGAAACCTGTTTGTTCTATCCAAAGAAGCCAGGGCGAACCTGTGTGAAGCCCCATGCCACACAGCTACGCTGTGCCTATTCAAACAAACGAAAAACAAAACCATTTGGAAGCCCCCAAATTAAAGGGCCAAGTCTATCATTAAAAATAAAAGCAGAATTCACTATAACTTTATGACGGTCTCAAGAGCCCTGGTGGTGGCAGCAGTGGTTATGTGTTGGGCTTCTGACGGTGAGATCAGCGGTTCGAAACCGCTAGCGACTCTGCAGGAGCAGGACGAGGCTCTCTGCTCTCGTGAAGAATTTTGAGTTGGTATTGGCTCGATGGAAGTGAGTCAGCAGTTTTGAGTTATGAAGGTTGAAGGCGCCATGGGGCGGTCTGCTTAGGTCCTGGTTGTTAGGAGGAGTCCATGAGGGGTCTCTAACCCCGTGTGTCAGGCAGCTGCACACAGGCAATGCTCTCGAGTCCTGCTGCATTGCTTCCCATGACTGAAGGGCGGGGTGGCGAGCACTAATACTTAAGAAGTTGCATAATCTGTACATAAAAATCTGTCTTAAGGCAATTTATATACATTTTTGTCTTGAGCAAGATACATTTGAAACTCATTTTCTTTTACAGGTTTATTAATAGTGAGCTATAGTGTGAGTCATTCATCCTCAAACTATTTATTCAAACTCTTTTTTTTTCCACTGTAGAAAAGAAACAATGGTCTCTTTAATATAAATAAGGGAACACTCATCACGCCATGTAATTGAAACATTAAAATGTTTCTGTCGGTAATGGGGCCGGACCCTCAGGCCTCTCCATCGGTTCCCTACTTCATGTCGGTGTGTTGCTTTCCTGTCTTGGAGCTCCGGGTTGAAGTCTGGTCCCTCTTTCCCTGTGGAGACACAATCAACACCCTTCCCCTGTGTGGGTTGGTGCCCTGTTCCCCTGATTACCCATACCTTTTTCCCTCCTCCCTTTTAATGGGCTACCATATGTACCCCATATGCATCCCTGGGTTTAGTCTGGCCCCTGCCATATTGCCTGGACCTCATTCAGGGACGTATGCACACAGCATCTTCTTCCCTATGCCCTTTTTTAAAATATAAATATATTTTTTGCGCTTACCTTAGCGGACTCATGTAGTACATGTCCTTTTGTGCTTGGCTTACTTCACATAGCATAATTTACTCCAATTCTTCTCATGCAACGATGTGCTTCATGCATTCATCACTGCTTTTTTAGGGATGCGTAATACTCCATTGTATGTATGTACCACAGTTTTTTAATCCATTCGTCTGTTGATGGAAATTTGGGCTGTTTCCATCTCCTTGCAATTGTGAACTGTGCCGCGATGAACATTGCAGCACAGATGTCTGGCCGTGGTTGGTTTTTTGTCTCTTCTGGGTATATGCCCAGTAGGGGGATTGCTGGATCATAGGGTAACTCAATTTCCAACTGTTTTAGATATCGCCAAATTGATTTCCATAATGGCTGTACATACCTACAGGTCCTCTCCTCATCCCCTCCAACACTTATTGCTTTCTGATTTCTTGAATTGGGCTATCTTTGAGGGTGTTAGGTGGTATCTCATAGTTGTTTTAATTTGCATTTCTCTTATGGCTAGAGATCTGGAACATTTTCTCATATATTTGTTGGCCATTTGGATTTCTGCCCTCGAGAAACTCCTGCTCAGGTCCTTTGCCCACCTCCCGAGTGGACAATTGGTTTTTCTCTTGTTGTAGTTTAGCAGTGTGTTACAGATTTTAGTAATAAGGTCTTTGGCGGATGTGTCATTGCCAACTGGGTGCATAGCACCACCCTCCCCCAGGGGGAATTCACTTCAGAGGACAGCACTGGAAGCTGCACTCGCTCTGGAAGAGGGGAAGGGGGGCTGGTCTGGTTGGAGCACATGTGAGCCAAGGACGGGGGAAGGGGAAGAAAAGGAAAGAGTGGAGCACATCCTGGCTCGCTGAGCCCTGGGGACAATGTGCCTGTTGGGAATAGCGATGCATGGAGATGACCACGGGCCGGCCCCACCATGGGACAAAGCGTTCCTCGTTGACCCATCGCACCACTGGGGACAACACTGGAGACAAACAACGGGAATTGTGCCCGCCATGAGCTCACCACACCGAACGCCAGCTTCTGGGGGCATGCAGCAGAGCAGCAGGGGGAGCAGAGCAGTGAGGTCCTCAGGGATAGAGGTGGTGCCAGGACATGGCACCCCATCAGACTTGACTGGAAAGCACACGTGAAAGAAAACAAACAGACCCTGAACTATTCATACGGTTATATATGTACGCATGTGTGTGTATTGTTGTTGTTGTAGCCATTGTTTTACTTTCTGTTGTCGCTTCGTTGCACTCAGTCTGGTGATGGTACATAGCATGTCTACCTGGAAGGGATAGGTGGAATAAACAAGCCAGGAGAGAGAACAATGGGATGACAGATCAGGGGAACATGGGGGTAGGGGAGGGGGCGAGGAAGGAAGAGGGTGTTAACAAGCACAGGGACAAGGGAACAACAAGTGATCCAAAATCAATGTCATGGAGGGTGCAGGAGTCCTTGCAGAGCTGGATCAAGGGCAATGTAACCAAGAGGAATGCCTGAAACCCAAATGAAGGCAGAACATGATAGTGGGACAAGAGGAACGTACAAAGAAATAGAGGAAAGAACTAGGAGGCAAAGGGTAGTCAGATATGTAAATACAGGCATATAAAGATGTAAATATATTTATTTATGATGAGGGGGAAATAGATCTATGTACATATATTTATAGGTTGAGTAGTAAGAAAAGAGATGGACAGTGGGCCCCTGCACAAGTACTCCCCCAACACAAGAATACTTTGTTCTAACAATTTGGCAGTCTGCGATGTTCACCTGCCTGGCATGAGCACTAAAGACAATGGGTGCACAAGAAAATGTGGTGAAGAAAGTGGATGATGCTTGGCTACCAAAAGATATAACACCTGAAGTCACTGAAGACAATGGATGCACAAGCAAGTGTGGTGAAGAAAGCTGAAGGTGCTCAGCTACCAAAAGATATAGCACCTGAAGCCTTAAAGACCTGAAGATAAATAAGCACCATCTAGCTGAGAGACAACAAAACCCACACGGAAGAAGCACACCAGCCTACCCCTACTCGATCGCTGAGGACATAGGGGGTGCATTAGCAAAAGTGGTGAAAGAGAGCAGATGGTGCCCAGCTATCAAATGATACAGCATCTGGGGTCTTAAAGACTTGAAGACAGACAGGCGGCCATCTAGCTAAGAAACAACAAAACCCACAAGGAAGAAGCACACCAGCCTACCCCCACACGAATGCTGAAGACAAAGCGGGTACATAAGCAAATGCTGTGAAGAAAGCTGATGGTGCCAAGCTGTCAGATTACAGAGAATCTGGGGTCCCACATGCTGGAAGATAAACAAGGGGACATCTAACTGAGAAACAACAAAGCCCACATGGAAGAAGCACACCAGCCTGTAAGATGACAAGGTGTCTAAGGGATCAGGTATCAGGCATCAAAGACCAAAAAAACAACATAACATTGTGAATGAGGGGGAGTGCAGAGTGGGGACCCAGGGCCCATCCAGGGGACATTGGACATCCCCTTGCAGAAGGGCTGCGGGGAGGAGAGGAGCAAGTTGGGGTGCAGTGTAGTAACGATGAAATATGCAATTTTCCTCTAGTTCTTAAGTGCCCCCCCCACTACCATGATCCCAATTCTACCTTACATATCCGGCTGGACCGGAGGATGTACACTGGCACAAATAGAAACTGGAAATACAGTGAACCCAGGACAGATGAACCCCCCAGGGCAGTGGAGAAAGTGGTGATAGCGGGAGGGTGGAGGGAGGGTGAGGGAGAAAGGGGGAACAGATGAAAAGGTCTGCATATGGCCTCCGGAGATGGACAGTGGAGAAGTGGGTGAGGGAGACGTTGGATGGGGTAAGATGATAAAAGTGTAGTATTAAGTTAAATTGTGATGGGGCGAGGGGCCAGCCCCCACCTGCTGCTAGTACTACCCACGGGTCCAGTAAGCACAATTATATGGTTGAGATATATAAGTATTATATTAAAGTCATCGAGAGCATGAGAGATATTATAATAATACAGTCAGATACGTTACATGGTAGCATTGCTCACCTCAGCCCCGCTTGGTGGTCCTCGTGGGTGAAACCTAGCTACGAGAGCAGGAGCAGCCTCGGGGACTGAGAACCGGGGAGCCGCTCCTGGCCCGAGAGTCAGAGAGGGCCCCGGGAATTGGGAATCGGGGAGAGCCTCTCGGGCTCCGGAGCTTGCTCCCTTCTTTATTGCTAACCATGCCTTATATCACTTTAGGGGGATATGATTACAGAATCACATGTCACAGAGAGGGGCAGTACAGTTCATCCTTGGGCGGGTTTGATCTCTCTGGTGTCTCATACAATGAAACAGACAACTACTATCCTGGGAGGCATGCAAGCCCCCTGATAGCAGATAACAACCTACGTCATAGGGAGGGGTTGCAACACAGGCAATACAAGCAATAGGAGGGGGATGACCTAGGGGCGAACATGCAATAGTAAAGGGAAGGAATAGGGGAGCGTGTGTGGCAAGATGGGTGGACCCTGGACTCGATATGGTAGCCTAAGCTTAGTCACCCTAGAGTGGTCCTGGGCTTGCCTTCAGGCACTCCTTCAAGGGAACAATGTCAGAAGGGAATGTGCCCTATTCGTTGTGGGATAAACAGTGGTGTCTACTTGATCTAGATAGCTGATACTGTTGATGACTTCCAAGTGCACAGTCATTCTCAAGCAGCTAAGTCTGGCATATTTTGGGGGGAGACAACTTGAGAGAAATCCTTCTGTTTCCCACAATAAAATAATAATAATTTATAAATTGTCAAGGATTCAGGGGGAGGGGGGAGCAGGAAGGGAGGGGAAAAAATGAGCATACACCAAGGGCTCAAGTGGAAAGTGGGTGTTGTGAGAATGATGAAGTCAACATATGTACTAAGGTGCTGGACACAAATGACGTATGTACAGATTGTGATGAGTTGTGTGAGCCCCTAATAAAATGATTATGTAATAAAAAAAAGAATATGTGAAACTTAAAAACAAAGTTTCTGTCTCCCCAGTGTTAGAAAAATCAGATGAAATAAATGATGAACTGAAAAAAATAAATTACTCAAAAAGAGCTTAAAATTTTGTTACATCATTAACTATAGTAGTTAGTGGAAAATGATCAAATATCAACATCATTTCTTCAAAGGCAACTTCCCCAGTTTATGGATAAGTTTTCTAAACCTTCAAAGGCCAGATACTCACAATTATGAATAGTCAAAGAGTACTAAAAAGAAAACAGGAAAAAACTTCTGTTTATACTGTATAGTTATAATTGCCCTAATGTCAAAATTGGACAGGCATAGCACTTGAATACAGGGAAATTATAAGTCAGTTAGAAATGTAGATAAGTACTTAAATAAAATATTAATGCATAAAATCCAGCAGTGTGTGAAAAATACATGATAGCTTTGTAGGCTTCATCTCCTGTATAGGAATGTGGCCCACCACCGTGGTACCTATTAATCTAATACACTACATTAGCAAATAAAGAGACCAAATTCATCCTCAATCTTGATGACGATTATTAAAAGGACCTCTTATAAACCAAGACTAGAAGACAACTTCCCCAAAGTTAACTTGCTGAAACTTTAGAAAGTATTTCTATAATTAGAAAAACAAAAACAAGGATAACCACTTTCAATGTTATTAATCATTATTTCATGGAAGTTCTAATTATTAGGCTAAAACAAGAAAAAAATCAAGCAAATGATTTGGAAGACTTTTAGAAGTAGAAGAGAATTAACTAATGGGATTGGATAGAGAAACATACACAATTGGTGGCATCTACAACCTCCCAGTTAGAATATGTCATGAATAAAAACATGTCATTTTCAATTAGCAATGTATTTATAAGATATCTGCTAATAAATGTTAGAATAAGATTCAATTATAATTTGTGTAGGGCAGAAACCAAGGCCTAAACAAATGGATATATTTCCTAAATGAGAATAATCAATATGACAAAGAAAAGAACCCTCTCCCTTATTCACTCATAAGTGTAACACTAATCAAAATTCCACTAGAAATTTATAAGAAACTTGACATTTTTATTCCAAAGGTTAGCAGGAGAGAGATATCTGTAAGAGTAGCAATGGCGTTGATGAAAAAGCAAAACAAATTCAGGGATGGGCTTTCCCTGCCAGATAGGAAAATGGACCAAAGCTATACTGGATGGAGGGAGGCTTATTAACAGCCTGCGATGTGCAGGTGACACAACCGTACTTGCTGGAAGTGAGGACTCACTTGCTGATGAGCATAAAGAATTTCAACCTTCAGTATGGATTACAACAATTTAAAGAAGAACAGAATCCTCACAACTGGACCGATAGGTAACATCAAGAGAAATGGAGAAAAGGTTGAAGTTGTCAAGGATTGTATCTTGCTTGGATGCACAGCCAATGCCCATGGAAGCAGCAGTTTGGAGATCAAAGGGCAATGTGCATTGGGTACATCTGCTGCACGAGACCTCTGTAGAGTGTTAAGAAGCAAGGATATTACTTTGAGGACTAAGGTGCAGCTGACCCAAGCCATGGTGTTTTCTGTTGCCTCAGATGCATGTGAAAGTTGCACATTGAATAAAGAAGATTGAAGAGTCGATGTATGTGTATGCGAGTGGTGGTGCTGGAGAAGAATATTGAAAGTTCCATGGATTACTAGAAGGACAAACTGATCTGTCCTGGAAGAAGTATGGCCACAGTGCGTCTTTGAGGCAAGGGTAGCAAGGATTCATCTTACGTACTTTGGACACATTGTCAAGAGAGACCAGTCCCTGGGGAAGCACATCATGTTTGGTAACGTGGAAGGTCGCTGATAAAGAGGAAGGTCCTCACAAGATGGATTGATGCAGCGGCTCTAACCATGGCTCAGGCATAGCAGCGGTTGTGGGGACGAAGCAGCACCAGGCAGTGCTCCATTCTGCTGGGCACAGGGTTGCTGTGGTGGAGAATCAGCCTAAGGGCACCTCAAGCAACAGCAGAGCAAGTGAAAGGGTGAGGCTGTGACATATCAACCAGTAGAACACAGGCATCCTGAGGCCAACTCCTATTCATATGCCCTTTACTTTGTGACACATTAGCATGTTAAATCAGTTTAGATAAAGGCTGGACAATTGAACAAATCACAACACAATGAATACCGGATAATTTCACACATTTCACAAACATGGAGTTACCATTAACATATAGCCCACAGGTTGACCAGAGTTGGATTTCCCCCCCCCCCTTTTCTTTTCTCTTCTTCTTTTTTAAAATCATTTTATTGTGGGCTCATACAACTCTTATCATAATTCATACATACATCAATTGTGTAAAGCACATGTGTACTTTTGTTGCCTCATCATTCTCAGAACATTTGCTTTTCACTTAAGCCCTTGGCATCAGCTCCTCATTTTCCCCCTCCTTTCTGCTCCCCCCGCCCTCATAAACCCTTGATAATTTATAAATTATTATTTGGTCATATCTTAC